>NW_022900946.1:22347726-22378138 GCF_012274545.1 Fukomys damarensis | reverse complement strand
CACATGTGGGGCCCCGCGGGCTCCGGGCGACCTCGGGCTGCAAGCCTGTACCCTTTAGGGACGACCAAGGTCAAGGTTTGACGAAGTCCACCCGGCGCGGGCCCTCCAGGGCTCTGGCTGTATCCCTGAAGAGCTGTCCCTGCCAGGCTTTGCCCTCCCCTCCCCTCTGCCCCAGATGTCCCCGGAGATTCACTACGGCCCCTCTTTGGGGCCCCGCGGGCTCCGGGCGACCTCGGGCTGCAAGCCTGTACCCTTTAGGGACGACCAAGGTCAAGGTTTGACGAAGTCCACCCGGCGCGGGCCCTCCAGGGCTCTGGCTGTATCCCTGAAGAGCTGTCCCTGCCAGGCTTTGCCCTCCCCTCCCCTCTGCCCCAGATGTCCCCGGAGATTCACTACGGCCCCTCTTGCCAGCAGAGACCAGGGCCGTTGGGGTCTAAAGCCTCTTGCCTTCCCTCACCAGCCATCTGTCTGGTGTCCCGTGGAGACTCGGTCCTGGCTCCTTGGTCTGCAGGGGTTATGACCTGGAGGTCGCCCTTCCCTGCTGCGGAGCCTGTATTCCTTTGGCTCAATTTTCCTTGGGCCTGTGAACTTAGCTCCTGCCCCTTGCTGGACCTGGGCACCTGGCCAAGGCCCTGGGTGGCGGGGGTGATGGGGGTGGCAGTGTGTGAACGGGCTCAGGTGAGGCACGTGGGAGGGACGCAGCAGAAAGGAGGGCACAGGTGGGGATGGGACTTTCCTAGTTGAGAACACAGATAACCCCCAGCGTGGTCTCCAGGAGTTCAGGGAAGTCATGGCTGGGTGCTCGCCCTCAAGGTCTTCTGGCAATGTCCGGAAGGCCCATCTGAGACACCTCAGGAGGGGCCAGGTTCAGAGTAGGGGATGACTGAAAGGCACACTGGCACCTGGGGTTCATTTCCAGGACCCTGTTGCGAAGAGGGTGTGTCCCAGGGAGTGAGGGGGTCCTTGGGAGTCTTAGGTAACTTTAGCCTACCAGTGATGGTGAACCTTTCAGAGCTTTTAATGATACAGCCAGCTGCAGCACACGTGCCACAGGTTCACCACCACCGGCTATGCCCTCAGTGTTGCCCTGCCTTCCCAGAAAGAAAATTCTGAGCCACCATATGGTCACTCAGGCAGGGCACTTGGGGCTGGGATATCTGGATAACTACCCACCTCTTACCTGGGGAAACTCTTTTCCTCTCCAAGCCCCCATTGCTGGGGACACAAAGGCAGCTCTGTGGCAAAGTTGGAGGTGGAGTCACTGAGGGGAATATGACACTCCCCAGAACCCTTAAGTGGGCAAGGACTGCAGTGGACACCCCTGCCCGCCGGCTGTTCTCCCGAGACTCCTTCAAGCCCTCAGCAGGGCCTGAGATGTAGCTCAGTGAAGCTGTGCCTGCCTGACAAGGGCAAGGTCTTGAGTTCAATCCCTGGTACCGAACAAAAGAAAAGAATAGGAAAGGAAAAAAAAAAAACGAAAAGAAAAAAGAAAAAAGACGTCAGCAGGCCAACCCCAGTGCAGATGCCTGAGATTCTTCTTCAGCTCACCAGGCTGGGGACCCTGTCCTGCCGGGCTTGAGGAGCTGTGGCTAGGGCAGGGTGTATGCCAACTGGGACATGAGTGTCCCCACACCCTCTGAGGTCAGTGGGGACTGCCCCTCCCAATCTGTGGGACCTTCTGTTAGCTGTGGCCCTCCGCATGGAGCCCTCACCCTGCTCCTGCATCTCCTCGGGGCTCCCCTCCAAAATCACTCACCCCGTGCTTCCTACCACCCTGTCTCTTCTGCATAGCACCTGTCACCACCTACCGTCCCTCTTTCTGACCAGCTGTGGGGGAAGAGGGCATGCGGGTCATCGCTAGGATATGGCAGAGTCCCAAAGTTTCTAACCAGCTAGATGTACCGGCTCCTATTCTGGCTGGTCACAGGTCTGGGCACAGCCCACAGTGGTGAGCAGGCCAGCTGGGTCTGCGTCTCTAACAAACTCTTCCTTCTGGTGAGAGAGAGATGAGATGATAAAATGGGACCATTTGATCACCTATCTTCCGGGGCAGATGGAGGTGTGCAGGGACCATCACAGAGAGGGGATAATGGGATGAGCCCTGCAGGGCAAGAAGGGGCAGCCCAGTGAGGCAGGCAGGGACCCACCCAGGAGTCTGGCTTGGGGGCTGGTGCTGAGTCATGAATGTGGATTTGGGGTCAGGACTGCTGCTGAATTCTGATGCTGCCCCCTGTGTGTGTGACACAGGTGTGTCACTTCCCCCCAGTCTGTGTTCCTAGGATGAAAGAAATGGGCATCTGGTCTCCCGTGGGGTGGTGGTGGGATTAAATGAGAAGTCTTGGCTGGCACCACAGGCAGGAGCTTGCTTGTGGGCAGCCTCCCCAGGAATGCACACAGTTGGCTGGACTCCACAGGTGCACGCTGGGGCTGCTGCCCTTTTCCCTACAGAGCCTCGCTGGGCCTTACATAACTGCAGGGGTGGGGCAGGCTGTGTGTTTGCCCTGCTGGCCCCATCCCAGTCCCAGGGCTACCACCTTGACCCTTGCAATTCATAGCCCTTGGCTGTAATTCCTTGTTTTTCTGTTGTATTTTGTTGAGCCAAGGTCCCACTATGTAGTGCGTGCGACATAGGCTGGCCTTGAATTCCAATTTGAAGAGATCCTCGCCTCAGTCTTCTGAATACTGGGATTTCAGATGTGTGCTACTATGCCTAGCGATTTTCTTTGTCTTCAAAAAATTGATGTCCAGTCTTCAAGTTTTCCTAGAGTTTGAAGTTCTTTCAGTGTAGGGTGGTTGCAGTCATGAAGCGATTCCTAAATTGAAGACAACCATTTAGGACCTGGGGCTTATGGGGAAACTAGGAGTGGCAGGTTGGGGAATAGCCTGTGCCCCCTTCCTGGTTTCCCCCTGCACATCTTAAGATCCTTTGTGGCCAATAGACCCCAGGGCTGGCAGGACCCTGCGCCCCTCAAGACCCTCCTCTTTATTTTAGTGCCCCTCTCATCTGAGGAGGAACCCAGAGCGGCGTTGGGGTACCTGAGCCCAGGAAAGCCAGCAGGCCGGCCGGGACCGCGAGTGCCTGGCGGAGTGGCAGGCGCAGCCCAGGACTCCGGCTCCCCCTCCTGCTATAGGTGCGGCCCCATTCCCTCTAGGCTCCACCCTGGGCTTCTTGAACGCAGGGCTTGGCCAACTGCTGCCAGCCTGGGCAGCCCATCCCTGCCCTGTGCCTTTCTGGCTGGGACAGAGTCATTGGCCCCTTGATGTCTAGTGCGCAGTGCCAAGCGGGGAGGGGGGATCTCACTCACGTTACCTCGTCTTGGGCCTATGGGGAGTGGGCCAGCATTGTGGCCTCCTGGCGCTCAGTGCACATCTCCCTGGGGCCTGGGTTATCTGGGGAGAGGGAAGGGCAAAGGCCATCCCCTGTTCCATCTGTTTCCCATGCTGGGGGTGTCAGCTCCATGGAGGAGCATCTACAGAAGATGTGAAAAGTGGGCCTAAGCAGGTGGGGTTGGGACAGATCTGGTCATGGCTGAGGTCAGAACTTGGGGTTCTGGAGGGTGAGGGATAGTGTGGAGGGGCACTACGTCTAGCCTTGCCAGAGGCCTGGGACACAGCTGGAGCCCCTTAGTGGTGTATAGTCTCACTTCCCTCTGGAGAGAGCTGCAGGGTGAGCTGCTGGGGCCTTGAGCTGTGGCTGGTGTGAGCAGGTGCTCTATAGTTGAGGAAGAAGTACCCATGCTGGGCCTGGTCTGAAGCAGTGGGCAACACTGCCAGGCAGGAAGACTGGTGGCACCTGGACTCGGATGAGTACCCACCATGTCTGTATCCTCCCCCTTTCACAGTCAAGGCCCAAGGCTTGTGTTCAATCGCGTGAATGGCCGGCGGCCCCTCACCACATCCCCATCCCTCGAGGGGACCCAGGAGACCTACACACTGGCCCACGAGGAGAACGTCCGCTTTGTTTCCGAAGGTAGTGAAGGGCCAGATGGTGTGGTGCAGGCCGCTAGTTCCCAGTAAGGTGGACTGAGCTGGCTCCAGATCCTCTTCTCCACTGCAGCCTGACTCTGCAGCTCTCTGCCCATTTGTCCTGTGACCAACAAGCAGGCTGTTTGCTCCCGGTTTGGGGCTGGAGTCCAGGGTGGCCACCAGGCCCTTGGGTGGGAGGGGTGCTAAGAGCCTGGCTCAGCCTGACCACCATTCCCCTACAGCCTGGCAGCAGGTGGAGCAACAGCTGGACGGTGGCCCCGCCGGTGAGAGTGGGCCAAAGCCTGTGCAGTATGTGGAGAGGACCCCTGATCCCCGGCTGCAGAGTGAGCCCCCAACCCCAACTACCTCAGGAACTTCCCCCCAGACCCTGTATCTTGAGTCTTCAATGTTTTTATCTTCCCTCTGCCCCTCCGACCCTGAACTGGGCCCTGGCAGGTTTTAGCACTAAGAAACTGGGGAGGAGACTCCTGAGCCAACCACCTTTTCCCAGTGCCCCTGGCATGCTTGGAGTGCGGGTGAGGGGCTTATGGTCACCTTGAGGGTAGAGACACCAGTCTGGAAGGTGACATCATTGCCCAGTCTTTTGCTTCTTTGCCCACAGACTTCGTGCCCATTGACCTGGATGAGTGGTGGGCCCAACAGTTCCTGGCTAGAATCACCAACTGTTCATAGTGGCTGCCTGGAATGAATGCTGCCATGGAGGACTTTGCCAGAAGAGGACCATGGTTCCCTGTCCACCATGCGGCCTGGCTGGGCGCCAGCCACACCTGAAGTGCCAGCATTTGGACTTTTGCACCTGTTGTTCCCTTTTGGTCAGCTGTTCCAAGCTGCCAGGGGCCAGGGGCCAAACCTGTCTGACCTCAATCCTGCTTGCTGTACCCAGGGACCAGCCCCTGGGGCTGGCAGAGAAAAGCTCCAGGCTAATAAAGTTGAGAAACTGCCCTCTTGGAGTGGCCTTGCTTTGGAAGTTGTATGGGGTTGTATGGGTCCTCTTGTCCAGTTCCAGTCCTTACCCCTGGACTCCAGGCCCAGCCCAGCCCAGCCTCCCTTTGTAGCTGCGTCCCCTCTGGTACTCTTGGGCCAGCAGGAGCTACAGCTGTCTATAGACTCCATCTCACTCCTTCCCCTTTCCTGTTGGCATCAATGTGCCAGAGCTTGACCTCCAGGCCTAGAGACATTAAAGAACTGGCTCTGTAAAAGTATTTTAGCACCCACAACAGGGGGCTGGTATTAGAATACCAGCTCGTCTCTTGAAGCCAGCAGATTTATGAGACACTGAACAGATGAGACACTAAACAGAGGTCTTGGGGTGTGTAGTGAACCTGTAGGCATGAGTGTGGGAAATTTGGTTGCTGGGGAGACTGCCCTCAACAGACTTCTGGAAGACTGGCACTACTTGGCATGAGGGGCAGGGGTTACCCAGTGCCCCCATAGGATGAGGTACAGCCTGGGCTAGTGCGAATGTGTATAGGCCTCAGTCCTCTCCCTCCTTACACAGAAAAAGGTCCCTAATAAGTGCAGACCCGTACAGATAATCCCAGGGAGGGTCAGCGACTTCCCCACTGTCTCACGACTGATCCAACTAGAGCCAAATCTATAGCTTGAACACGGCCGCAGAGGCCCCAAGAAGAGACGGGAGGGAAAGCCCCAGGGCCGGGGTCACGCGGGCCTTGGGCGCCGCCATGGCCCCGGAAGTGACGCAGTGTTGCCTGGTGTCCGTTGCTAAGCGACGCGCTGCGTGCCCTGCGCGTAGCTGGCGGCAGCCGTAGGCGGGAAGCGCGAGCTGGAGCGCTATGGCCAGAGGTAGCGGCGCGCGGTGGGTTGGCAGCGATCCGGGATGTCAGGGGTCTCGGGGCTTCTTGGGGCCGCAGCCCCGGTGTGTAGGACCCCTTTCCCGGACATAGGTCAGAGTCCCGTTTGGGTTCGCTTGCGTGGCCGATGTCCCTCAGAGGCCTGTATGCCCTGGCTGCGGTCACGCTGGTAAAGACAGAGGGTCTTGGTGCCCTGCCGGTGTGCAGGGCCAGACCTTCAGCCGCGATGCCGCTCCTGCAGCGTGGCAGCACCCGTTCCTCAACGTCTTCAGATACTTCAGGGTGGACGAGTGGAAGCGGTCCAGCAAGGAGGGCGACGTGGCTGTGGTGATGGTACTGATTACTTTCTCCTGGGGGATCCCCTGGATGGGCACTGCAGCTGGGTGCTTCCTGCCCCACTGTGGCCTGCACTCTGCTTGCTCTCTCTCCAGGACAAGACCCTGAAGAGCTCTGTCTATCGAATCCGGGGCTCTGTGTCTGCCAGTAACTACCTCCAGGTTCCCAGAACAAGCACCCAATCTCTGGGCCTAACTGGGCGGTACTTATATGTACTCTTCCGGCCCCTGCCCTCCAAGCATTTTGTCATCCATCTTGATGTGGCTACCCAGGTGCGATCCTTGGGATAGGGCGATGCGTGGTACCCACATGCCTACCACTCCCTCCTCACATCCTGGCTCTGCCCCTGCAGGATGGCCAAGTCATCCGAGTGTCTTTCTCCAATCTCTTCAAGGAGTTCAAGTCCTCAGCCACGTGGCTTCAGTTCCCCTTTGTCTTTGAGACTAGGACATCAAGGAGAGGTGACACTGAGATGGGCCTTGCATGGTTGAGGAAGGCCAGCTGTTAGCCGGAGTGGGGTGGTGCAGGCCCAGCTGTGTTTCTGTGACACACTGGGCAGATGGAGGCAGCACTCAAAGTGGCAGCTGTGGAAATGGGGCTGCAGGGAGGTGGGCACTGATGTGGAGGCCTGTCTTGCAGACCTGGCAGGGATGGTCCCCCCGGGTGCCCGCTGGACCTGCCTGCAGCTTGACCTGCGTGATATCCTGCTGGTCTACTTGAGCCGGTGTTATGGCTACCTCAAGAGTGTTAGGTTGTGTGCCAACCTGCTGGTCAGGAACCTCTACACCAGTGACCTGAGCTTTGACCCTGGTGAGAGCCATGCCCTGTTCCAGTCTGCATGTCCGTCCCCTCTTGTCATCCAGATTCTCTGCCTGAGTGTTGTCTGAGTTCTGGCTTGATGGCACTGGAGGGAAATGGCTAAACTGACTTAGAGCAACCCTGTGCTTTACAGCTGTCACTGTCACTGAGGCCCAGCGAACAAAACTGCCCATCACCCCTGTTCCTCGAGAAATGGCCTTCCCAGTGCCAAAGGGGGAAAGCTGGCATGACCACTACGTTCACATTCGGTGTGTGGCTCTGCCCCTCCCAAGAGAGTTCCTAAGGTGGCAGGAGGAGAGTGGTCCTTGGGCCCCCAGATGCTGACTCTCCCTCCATCCATCAAGGTTTCCAAGTGGCAACCTACAGGCACGTCCTGAGCCAGTTCTGAAGAGCAGGTCCCCTCCTGCAGCAGGTAGGTGCAAGGAGCTGCATGGGAGTAGGGAGGACTGAAGGGGACTTGGTGGTACAGGGCCTGGATTTGGCAAGTGCCTGAAGCACCTGTGGACAGACACAGGACAGACCAGAACTGGACAGTTGGTCAGTTATCTATGCTCTGTTTGTGGTCTGTTCGTGGTTGTCTATGGTCTGGATAGTTAGTTGGCTGTCTGGGAGCGGGGCGAGGCTGGGTAGCAGTATGAGCAGCTGCTGTGGTATACCTTCTGCAGGGAGCAAGGCAGGGGCACCTTCCTCCCCCATCCCTGCAGCACCCTCATGGGTGTCTCTGCTCTGCTCTGTTCAGCCAGTCACTGGGGCTCTTTGCTCTGTTACAGTCTTCCTGGAGCCTGTGCCACCGCTTCCCTCTCCCCTAGTGGCCCTCAGCAAGCCCATGCAGTACAGCTTGTTCCCTGTGGTCCAGAAGCCCAGCCCCAGAACTGTGAGTGCCCCCAGATAGGGCCAGGAAATGGCAACCCCAGGGTGCTGATGGGCACTTGTTCCCCTGCAGTCTCGCCCAGCCCTCTCTGCACCCAAGCTCCTTCCAGAAGTCAGCCAGTCCTGCATGTACTCAGAAGGGTCCAGCCTAGGTGGCCTCAGTGTCTGTAGCCAAGATCCTTCGGCCTGGGTGGAGGCCTCTGATGTCCACACGGTGGTCAGTGCCAGCCACACGCTTGCCCACAAGTCTACTGGCACGCCCGTGGCCCTCAAGGGTGCTGGCTCTCAAAAGGTGAGTCCACATCCTGGGGCAGGAGGAGTATGGGCAAGGTAGGTTAGAGGGCTGCCTAGTCTGGCCCATCCTGAGCTGCCTGCAGGACAGACAGGCCTCTCATATCTCTTCTCACATAGCCTCCCTGCAGAAATAAGAGCTTCCGAGAGGCAGCTTTGGGCAAGAACCCTGCTGAGAGAGTGAAGGGCTTGTTTCCCCAACTCTAAGAGATACCCCAGCCTGATGTAGTCTTTTGGGGCAGGACGTAGGGTTCGTGGAGGGTCTGGCATTGAAGTCAGGAAACCAGCTTCCCATGACAGAACCTCTGGTAAGAATGACCCAGGACCCTGGCAAGTACTCACCACTGAGCTACAGCTCCACTCTAGGCAGAACTCAGCCTGGGGTGGTCAGAGGCAGCCCACGTGGGGCGGGGTGGTGCTGTGCCCTTCTAGGATCTCACTGTATATTTGCCTCTTTTAGCACTTCCTACCGGACCCAGTACTGAGGCTCAAGGGGATCATCGGCTTTGGGGGCCACAGCACCAAATGGGTGAGGGTCCTGTGGCTCTTTGCAGGACGGTTCTCACTGGGCAGTATAAGTGTTGTTGAATACATGGAGGGGGACAGATTTCCATCCACCTTGGCGTCAGGGTCCCTGCACCGCCTGCAGACTCTGCTGGCTTCCCTCTGTTCCTCAGATCCCTGCCCTGCCCACGTCTGCTCAATACTTTGCTGGGCTCAAGGGGGGCCTAAGGTCATAAGTGTCCCCTGTTCCTTTGGCATAGCCTAATAGGCAGTAGCTGGGTGCAAGTGTCCCAAAGACCCAAGAGGCCTGACTCACTTCTTTAGAGCTACCGCAAGGGTGGTCCCTGTGATCCAGACCAGCTTTGTGGGACACAGGCACAGTGTGGGTTCCTGACGGGTGAGGCCTGCTAAGGAAAAACCCCCATTAGAGGAAGTAGCATTTCCCTCCTACCCCTCATTGACCCTGGGCCTGATTTCCTGCTAACCAGACCGAGTTCCTGGGATTGGAGGCAGGGCCTGGTAGACATGCACATGTGTCAGCTATCCCCTTGGTGGCTGTGTCCCATCAACTTCTGTACCTGTAATATAGGGAAGGTATGCACACTTGTGTGCTGGGTTTTCGCCCCCAAACCTCAGCTAAGGAGGAGCTGAAGCTACCTTTTGGGGTCCTGCTGGTGACCTTGGACCCGGCCCTTATGTACCAGGCCCTGTGGACCAAGGATGGGGAGGCTGTGGTTTACCCCTGCCATGCAGTCATCGTCGTATTGCACATCTCCACTCGGGAGCAGCGTTTCTTCCTTGGCCACACGGACAAGGTGAGTGCCATTAGGGCCTGGGTTGGAGGGCACCTGTAGGTCACACACCCTTCTCCACCTTGTACCTCCCAGGTGTCCGCCTTGGCGCTGGACAAGAACAACTCGCTGTTGGCCTCAGCTCAAGTGAAGCCCCCCAGTGTGGTACGGCTCTGGGACTTCCCAACAGGGCAGTGCCTGTCCCTCTTCCGGAGCCCGATGTATGCTGTCTGCTCCCTTAGGTAGGCACAGGGTTTCATCTGGTTCTGGTGGGGTGGCGGTGGGGTAAGCGCTGCTGACTTCCTTGTCCTGTCCACAGCTTCTCCAGCAGCGGGTCTCTTCTCTGTGGTGTCGGCAAGGACCACCAGGGAAAGACGGTAATGATACTGTCCTGGAGAGGAGCAGGCAACCGTGGCCAGAGTCTTTGTTTTGTAAAGTCTGTCTTGGTTTTAAAATAACATGCTTTCTTTGTTTAAAAGGCAAAAAACACAAAGAAAACTTAGCCAGACATGGTGGTATGCTAGTAATCATAGCACTTGGGAAGCTGAGGTAGGAGGATCCGTGGAGCCAGCCTGGTCAGCATAGCTAGACCCCATCTCCAAAAAAGTTCAGTGACAGACAACAGTGGCTCCCCTCCTCTGCCTCCTTCCTGGTAGGGATTCCTGTTGCCCTGACAATGTACGCTCTGGGCTTTGGCGCTCTGGGGAACCTGTGCCTGCTTCATGAAAAGATACCATAGGGAGTGGCTCATTTTTCATCCCTGGCACAATTGGTGTCATTATAAATCAGTAAACAACTCACCTATCCTCTCTTGTCACATGTTATCGGGGAACACACCCAGCATTTGCACTGAGCTACATCCCTAGTCTTCCTTTTTTTTTTTTTTTTTACTTTGAGCCGGGAATCTCACTAAATCACTGAGCTGTCCAGGCTGAACTTGATCTCGTGATCCTTCTGTCACTGCCTCCCGGAAGTCCTAAGACTACACACATGTGCTGTCACACCCAGCTAAGATGGTCCCACCTGCCCTGCCCCTTACTAGGGATCGAACTCAAGACCTTGCGCTTGTGAGGCAGGCACACACAGTGCCTGAGCTAATTCCCCAGCTCCCCAGCCCCAGAAATACACGTTTTTTGTAAGTCGCATCTCTGAAGCCAACCTGGTATGACAGTCAGTGACTCCTTGGTACTGAAGTGTCCCAGCATTTCACGTTGCCAATGCCTCTTGTTTTATTATCCATTTTTCTATTTGTGGGGCAGATTTTTTTTTTTTCTTCATATGAGGTTGCAGTACCTATCTAAGCTCATCTCTGAGGAAATCCCAGAGTCAGCCACATTTGGGACCAGTGTGTTGCAGGGCCTGATCTCCCCACCCTCAGCAGCCCAACTGCTCAGAGGCTGAGATTTGCATGAGAGAAGAGCCATTGCCTAGAGGGGTTTACCTGGGACTCACTGAATCAGGGCAGCATCTGTGGCCAGTTCAACTTGGGTTTGTTGCAGGTGGTGGTGGCATGGGGCACGGACCAGGTGAACCTTGGTGGCGAGGTGGTAGCTCTCGCGAAGGTGCATGCTGACTTTGATATCCAGACCTTTCAGGTTTCTCCTTTGGATGAGACCAGGTGACAGGGCTGGTCCATGGTGCTGAACAGGGTCCGTGCCTTGAGCCCCTCAACTGCCCAGTGTACTCACTCCTCTGTACCTCCTGCAGGATGGCGTCGTGCGGGCGGGGCAGCATACGGCTGTGGCGGCTTCGTGGCAGGACGTTGCGCTCCTGCCCTGTGGACCTGGAGGAGCACTGTGCACTGGAGCTCAGTGACCTCGCCTTTTCACAGGTCCTGGAGAGCTGCCAGGTGCCCTCCGTCCACACTCTGTAAGCTCCTGCCCTTCCCTACCTCCTGCTGCCCAGCCCACCCTGTGACCCCAGAGCCTTGCCTCACCTTTTCCCTCCCTGTGCAGTTATGTGTGCAGCCGCAGCGGCCACATCCTGGAGATTGACCCCCAGTGCATGGCCTTGCGGTACATCTACCACCTGCTGCCCACGGGGGTCCCGAGTGACTCCCTCCCCAGAAAGCAGCCCTTCGGTGCAGGTAGGGGGGTTCCGGCTTGAGGGGTAGGTGGCTTCACCCTGAGGCACTGATGCCCAGGCTTCCTAGGCCCTGGCATTGCCATCAGCAGCCTCAGCGTCTCTCCAACTACGTGTGCCGTGGGCTGTGAGGACGGTTACCTGCGACTCTGGCCTCTGGACTTCTCCTCAGTGCTCCTGGAGGCAGGTAAGGCCACGAGTGTGTGCCCCTCCTCAGAGATGGATGAGAGCCCTGGGAGGGAGGGGCTGCGCTGTATGGGAGGCTGGCCACGTACTGTGGCTCTGTCTTCACTGGGGCCACTGAAGGCATCACAGGAAGGCACAAAGTGGCAGCTGGTGGGCAAGGTACTAATAAGGGTCTGGGTTACAGTTAGAAGTGGCCCTCTTCAGGGAGCTGCCTCTCCCAGCCTGTAGGTAGCCTAGTGCCCTTGGCAGGAAGGGGATGGGTTGTCTGTGTCTTGGGGGCCTCAGTGCCCCAGAATGTAGAGAGTCTGAGGTCAGCTCTGGTGCCCAGTGGGCCCCAGAGGTTGCTGACATTGCTTTTCCCCAGAGCACGAAGGTCCCATCAGCTCCGTCTGTATGAGCCCAGATGGTCTCCGAGTGCTCTCCGCCACTTCATCAAGCCACTTGGGCTTCCTGGACATCCCTTCCCGAGAATACACTGTGCTGGCCCGCTCCCATACGGCTCCAGTGCTGGCGCTGTCCGTGGGGCAGAGCCGGGGGCAGCTGGCCACTGTGTCCCTGGATCACACTGTCCGCGTCTGGGACCTGAGCACCCTGCAGCAGGTTGGAGGCGGCAGAGGGAAGGAAGGGCGGGGAGGGGCTGGGCACTCCTGGGGCTCTTGGCCCTTCCAGCCCCACTTCAGCTTCTGCCCTTGCCCTGTCCTCCAGCTGGGTGACTTCACATCTTGTGACGAGACCCCCTGTGCCGTCACCTTCCACCCAACGTGGCCAGCTGTCTTCTGCGGCTTTAGCAGTGGAGCCATGCGTGCCTTTGGCCTAGAGAGTGCTGGGGTCTTGGTGGAACACACGTGCGTCCCCAGTACAGAGGCCCATGGTGGAAGCGAGTGGTTTGTGGGATCCCTGGGTGGAAAGCATCTGCAGCTAAGCCAGTGCAGCCGACAGCCCTGCCTGTGCGGCTCCGTGGGCTGAGGTCAGTGGGCATCCTCGTGTGTGCTGCAGGTGTCATCGAGGAGCCATCATTGGCCTGCTGGTTACCCCTGATGGCAACTTCCTGTTCAGCTCCTGTTCTCAGGGCACCCTGGTTCAGTACAGCTGCGCCAGCTCTCAGTGCCACCTCCTCCGTGTAGCAGGTCAGCCCCTCCCGCCCCTCGGACTAGTCCCAAGGTGCTAGATTGCCCGTGCTGAGATATTTGGGGCCCACGTGATACTAGATACTATCTCCCTAGCCTTATATCCAGATCCCTGGAAAGGATTTTGCTTTAGGGTTCACACGTACCCCTTGGCCAGAGATCAGTGACGGTCTGCCTGCCCTGCCCCAGCAGGAGGTGGGCAGCCTGAGCACCAGGTAGAGGTTAGGCTGGGCCAGAGGGCATCTGCCTCTTCTGTGGCCAATGTAACTTGGGCCAGCCAAGTTGTCCCTTGGTTGTCCCTCCTGGCCCCAACAAGGACTCCCAACTTTGCTCATAGTGCCTGGCGTCTACCTGGACCTTAGATTTCATGCCCAGGCCCTTTGGCCTGTGAGGGAGTACACTCCCCTGCTGATGTTTCCCACACACGCGGGCAGGGCAAGGCAGCATTTCCTCAGGCTCCCCATATGTACTGTGGTGCTACCCTTCTGCCCGCTGACCTGGTGCCCTGTGTTACCCCAGACAACATGGTGTGCCAGGATGCCCAACCACACCCCAACACCCTAGCAGTCAGCAGAGATAGCCGCCTGCTGGCCTTTGTGGGCCCCTCCAAGTGCACGGTGACAGTCACGGACTCAGCCTCTCTGGATGAGGTGAGTCTGCGGGAAATCCTTGGTCCAGGAATCCTTTCCTTGGCTGGGCATGGAGTACCAGGGGGTCCAGGGAGCGAGTAGGCAGCCATAGTCATTCCATAACAGGCTCTGGCCCCATCATACCTCACTCGTGAATGCAGAGAGCTAGTCAGCCAAGGGAGCACTAGAACGGCCTTTCCGTCCTTGGGGCAAGGGCTCCCTCCTTCCCTGGCTTTAGCTGGTGCCATCCTGCCTGGAGCTCACAGGCAGAGGTCATTTTTTTGCCCCAGCTGCTGCGGGTCAACATTAGCACTCTGGACCTGGCCAGCGGCTGCCCGGACTCAGCTGTGGCCATCTGCTTTGGCCCTACATCCCCAGGCCACCTACTTGTGTCCACGTCATCCAACAAAGTTATGGTATTGGATGCTGTGTCAGGATGCACTGTCCGGGAGGTGAGCCCTGGGACTGTGGGCCACTGGCATGTCTGCCTTTCCCTCTGTTCCTACAGCCCCTCCCTCCAGCCAAGGGGGCTGTGGCTGTTCTGTGAGGAGTGGACACCCGCAGGCTACCTGCTGCCCACTAGAGGGCATTTTCCAAGAACAGTTTATTGCAGCTTTCTAGTGCCCGCCCTGTGGCTTGTGCCTCCCTTGCTCTCAACAAGGATGCCTCTTTCTTGCTGGCGGCCTCTGGCCAGGCCATTGAAGTCTGGGAGTACTCAACGCATTCTGACCCCAGCTGCCAGGTGTGTCTCATGGGCAGGCAGGAAGCTCTGGTGCTTGATCCTTGGATGCCCAGGGGGGCTATGGGCACAGCAGTGCTGATGGGGCAAAGAGGGCAGAGAGTTAGACCGCAGCACCATCTGTGTCTGCCAAGGCCTAATGCTACGTGGGCCTTCTTAGTGCTTGGCCCATCAGGGCTCTGGGAGCACACAGCAGCATGTCCTGCGTGTAACAGCCGCACTGCCCCTAGGTGTACATCGGTCACTCAGAGCCCGTGCAGGCTGTGGCCTTCAGCCCTGACCAGCAGCAGGTCCTCAGTGTGGGGGATGCCATCTTCCTCTGGGATGTACTGGCCACTCCTGAGAGGCAAGTATCTGTCCTTGATGGTGTGCACTCGGGTCTCTTGCTGGTCCCCTCCTGATCGCTTTCTCCTTGCCTCCAGTAACCGAAGCGTGCCCAGGGCCTCCCCGCCCCGTGAGGCCGGTGAGTGGTCTAGGTGTGGCTACAAGGGGAGGGTGTGAAACACGGCAGGTTGGGCTGCCAGGTGTGGGGAGTACCGCTTCTCCCGTGTCTCAGATGCCCACGACCACTGTAGAGGCTGCCCCCCCGAACGAGTCTGCCACCCCACCCTGAGCTGCACATAGCTGCTTTCATCTCCAGGCCCAGACACCAGACAGCTGGAGGATGTCATTTCCGAGTACCGGGGGCTCCCCTGGCAGCAGGTGTCCACAGCCCAGCTAGACAGCCGCTCCAGGCCCCCCAAGGGCAGTGATGGTGAGGGGCAGGGTCCTGGGAGGGTCTAAGTGCCATGTACACTTTCTGGGGTATGTGGTGTAGGGCCAGACAGTGTGGGCTCTTCTTCCTTTTCTTGCTGTCTGTCCCCCTGCCCCAGGCACATTCTCCACATCAGAAGAGGAAGGATGCTGTGAGGAAAGCCACCATCCCACAGCACTCCAGAAGTCCCCCAGGCCTCTTGTGTTTGTGAAGAAGGAGTCCAGTGGGGCTGGAGACAGGGCCTGGGGGGCTGTCAGTGTCCGTGGCTCCCGGTGGCACCATAGCCGGCCCAGTAAGCAGGGAAGGACTTTGTGTGGAGCAGGGCCTCTGGAGAGTGACGGGCAGTTCTGAGTCCTGGCTGGCCTTTCTTTTCCCTGCCAGGTGCCTGGAGTACCAGGAAAGTAAGAGCCCAGACCCCTCCCCGCCCGGATTCCTACAAGCACTTCACCGCCCGCTATAAGGCCTCCATACGGGCCAAGGTTGGCTGCCCTCCACTCTGCGGGGAAGGGGTTTGGTGGAGCCCTCCTCCCTAGTGAAAATGAGCCCTGTCAGGGTCCCTTCCCCAAGATCTCCTTGGGACCACTACTGGTTGTTGGAGGCTTGCTTCGGAGAGAACCTGTTCCTTCCATCTTGTGGCATCCAGCCTGGACTTTGGTCATCCTGCTGCCCCACCTCTACCTCTTACTGGCTGTTACCTCTTCTCATCTCAGATTCAAGTGCATCAAGCTCTGCAGCACCCCCGCACCTCTCTGCACCCCCAGCTCAGACCCCTGCTGGCCTAGGTGTGCCCTGAAGCAGCTTCCATGGGTGGGATTTGGGGCCTAGGCAGCCTTGCCGGACACAGCACCCTGGGTCTGCTTTCTTACAGGACATCTGCCCTCCTGCTGGTGGTGAGAAGCTGCACCTGAAGGCTGTGGTGGGTTACAATGGGAACGGCCGGGCCAACATGGTCTGGAGGCCCGACACAGGTAGGTCAAGGAGTCCCCGTCAGAAGGTACAGGGCAGGGGCAAGCGGCCTGTTCCAAGCTAGACTTTCGTGGGTAAACAAGTTCTGGCTGTCAGCAAGAAGGCCCCGGAACGAGTGAGGAGAGGCACCGACACAGAGCTCCCGATCATGTCTTTGGCATTGCAGCCCACATCCCAAGGATCTGTGGCTTTAGCAGTGACAGGGAGGATGTACCCCAGGGAGGTTGGTGCTTTCTCTGCCTGCAGGCTTCTTCGCCTATACATGTGGCCGCCTGGTAGTGGTAGAAGACCTGCATTCTGGAGCCCAGCAGCACTGGCTCGGCCACCCCGAGGAGATTTCCACACTGGCCCTCAGCCACAATGCCCAGGTACCTGGTCTCATCTGCTCTGTCTGCTCCCAGGGCGATGGTACACGGCAGAGTCTGGTTCTCACCACTGACAGTGAGAGGGACTCGATCCCAGCCTCCCCTTCACCCAGAGTCACGCCTTCCCTACTGACTGCTTCATCGCTTCACACCTACCAGGTCCTGGCCTCTGCATCTTGCTGTGGCAGCATGGCTGCCCTCTGTGAGATCCGCCTCTGGGATGTGCCTGGGGGCCTGTGCCAGCAGCTCATCTCCCAGCACAACAGCGCGGTGCAGGCCCTGGCCTTCTCACCAGACGATTTACTCCTCGTGACGCTGGGTCAGTGGGCAGGGACTGGCAGAAGGGAGGGCTTCCTGGACCACTCTTGCCTGATAGGGCCGCCTGTGCATCCCCAGGGGACTACAGTGACTGCACCCTTGCCTTGTGGAGCACGGCTACCTATGGACTCCTGTCATCTACTCGCCTTCTGGAGCCCATGCATGGTGTGGCCTTCAACCCCTGGGACACAGGCGAGCTCACTTGTGTGGGCCCAGGTGCCATCACCGTCTGGCACCTGCAGCAGTGTGGGGCAGACGTCCGCCTCCAGGTGTCAGGCTTTCGGCTTGGTGTTCAGGTCCACAGGTAATTTTGGGGTGGAGTCTGGCAGGGCTCCTGAGACACTGCTGACCCCCAGCCACCCTCCTGCCCTGCCAGGTCCACCGAGAGACAGTCCCTGAGGAAGTGAGGGCGGCCGAGCTGACCTCCCTCTGCTACGGCGCTGCCCCCCTGCTCTACTGTGGCTCTAGCTCTGGCCAGGTCTGCGTTTGGGACACAAGTGCCGGCCGCTGCTTCCTGGTCTGGGAGGCAGATGATGGCGAAATTGGTGGGTCCCAGATGTAGCCGGTGGCCCCTCGTGGGTTAGGACTTTGTGATCCTGGGACGGGAGGCTGTCTGGGGACCACACCCACCCCGCCTCTACGCCATCTCCAGGGTTGTTGGTGTGCTCGGGGTCCAGGCTGGTGAGTGGCAGCAGCGCACGGCGACTGCGCCTGTGGGCCGTGGGGTCTGTGCCCGGACTGCGACGCAAGGGCTCAGGTGCCAGGTGAGCCGCCGTACCGTGCCGCTGGCAGGCCAGGGCTGCCCTCAGATCTGTCACCAGCTGGGCCCCTCCTTGGGGCCAGGCCCTGGACATGACGGCCATGACTGCCCTGTCACCTGGCTCTTGTCTCCTACTTCAAGATGTGCTACTCCATCTCCTCCCCAACTCAGGTCCAGTTCTGTGCTCGTGGAGCGTGAGCTGACTCTAGATGGGGCCGTGGTGAGTGCCAGCTTTGACAGTGGCATGGACATGGGCATTGTGGGCACCACAGCCGGCACGCTCTGGTATGTCAGCTGGGCCGAGGGCACCAGCACTCGTTTCATCAGTGGCCATAGGAGCAAGGTGAGGCACTGGGCTGGGAGGGACGATGCTAGAGGGGAGACCGGCAAGCATGTTTGGTCCCCTCCGGCAACCCCTGTCCTCTCTGGTGATCGGAGTCCCCAGCTCAGTAGTGACCACCGAGGAGTCCCAGAGTGGGCTCTTGAGCACGCTTGTCATGTAGGTCCAGCTGGGATCTGTGCGAGGCGGTGGTCTTATGATCTCAGTAAGGATTCTAGATCTTTCCTTTCTCTTACTTTTTCTTTTTCGGGGGTCCTGAGGATAGCATTCAGGAGCTTCATACTAAGCTCTACCCCCCTCTTTGAGATAGCATCTCACTAAGTCAAGAAATTGCCCAGGCTGAGCTCAAACCTGCAGTCCTCCTGCATCAGCCTCCCAGAGTGCTGGTATGACAGGGTGTGTGCCACCAAGCCTGACTAATCTCACTTTCTTTGTTGTACTTGTTGGATACACACCCTGTCATTTGTCCTGACAACTCCCCCGGACTGAGGTCTGGGAGACAGGCGGTCAGGCAGGTTCTAGCAGGTGTCATGAGATCTGGTCAGATTCTAGTGTGTTCTTATTTTTATTTACTTATTTTTTAAACGTGTTCTTATTGAGTCTAGTCAGGTTCTGGTTGGGTCTGGTCATGTCTGGTCAGGTTCTGGCCAAGAACTGGTTGTGTCTGGTCAAGTTCTGGTTTGGTTTGGTCAGGTCTGGTCAGTTTCTGCTCAGGTCCTAATTAGGTATGAGTCAGGGTCTGGTCAGATCTGAGTCAGGTTCTGGTCTGATGTGCTCAGGGATTGTCAAGCCTGGTCAGATTTGGTCAGATCTGTTTGGGTCTGATCAGGTTCTGGTGGGGTCTGTCAGTTATATTTGGATTTGGTTGGGGTTCTGGTCATATCTGGTCAGGTTCTGGTTGGGTGTGGTTAGATCCATTCAGGTCTGGGCAGGGTCCGCCAGTCCTTAGCCACTTCAGAAGCAGCACACTGTCCTTGGTGGGAAGTATGGGGGCTCCTGGCAGGGGGGTGTCACTACCATGCATGTTGCGAGCAGGGCTCTGGTTCTGTTCCATCTCTGCTGAGGGGCTGCAGACTTCCGGAGAGAAAATGGCCTTGGAAGCTACAGTTCCAAAGGCAGAGCTAGTAGCAGAGCAGCATGTCAGCACTTGCCCAGTTCTTGTCCATTGTGGCTAGGTTCCCGAGCATCAGGTGGCTCCTGGGGTAAGCCAGTGTGCCGGTGTGCTTTGTCCTTGGCTGCCTCTGGTGTGTATTTCAGAACATGTCTGGGTCCCGCTTCACTGTGGCTTATTGTATTTTTCTATCATGGAGTCCTGCCTTCAATAGGCATGAGACTCACAGAGTTGAGTTATTTTGTCTTGACTTTTCTTTTCTTTCTCTCTCTTTTTTTTTTTTTGTTTGTTTTTTGAGACAGGGTCTCACTATGTAGTTGAGACTGACCTGGAACTCACTATGTAGCCCAGGCTGGTCTCAAACTCACAGCGATCCTCCTGCTTCAGCCTCCTGAGTGCTGGGATTACAGGCGTGCACCACCACACCCAGCTCTCTTCTCTTCTCTTCTCTTCTCTTCTCTTCTCTTCTCTTCTCTTCTCTTCTCTTCTCTTCTCTCTTCTCCTTCCTCCTCCTCCTCTCCCTTCTCCTCTTCTTCCTTCTTCTTCTCTCTCTCTCATTCTCTCTGTTTTTATTTTATTCTTTTCGTTTTTTGTTTTTTTAAGACAGGGTCTCACTATGTAGTTGAGACTGACCTGGAACTCACCATGTAGCCCAGGCTGGTCTCAAACTCACAGGGATCCTCCTGCCTCAGCCTCCCGAGTGCTGGGATTACAGGTGTGCGCCATCACACCTGGCCTATTTTATTCTCATTTTTGAGACAGGGTATCACTATGTAGTTCAGGCTGGCCTTGAACTTGCAACGATCCTCCTGCCTCAGCTTCCTGAGGGCTGGGATCACAAGCATGTGCCACCAGTGCTTAGCTTTTCTTTTTCTTTTTCTTTTTTTTTTTTTGAGAGTCTCATTAAATTGCCCAGCTGGGCTTGAAGTTAGGATCCTCCTCCTGCTTTGGTCTTCTAGACTGTTAGGGTTACAAGCATGCTGTAATCACTGTACCTGCTTCCTACTCCTTTTTACAAAAATCTATTTCTTATTTGTTTGTTTGTTTGTTTTATTTTTTGCTGTTACCAGGGATCGAGCTCAGGTCCTTGCCCTTGCGAGACAGACAGCGGAACCACTGAGCTACATCCCTGGCCCTGTCTTTATTTATTCAAAGATAAGGACTGGGATGTAGCTCAGTGGTAGAGCATTTATTTGCCTATATGAAGCCCTAGGTACAATACCAGCACTACAAAAAACAAAAAACAAAAAGAATTATTTGAAGATAAGGATAGTTGTTAAATCTGAGTTCGAGATGGAGTGAGGGAGGGAGGCTTACTTTTCTGTGTGGCCACAGGTTTACCGAGGTACAATGTATAGACCATGTGCCTCATCCATTTAAAACGAGTGATTTTTAGCATCTTCAGCAGAGTTGTGTGGCACCGTCTCAGTCACATCACCTCAAAAAGAAAGCCCTATTTACCAAGCACCCACTCCCCGTGTCCTGTCTCCTCACTCCTGGCAACCACTCATCGGCTTCGTCTCCGTGGGTTGCTCCTTTGGGCAGTCTCTGTTTTGTAGGTTCATCAGGCGGCAGCGTGTTCTTCCTTTTTTTTTGGTACGGATCAAACTTGGGACCTTGCGCTTGCGAGGCAGGTGGTGGAACCACTGAGCTACATCCCTGGCCCGCCTTTTTTTTTTTTTTCTTTTTTTAATGCTGGGATTGAGCCCAGGCCTTAGCATGCAAAGTAGACACTATAAGCGCTCTACCTCTGAACTATATCCCAGCCCTGAAGTATTTTCCTAAAATGATGTGCAACATGAATTCACACTTGCATTTGAAATTATAATTCAATGCTGGGCCTTTTCACTGAACCTCAGTGGTGCATAGCATGTGCACTTCCTGTCTCCAAAAACCCTTGATTCTTAGTGACACCTACCTGATGTCATATCTCCTTCCACCTTTGACATACATTCAACCTTAGGGAAAACCGAGAGGCCACTAGGCTCATACCACTGAACTCAGCTGGGGGTGCCTCAGTGTTTGTCCGTACGGTCTGCTGAAGACACACAGTTACTTACTGTGTTTCAGATTCTGCCACCTACCCCTTCCACAGAGGCCCATGTTCCCCTGGCCGGTGGGTCCCACCGATTCTGCTGGTCTGTTGCTTTACACCACCTGGAGGTGTCGGGGCCAGATGGGCTTGGGTAGGAGACAAGTGCTCTGTGTGGACAAGGTGGCCTTGGCAGCTGGGGTAGACAAGGCCCCATTGACGGTCCCCTCAGCCCAGTGGGGTCCTCACAGGTGAACGAGGTGATCTTCAGCCCTGGCGAGTCATACTGTGCCACCTGCGGAGAGGACGGGAGTGTGAGGGTGTGGTCCTTGGCCAGCATGGAGCTGGTAATCCAGTTCCAGGTGCTGAACCAGGTATGTGGGAATGGGGCTTCCTCTGGACTCAGCCTCGGGCCGATGCCCTGTCCCCACTTCCTGGGCAGTGCTGAGGTTTCGCCACCATGGGTCCCCAGAGCTGTCTCTGCCTTGCATGGAGCCCCCCATCCTGTGGACATCCAGAGCAGCAGCAGGTGGTGGCGGGCTACAGTGATGGCACACTGCGTGTCTTCAGCATCTCCCGTACCGCAATGGAGCTCAAGATGCACCCCCACCGGGCTGCAGTGACAGCCGTTGCCTTCTCCGCCGACGGTGAGGAGCCGGGGGTATGCAGGGTGACCACACCAGATGTTCAGGCTGGGGCTGGGCTCACAGGCCTGGTCCCCGCCTGCCCCAGGTCAGACCATCCTCTCTGGAGACAGGGACGGGCTTGTGGCAGTGAGCCGCCCCCGCACAGGAATGACCTTCCGTGTGCTGAACGACCACCGGGGTGCTCCAGTCTCTGCCATCCAGAGCACTCACAAAGAGGTGAAGCATCCTCAAGAGCTGGTAGGGAGGGGCCTGGGGTGAGGCCAGGCAGGATGGTGGGTACCTTGGGGCAAGAGGTACCCATAATCCTCAACCCCCAGTACAGAGACCTAGGGGTAGAAGGTGAAGACCTGTGGCTGGCTGCCAGTGAGGACCAGCGGGTCAGTGTCTGGGCCTCCAACTGGCCAAGGAACCGCTGCGAACTCCTGGACTGGTTGAGCTTCCCAGCACCTGCTGCTCTGGAGGTAAGTGTCCAGTGGTACCCGGGTGGTGACCATGCCTGCCTACCCCGCCACAGCATGTTACACTCCTCTGCAGACCTCAGGCCTCCCTCCACCCTCCCTCGCTGCCTTCTGCCCATGGGACCCAGCACTCCTGGTCTGTGTGGGCCTCGGCCCACGTGAAGAGGTGGTCTTCTACAGCCTCCGCCAGAAGCAGGTGTGTATACCCTGCCTAGGTGTATACACCAATGTCCGGGGCTTTGGAGCCCAGGTCAGGCGCTGTGAGAGCCCGAGTTGTACTCCAAGCAGAAGCCCCTGCTGCCCTGGTCTGGAGGTCCAGAGCCTCATCCTAGCTGTCCACAGGTGGTAGAGAAGATACTGCTACCATTCTTCGCCACATCCCTGAGCCTCTCCCCGGGGGCCTGCCTTATGGCTGTTGGCTTTTCTGGTAAGTGCTGGTGGATGCAGATTCAGGCCTGCCTTAGGTACCCTGAGCCAGCTTAACTGCACCCCGCAAGACACACACCTTGTCTCTGTGCCTCAGGCTCCTTGTCCACGAGAGGGTATAAGAAGATACCTGCCCCAGGGAGTGCTTAGGCTCAGGAGATAAGGTGGGGGAGCGCCAGCACAGCACTGGCTGGGGTCTGAGTGAGAGAAGGTAGTGGCACCAGGGAGGCCTTAGCTGGCCCAGACACAGGGCTACAGGAGCCCAAGTGTGGGACTGCAGCAGGCCCCTAGCAGTATCTGTTGCCTATACCAATACCATGTGCAGCCGGGGACACAGAGGGAAGGAACAGGGGACCCTGCAACGTACCTTCTGACCTTCCCACCTACGCCCTTTGCCCACAGAGTGCATACTGAGCCTGGTGGACTGTGCGTCAGGGACCACCCAACACTTCGCTGGCCATGACGATGTGGTGCACCTGTGCAGGTTCACCCCCTCGGGCAGGCTGCTCTTCACGGTGGCCCACAGTGAGGTCCTGGTGTGGGAGGTCCTGAGCCCTTGAGCTGCAGTGGACCTGCCTCCCAGGTGCCCCAGCAGGCGTGCTGGGCCCTGGGGCAGAGAAGCCAGTGTGGATGGTGACATGCTGGGCTGAGATGACTGGGACTGACTCTAAACCGTCAGGCCTAAACTATCTTGAATCCTGGTGACCTGAGAGGACTTGAGGGTATAACTAATAGGTCATGTGCTCAACACAGGAAAAAAAAATGAGAATACTCTTTGGCTTTTTACCTAAAGGTTTTTTAATGTTTCTACTTTGTACAGTTTAAATAAACATAGGCATTTATTGTATTTTGCTATATTATTTTATTATGATCCTATCATTGCATCTCCATTGGTCACTCCTGTCCTAAGTTCATGCCCTGCCATGCCCAGGAGCCTCCTGCTGCTCGTCCAGGACCGCGCTCCTCCCTGCCTACCTGCCGAGGGTAGGTGGGATGCACCTCCACAGCGGGGCCGGCGCCATCCTGCGGTGGCGCTGTTGCACTCCCTTAGTCACTAGTGCGGCTGCGCGGGTGGGACCGGAAGTACGGGTGGGGGCGGTGCTAGAGACCGGAGGTGTACGCTGGTCGAACGCGGGGCGGGGAACCCGCTGGGTCTAGGCGGGTCGGGTTCGAAGGTCTGGGGTCCAGAGTCTAGGGTGGATCAAGACCCAGGCGGGCAGAAGCAGGCGTAACCATGAGGCGGGATGTTCGTATCCTGCTGCTGGGTGAGGGTAGGTGCCTGGCCGCAGGCGGGTCGTGGAGGGGTGGACGGGGCGCCGTAATCTAGGCCGCCCGCATCACTGCCTCATCCCACCCGCGCAGCTCAGGTGGGAAAGACGTCGCTGATCCTGTCACTGGTGGGCGAGGAGTTCCCGGAGGAGGTGCGCTGGCGCCGAGGGCAGACGGAGGAGGTGGGCGGGGTCTCGGCGGCAGGGCTAGGGGATGAGACCCGGTCTTCTCTTAACCTCTTACAGGTCCCAGCCCGCGCAGAGGAGATCACCATCCCAGCCGACGTCACCCCGGAGAAGGTGCCCACCCACATTGTGGATTACTCAGGTAGCAGTCGCACCGACCACAGGTTGCTTCCTCTGACCTCCCTGTAGAGGGTCTTCAGCAGGCTATCTCTCCTCTTAGAATCCGAGCAGACTGATGAGGAACTCCAGGATGAGATCCACAAGGTGCGGCATATTTACAAGCATGGCTCAGCATTCTCAGCCACAGCCACCTCGGCCTAATCAGCTTCACCCATCTGGGGAGCTGGATTAAGGCTCTGGGCTCTCCATAGACTGATAATTCTTGGGTGAACTCTGAGCACCCAAGAGTTGTGTGGCGTCCAGGACAGACCCTTCTGCAGCCAGGACTTGCTAGACACTTCAGTAGTGCTCAGGGAGAGGAGAGACTTCGGATCTGTGAGGAACAGCCCTGTGTCCTTGAACCTCTGTGCTTTGGTCCTGTCTCTTGACCTCCAAGCTGTGGTGGGGGTTACACTTCACTGGGGCTCATATGATAAAAGCAGCTGTGATGCCAGGGCTCAACCCCTGTGGCATCCCCTGTGACCTGCAGTATTGTCTTAGTCAAGGGTTCAGGCACCATGGGCTGGATGGGCAGCTTTATCTCATCTCTGTCACCCTGGCTGCTTGTTATAAGGTGAAAACAAGAGGTAGAGGCCATGAGTGGGTCCCTTTCACCTACATCTTCCTGATCTAGATGATGTGTTTGGCTTGAGCACTCTATTATCCAGACCCATGGTGCTGGGGCGTAGTGTCTGCATTGGGTTTGGAGGGCTTGAGGGGGAAGTCCTCTGAGGCTGAGCAGTGGCCTCCAGTCCCCGGTGTGACACAGCTAGGGAGCACCTGCCCTGTAGACACCTGGCTGGGCCAGGTTCCAGGAAGGGTGGGTTTCCTGGGCCGTGGGTCCGTACCTGGGACATGCTGGAGCCTTGGGCTATGTGGAGTAGCTTCTGGTCACCCTGCACCTCGCTGCTCCCCCTGCAGGCAAACGTGGTATGTGTAGTATATGACGTGTCCAAGGAGGCCACCATCGAGAAGGTGAGCAGGAGGGGGCTTCCCATCTGTCCCAGGTCCCTGTTGTTGGCACCTGGCTCAGTCAGCAGCCTGTTCTCACTGTAAACCCAGATAGCATATAGTGGACCTTCGTGGTCCAAGTGGACCCTCACCCACTCTCGTGGGTGCCTCTCGTGGGTATCTGCTGTTTCAGGGATCCCCACACTTGAGTTGGGGTGAGTGTCCTGGGACCCCATCTTGCTGGAGAGAGCCTAGAATGATCGGTCTGGACTCTTTAGGCCAGCAGCCTGTTTCCTTCCCTGGCCCCAGAATCCCAAGGGGTAATGATCAGGGACCCTAGCCCACTTGTGAAGGGGAGGTTTGCAGTTGCTTAGATCAGCTGAGGTCCTATTTGCCATCTCCTTTTTTTCTCACCGGCTTCATTCCAGTGGCTGTAATTTTGACCCCTACTCGGCTTCGGTCTCTTTGCTCCTTGAGCTGGGTGCAGGCTCCAGGCAGACCATGGGCAGGGCAGGCAGCCTCATTTCATTGCCAGCGTTTGCCTTTCAGATCCGTACCAAGTGGATACCGCTGGTGAATGGCAGAACTGAAAGTGGGCCCAGGTAACAAGCAGGGGATCTGGGGGGATCAGCCCCCTCAGCCCCCCATCCCTGATGACCATGAGCATCTCCCCAGGGTGCCCGTCATTCTGGTGGGCAACAAGTCAGACCTGCGGCCAGGAAGCAGCATGGAGGCTGTGCTGCCCATCATGAGCCAGTTTCCTGAGATAGAGACCTGTGTGGAGGTGAGCAGAGATGTGGAGAAGGCACGGGAAGGAGGAGGGGCTTGGCTGAGGACGGGAACGCGCACGCCCTGCAGCAGGTGCCTGTGTGGTTCAAGCCTGACCCCTGTGCCTGTGTTTTCCTTGGGTGCCTCCCGGGTCCTGTCTTGTCCTGTACTCTCCCAGTGTTCAGCCAAGCACCTGAGGAACATCTCAGAGTTGTTCTACTATGCCCAGAAAGCTGTTCTGCACCCCACAGCCCCCCTCTATGACCCTGAGACAAAGCAGGTGAGCGGTGGGTGGGGGCCCCACACTCTGCCCTAAGCTCTTGTGGGTATTGGGTGGGGAGAGTAAGCAGGTGGGTGGCGGGGCGGATCAGGTGAAGGCCACCTGCAGCACTGAGTTGCTGTCCCTGCAGCTGAAGCCCAAGTGTGCCCAGGCCCTCACGCGCATCTTCAGGCTCTCGGATCAGGACCTGGACAACTCACTTAGTGATGAGGAGCTCAGTGCTTTCCAGGTGTGCTCCCTGCCCCATGATACCCACCCCCAGGCCACAGTCACTATCAGTGACATGACCTGCAACCAAGGGCAGCTAGTTGATCTGAAGCAACTTCTTCTTGGAGGCAGAAGTCCTGCTTCGGCCACCCCTTGGCCCCACAGGCCTTGGAGGACTTAAAGAGGGTGGTATGCAAGAATGTGCCAGGTGGTGTGCAGGATGACCGGCTGACCCTGGATGGTAAGGCAGATGTGCTGCCTGGCCCTGGTGTGGGGAGTGGGCTGTGCTATGGTGGATGCTACCTCCTCTGGTCCCCCACAGGCTTCCTCTTCTTGAACACACTCTTCATCCAGCGCGGCCGGCATGAGACCACATGGGCCATCCTACGGCGCTTTGGCTACAGTGACATGTTGGAGCTGACCACGGACTACCTCTTCCCACCGTGAGTAGTGGGTGGGATGTGGCCTTCTAGGGGCAAAGTCGGAATGTGTCCTGCTACACTGGCTTCCTGGCCCAAGTCTCCCTCAAACCCCTTGGTGTCTACAGAGTACCAATTGATGGTCCCTGTGACCTAGGGACTCAGCCAGGCCTCTCACATGCCAGAGACCAACACTGCCCTCCTTGCTTGCTCCCAGCCGTGGGATGAGGGGCTTTGGGAGGCTGACTGCACATATCGGGTGAGCAGGGTGACAGCAGGAGGTGTGCCAGCACAAAGTACAGGGTTCCCTGGGAACCAGGTGGGTGTGGTGTCCCCCACAGGCTCTGCGTGCCCCCTGGCTGTAGCACTGAGCTTAACCACCACGGCTACCAGTTTGTGCAACAGGTGTTTGAGAAACACGACCAGGTGAGCACCACCACCCTTGCCAGCCCCTGTCAACTGCCCAGAACACGTCACCTCCACCCTCTGCTCCCAGGACTGTGATGGTGCCCTCTCGAGAGAGGAGCTGCAGAACCTCTTCAGCGTGTTCCCGATGCTCCCCTGGGGTCCTGAGCTTCCTCACACTGTTCGCACTGACATGGACAGGCTTCCCCTGCATGGGTACCTCTGCCAGTGGACGTGAGTACAGCCCTCAACACCCATCCGCACCTGCCCACCTGTGCCTTCCTCACTGTGACACGCCTCCCGCCTACCCTCAGCCTAGTGACCTACTTGGATGTCCAGCGCTCCCTTGAACACCTTGGCTACCTGGGGTACCCCACCCTGTGTGAGCAGGACTCACAAGCTCAGGCAATTACAGGTGGGCACCCACCCCCTGGGTCCTGGGCTCAGCGCTCCCTGAAGCACCCCGTCACCTGAGCTCACCCTTGCAGTCACTCGTGAGAAGAGGCTGGACCAAGAGAAGGGGCAAACACAGCGGAATGTCCTCATGTGCAAGGTGGTGGGGGCCCAAGGAGTGGGCAAGTCTTCCTTCCTGCGGGCCTTCCTTGGCCACAGCCTGGGGGTGAGTGTCCGTGGGGACCCCCCACACACACATGTGGAGGAGGACTCTAGGGCAGGAGAGTACATTTAAGGAATGTTAGGGCCACTGAGCATCGTGTTGGTCTTCCTCCTGCTTCTCAGCACCAGGACACCAGGCCGTTTCCCCAGGGGTCTTCTGTCTACGCCATTGACACAGTACAGGTCAACGGGCAAGAGAAATACCTGATCGTGAGTGCCAGCCACATACTCTGACCCTGAAGGTGGGCCGGGACACCCTCATGCTCATGCCCCCACCTTGTGGAGCTTTCCCAGGGCAGCTCTGGGAAACCCAGTCCTTGGGAACACCCTCTGAGGTCCCCATCTATCCCAGCTGTGTGAAGTAGGCACAGACAGCCTGCTGGCCACCTCGCCCGATGCTGCCTGTGACGTTGCTTGCCTGATGTTCGATGGCAGTGATCCCACGTCTTTTCTGTACTGCGCCACCGTCTACAAGGCAAGGCAGGGGCTGGGGCCTGCTGCAGAACACAGCTTGGGTGGGGTGAACAGTGAACTCAGCTTTCACACAGCCCGTCATCTCCCACAGCGCCATTACATGGATGGCCAGACTCCCTGCCTCTTCGTCTCTTCCAAGGCTGACCTGCCTGAAGGTGTTGCCCCACCAGGCCTGTCACCGGCTGAGTTTTGCCGCCGGCACCGGCTGCCCGCCCCAGCCCAGTTCTCCTGCGAAGGCTCAGCTCTGCGAAACACTGACATCTTTGCCCAGCTGGCCGCCATGGCTGCATTCCCGTGGGTTCCTGCACCACAGCTCAGGGGAGGGTGGCTTGTCCTATCCCAGAGCCATTGGTGTCTGTTACTGGGTGTGCTGAGTTCAGGCTGTAGGGTGGGGCTGTGTGGCCTGGCCTCTAAAGTGGTGGAGGGTTGCTGCAGCAAGAGTACAGGCACAAACCCTGAGTACCCCTTTCCTGCAGACATCTGGCTCACACAGAGCTACACCCCACCTCCTTCTGGCTCCGAGGGATGCTGGTAGCAGTCGGAGCCACTGTGGCAGCGGTGCTCAGCTTCTCACTCTACAGGGTCCTGGTGAAGAGCCGTTGACGGCCTGGAAACCCCAACGCAGTCTGCTGTAGGGGCCCTGTGGGGTCAGCATAGCCCATGTATTGGGCGTTTTTAGCCCCACAGCACTACAGCAGGAGCCCTGAAGCACTGGTGTGTGACCACGGGAGCGTCTGTCTTTCTAAATCTCTGCTTCTGAAGACAGGCTACCCCAGGCTGGGCTTTGTTCTGCCATGCCGTGCCCTGGTTCCTGCTTGGCCTGACGGTGGGGAGCAAGTGTACTGTCCAAGCATGGCCTCACCCTTGTGGGTACCTGTATGTGGGAGACAGGTAATGGGTGAGGAAGTGGGTGACCAGACCTGAGGTTCTCGGGTCTCCCTGCCTCGTCCGTGGCTTGGGTGATCAGAGGGTAGCAGGGGCCAGAGGTGGCCAGAACAGGAAGTGGGTAGACCTCCGCCCCATCCACTTAGGAGCCTTGCCCATGGCCACATCCACAGCAGAAGACAGATTGGGTTTCCAAATTAAACTTTTGTCTTTTCCAGTTCTTGCTTCTCCATCTCTGAAGACAGCTTTTCTTGAATCAGTTTAAGACGCATGCTTTGTTTTGGTGTGGGCTGGAAATGTCACCTGACCTGCGTATACCTCTCATTCCTGTCCCCATCCCAAGACCTCACCGAGGCCGGTGTGGCAAATGGCCTCCGGAGGGCGCAGTCATGCCCGGCTATCGTCAGGGAACATCCGAGCTCATCAGTGTTGGGATCTCGGGGTGATGGTCTCTGTGTGGAGACAGTACTGTCTCTGGGGATGTACCTTTCCCTGCCTGAGATATTTCTACCCCTCGCCAAGATTGGATGCTCTCCCTTGCTGCCCACTCCCAATGCTCCAGGCCTGGCTGGGCTGTTCTGAGACGCAGCTGTTGTCACGAAGCACCAAGAATAGGATAGCTGTGGAACCCTGGCCTAAGGGGGCGCACGGCCAAGATGACCCACAACACAGCCTTGCTTCAGTGTCTCCACGCTTCTTCCAGCTAGGTACCCTTCAGCCCACAGCTGGGACTGAATCAGGGTCTGGATTTGCGTCCGTTCACTTTGGGGCAGGGCAGGATCCTACTCGTAGTCTGCTTGATTCCCCAAAGGCCAGCGGTGATGATACCACTGCATCTCTGCGACAGCAGGTGGGGTCCAGGGAGGGATTGCTGTGGCTCTGTACAGCCGCTTGGTGTGCCAGCTCCCTGGCAGGAGAGGTCCTTCCCTTATCCCTACTGCATCCCTGCCTTTGGGGGTGTTCTGGCTCGGTCTGCAGGATTGACTCGGCTTGTAACTTGGTTTTGGCCGCCGTGTGGGGACAGTTAGGAGCAGGGCCTTCTCTGCCTTTGCCACCTGACTCACAAGTTGCACGGAGCCCCCTTGCAGCAGTGCTAGGGATAGCAGTGGGTGCCTAGAAGGCACACTGGCACTTCCGGAGAGCTCTGGGCAGAAACGACCACGGGCACCCCAGGTTTACAGTCGGGAATCGGGCACCTGGGTGGCTTGAGAAAGCTTCCCGGAGGAGGTGACGTTGGTGCTGAGCTCATACGGCGCGCTCGAAGGGTCTCGCGGCGAGAGTTTCAGGTGCAGCAACTTCGTGGGAGGAGCTTCCGCACCGCGGAGTGCAAGAGCGGTGCCCCAGCAGTGGGACAGGGAACCGAGTGGTCCTGTGTCCGCCTCGGGTGTGCGTGTGGGGCGCGTGCGTGCAGGGGCGCCGTGTGCGCGGCTCCGTGACGCGGCCCGA
>NW_022900946.1:22343849-22347666 GCF_012274545.1 Fukomys damarensis | reverse complement strand
CCCTCGGCCGACCCCGGCCCCCGGCTCGGCTCTATGGACAGGAGCTCTCTGCTGCAGCTCATTCAGGAGCAGGTGCGTGGGTGTGGGGGCCGCGCCAACCGGCTTCTTTCCGTTCCGGGGCCGGGGGTGTGGGGGGTGGAGGACCGGGCATGGGGCGGCCCCGGTGCCTAAGTCCCTTTGCAACACGACCTCGGCCTTGGCCGGCCTTGGAGGAAAGCGGGGTGGAAGGGTGGGCGTTCTCTGAGGAGCGGCTCTTCTAAGGACTAGCGGGTGGGACCTGAGGTAGGGTGTGAGATACCCTCGGGAGCTCAGGTGCCGCAGGCCTAGGACCTGTGACCAGCCAGGGTCCCAGGAGCCAGCCTGCAGATCCCAGCCACCCCTCAGCCCCTGGCCTGCGGCTCCTCCACCGCAGCAGCTGGACCCTGAGAACACAGGCTTCATTGGCGCAGACACCTTCGCTGGTCTGGTGCACAGCCATGAGCTGCCCCTGGACCCAGCCAAGCTGGACATGCTGGTGGCCCTGGCCCAGAGCAACGAGCGGGGCCAGATCTGCTACCAGGAGCTGGTGGACCTGGTCAGTGCGTGGTGGATGGGCATTAGGGGCGGGGCCCACGCCTGGGCAGACATAGCACCCTGGCCGAAGCAGGGTGGGAGGGTGGCCTCTCCTGCTCTCTCCTCATGGGTATGGGCAGGGTCTCCAACCCACAAGGGCAGGGGTTCCCTAGAGGCGATACTGTAGCCCACATTCAGGCCCCTACCCCCCAGATCAGCAGCAAGCGCTCCAGTAGCTTCAAGAGGGCCATCGCTAATGGACAGCGGGCGCTGCCCCGAGACGGGCTGCTGGATGAGCCAGGGCTGGGTGTCTACAAGCGGTTTGTGCGCTATGTGGCCTATGAGATCCTGCCCTGTGAGGTGGACCGTCGCTGGTACTTCTACAGACACCGCAGCTGCCCACCCCCCGTGTTCATGGCCTCAGTCACTCTTGCCCAGGTGGGCTGCCCACCCAGCACCCGGGGAGCCTCGACAGTCCCTGGCCCTGATGCACTGTGCTGTTTGCAGATTGTTGTGTTCCTGTGTTATGGGGCCCGCCTCAACAAGTGGGTGCTGCAGACCTATCACCCTGAGTACATGAAGAGCCCCCTTGTATACCACCCTTGGCACCGTGCCCGCGCGTGGCGCTTCCTCACCTACATGTTCATGCACGTTGGGTGAGTGGGGAGCCAGCCGGTGAGCCTTCCAGCACCGTCCTTTTATCAGGAAGGCTCAGCCTAGGGGAGAGGAAGCGTGAGTAGGGGGCTGGGTGCAGGCCGCACTGCTGACCCCACCCCTCTTGCTTATTTGCCCCCATATGGCCGGCCAGGCTGGAGCAGCTGGGGTTCAATGCTCTCCTGCAGCTGATGATTGGGGTGCCCCTGGAGATGGTGCATGGCCTACTCCGCATCAGCCTGCTCTACCTGGCAGGCGTGCTGGCAGGTGAGGCGGGCATGGGCCCCTGCCCACTTTACTGGCTGGCTGCGCCCTCACCCCTGCCTCTGCTTATGCAGGCTCCCTGACTGTCTCCATCACCGACATGCGTGCCCCTGTAGTGGGGGGCTCTGGCGGGGTCTATGCCCTGTGCTCAGCACATTTGGCCAACGTTGTCATGGTAACTGGGCCGCCTGGCAGGGGTGTGGGAAGGGCCTTACCTGGCCCGCCTCACGGCCTCTCTGTCTGCATGCCCCCCTCAGAACTGGGCTGGGATGAGGTGTCCCTACAAGCTGCTGAGGATGGTGTTGGCCCTGGTGTGCAGTGAGTAGGGGGCCGGGTGGGGGCTGGGGGCCCTCAGCCTGCAGATGGGCACCTCCCACCTGTTGCTCCCTCTGCAGTGAGCTCCGAGGTGGGCCGGGCTGTGTGGCTGCGCTTCTCCCCACCACTGCCTGCCTCAGGTCCACAGCCCAGCTTCATGGCGCACCTGGCAGGTGCAGTGGTGGGGGTGAGCATGGGCCTCACCATCCTGCGCAGCTACGAGGAACGCCTGCAGGACCAGTGTGGCTGGTGGGTGGTGCTGCTGGCCTATGGCACCTTCCTGCTCTTCGCTATCTTCTGGAACGTCTTCGCCTATGACCTGCTGGGTGCCCACATCCCCCCACCGCCCTGACCTGCTGCTCCCCAGAGCCAGAGGGGCATGTGGTGTCCAGCCACCAGGCAGGTCTCCACACCTGCCCTCCGTGAGTGGACATCTCAGGGCTGCTACTCCCCGCGGGGGCAGGTGGGCCCTGTAGTCCACCAGCTGAGGCTGAGCCTCACTTCAGCCCTGGCTGCCCCCTCCCAGGCCTGGGGGGAGGCCCCCAAGGGTGGTCCCAGAGGAGACCCAATTCCACCCATTCCACTCCAGGACTTGCAGTCTGAGCCTTTTTGGAGAATGAATAAATATTTTACACTGCATTAGGTAGTTATCCTGGGGCTCTGGAGGCTTGTCTACTCCCATCCTGCTAACAGACCGCAAGGGATGCTCTCACCCATGAGCGCCTGGGCTTCCTTCCCACCTGCCCCTGCGTACCTGTCAAGAGGTGCTAGAATTATTTCACACCGCTATGTAGGACCTAGAGCACGAGGGGAGGGACTGGGTCTTCAGTCAGGCTGAGTTTAGCAAGCTTTGCCTGAGCTCTGAGGGTACTTAGCCTCTTATTCAGCCAGTTTAATGTCTAGAAGCCTGTACTCTGATGTCTCATGACAGATGAGCAGACAGGCTTTAGGCCACAGCCAAGTTCATTTGGTCTGTGCCTTTTGGCCTGCCTTGCATCCTTGTGTGAGACCATGCCAGTGCCAAGGTCAGACAGCAGGTCCAGGCACAGCTTCTGCTGCACGGCCCAACTCCACAGTGCTGTTTCCACAAGGTGAGAAGTCCATGGCCCTGAGGCACTGGTGGGAGGGACCCACGGAGTTTGAGGGGCCCAAGGTCACCAGCCATCCACCCCACCCTGACCGGGATCTTGGAGGTACTGCCAGCCCACCAGTATCCACGTTGGCTTAGGGCTGTGACGCGCTCTTGTACCTGGCCCAGGTACAGCAGTAGTTGGTGAGAATGTACTGCAGGGCTAGCAGGCCAGACACTACACGCGCTGCCTCACTGGAAATGCAGGCTGCCACCTCCGTGGCTCCAGCCTCCACGACAGCTACAGACAGGGAAGGGGCAGCTCTCACGATAACATCCTGCCCAGGACCATGCAACACACCATCTGCCCATCTCACAGGCTGACTCCAGAATCCAAGCGCGCCCAGGCACAACGGAGGTGGTAGTGGGGCCTCTGCCTCAGAGGACGCACAGCTTTGTTCCTGCAGCTCACAAGTCTGCTGGAGGACGGCAGTGGCTGAGCGCTGCACCTCCAGCTCTGGGGGGGTTGACGGTCACCGCTGCTGCAATGCGGCTGACCCCTCTAGGAGTCAGGAGTCCCGGGCGCTGGACCGGGACCTCCTAGGGAAGCCTGCCCGCCAAAGTCCCGCCCCTTCACAAGGCCACGCCCCAAGAGGAGCCCCGCCTGCAGGTCACGTCTAGAAAGGAGCTCCACCTCTCCTTGTGGCCCCGCCCCTCCCCGTTAGCTTCCCCGCCACCAGTCCCTGCAAATCCTCTTGAGTCCTGTGCGTCTCCGCTTCGCACTAAATGACCGTGGGCAGCTCCTCCCGAAAGAAAGCGAGGGGAGTCCGGACCATGAAGTCCCGCCTGGTTATCGGCCTTGTCCTCGCCGTCCTACCAGCGGCCCGTGGCCTCCAGCCGCCCAGTAAAGCCTCGAATGCCCGCAGAACCTCTCCGCGGCGGGCCAGGACGGCGACCCAGGGA
>NW_022900946.1:22333149-22343302 GCF_012274545.1 Fukomys damarensis | reverse complement strand
CGGGAGCCCGGGCGCGGCCCTGGAGTCTGTGCTAAGACTCCCCATAACTGGCAGGTGGGACGAACGGGTGAAATGCTTAGGGCTGGCTAGTCTGGAGGTCGGGTATCTCTGCCTCTTGAGGACCCTGGGTCCAAAGTTAAGAACCGTGAACGTTTGAGGAACTTGCCTTTACAAAATCAACTGGAGTCGAGGGTGGGCTGAGCCAGGATTCCAGCGTTGACGACTGAGAAACTTCTAGTTTTCCATTTCAGCTGCGAGCTCGCAAGCTGGGACAGTCTGTGGTATTTGGGTGTGAGAGAATGGCCGAGCCCACATCTTCACACCACCTGGCCTTTGTCTCCAGACCCGGAATCCCTTGGTGGCAGTGTACTACACCAACCGTGCTCTGTGCTACCTGAAGATGCAGCAGCCTGAGCAAGCACTGGCGGACTGTCGGCGGGCCCTGGAACTGGACGGACAGTCTGTGAAGGCCCACTTTTTCCTGGGGCAGTGCCAGCTGGAGATGGAGAATTACGACGAGGCTATTGCCAATCTGCAGCGAGGTGAACTGACAAGTTGTCCGGTCACAGGGCACACGGGGCCAGGAGGGTGGACCAGCCCGAGTGTGACCTGACAACTCCATTTTCCCAGCCTACAGCCTGGCCAAAGAGCAGCGGCTCAACTTTGGGGATGACATTCCTAGTGCCCTGCGTATTGCCAAGAAGAAGCGCTGGAACAGCATTGAAGAGCGGCGCATCCACCAGGAGAGTGAGCTGCACTCTTACCTCACTCGGCTCATCGCAGCTGAGCGAGAGAGGTGGGCCCCTCCCCTACCGGCCGCCCTCTCGCAGGTTAAGCTGAGTCACCAACACAAGTGTTTATTGAAAGGCTGACATGGGTGCACAGGAAGCTGACAGGGAACAGCTTGAGATGGGAGTGGGCTCTGATCTCCTGGCCAGGTTCACCTCTGACCAGCTCCTGGTCAATCCTCAGGGAGCTGGAAGAGTGTCAGCGAAATCAAGAGGGTGACGAGGACGATGGCCATATCCGCGCCCAGCAGGCCTGCATTGAGGCCAAGCACGTGAGGGTGCCCTAGGCCCACATGAGGGTCTGTGTGTGAGTGTGTGCGTGCATGTAACTGAGGAGGCCCTGGCCCACAGGTGAATGGATCTGTCCCTATGGTACTATGGTAACAGTGCCCCTGGTTCATGTTGGTATGTGTGCTGTAAGTGTGAAGAATATTCAAGTGGCCCACACACGGTGCTCAATTCTTTACAGGATAAATACATGGCGGACATGGATGAGCTCTTCTCTCAGGTAGATGAAAAGAGAAAGGTGAGCATTTTCTCTGAAGGCTGCGAGTAGCAAGTGCTGAAGCAGCGTTCCTTTCCTGGCCCCTGACACTGTCCCTATGTGCTGTAGAAGCGAGATATCCCCGACTATCTGTGTGGCAAGATCAGCTTTGAGCTGATGAGGGAACCGTGTATCACACCAAGTGGCATCACCTATGACCGAAAGGACATTGAGGAGCATCTGCAGGTAAGGGCCTATGAGCCTCAGGACCAGGGCTGGAGGCACAGACTGGCACATGGAGCACTCTGACCCTGTTGTCACTGCAGCGTGTGGGCCACTTTGACCCTGTGACCCGGAGCCCCCTGACCCAGGAACAGCTCATCCCTAACCTGGCCATGAAGGAGGTCATCGATGCATTCATCTCTGAGAATGGCTGGGTGGAGGACTACTGAGGCCCATTGCTCCACCCTGCTTGATATCCTGGCTCAGGAAGGTCCTGAGGCAGAAGCCCCAGTTCCTGTACATAATTTGTGTCGCTGTGCCTGCCCCCATCAGTTCTGCTGGTGGGCTCTGGACTGCTACCCCTCTCAGCATAGCCTTTGCCAGGCTGTGAGTCTCTCATCTTTCTGGGCTGGAAAAGCAGATAGGGGTGGGTTGGGTTGAAGCTGCCATTGCTGCCACTGTTCCTGTAATAAAATTTGTGACCTGTACATGGGCACATGCTGGTGTGTGTGGGCCTGCCTCTTCTGGCTAGCCAAGGAAGGTGGAGATGAAGACACTGGTGTCAAGGTTGAGTGTGGCGTGCCACCAGCGGTCAGGGAAATACAGCACCTGTGGAGGGGAGCACAGGATTTAGTTGGACTTTTTGGCCTGGCAAGGCTCCCTCCTGCCAGCTACTGACCTCACCAGCCCGAATGGTACACTCCAGGGGCCTTTCCGCTGGTGCCAAGGCTGGGTACGTGTCCCGAAGCCAAGTCAGTGTGGTTTTGTTGGGGTGGAACTCCGGGGTCTTCTCAGGTGGATAGAGAAACCAGTGCTGGGGAGAGGATTTCAAAGTCACTCTCCTGTAGTCATCACACCCCAAGCCTCATCACCACCACCATGTGCTAACCTTACGACCATAGATCACCTCTGAGAATCCGGGCCCATGCCAGTGGAAGGGTACCCCGGAGCCAGCTCCTGTGGGGTCAGTGATGAGATAGTAACTGAATTTAATCTGTTCTGCCCCCGTTACACCTCCTGGTCCTGAGGAGAACCCACCTGCAATTCCAAAGCTATAAGCAGGAGTGGTTCCCAGCAAATGAAATGGAGGTGGGGAGTAGTGCTGGAATAGTGATGCCCACTCTGTGAAGTTGTTGTCCCCAAAAAAGTATAGAGTGTCTGTCAACAGGAAAAACAAGAGGCAGGGATCCTGGCAACTGGGACACCCAGGTGCCCCACTCCCACTGCTGCCCAAAGCTGGCTTACTATTGCCCAGAGAAGCAGGGTCTTGGGGATGTAGCAGCTGCTCTACATATTGGTGGAAGGGCACGTCCACTGTGGGAAAGGGGATGGTGAGGACCAGCTGGTTCTGCCTTCAGGATGTTGGCAAGCAGGCAGGCCCCCAAGAGGTGGGGCAGCTCACCTTTCTGGTAAGAGTAGGTGTTGGCGGTGCTGAGCCGAACCACGTGGTCCCCAAAGGTGGCCAAAAGACTCTCTCTGGAGCACAGGGCCCGGAATCTCTGAGGGGGTCAAGAAACTCTTTACGGCTGAGCAAGTAGGGCCAGCTGCCCACAGTGGGCTTCAGCACTCACCGAGTTATCCGTGAGTCCTTGTAGGATGACGGGCCTGAGGAAGGCGTAGCTGGAGGAAAAAGGGGCAGAGTCGAGTTCGGGTCATGTGCCCCCATGGCCCCGACGCGCGCTGAAGATTGGGGACGGGGGCCAGGGCGCTAGTGTTCCGATGCCGGCGAACCCGGCCGGAAGAGTGGGGCACATACTGCTGCACAAACTCAGCATAGGTCAGGTCGGACCGCCGCTCCACGGTGCAGCATTCCTCCACGGCCACGTCCGGCCCCGGTCCAGCCTGCCGCCTGGAGACATCGGATCACCGCAGCTTGCCCTCCGCCCCACGCCGTCCCGCGCCCCAGCCCGCCCTGCGCCCCTCACCATCCCCCGCCGTCCGCTGCCTCCGAGCAGAGTCGAGCCAACACCAACAGCCACAGCACAAGAGGCACAGGCGGCCGCAACTCCAAAGCCATGGCCCACCGCCGACGCACAGCACGCCGGGAACTCCCTGCCTGCACGCCAATGGCTAGCAGCTCAGTCGTCGTGGCAACGGGTCGGCTCCCGGAAGCAGCCTTCTTCAGCCCGCCCCAAGTTCCGGAAGAGACGCGAAGACCACACTGAGTTGCTATTGGCTGCTAATTACTATGACGATACTGACCCAGCTCTCCCTTACCCTCCATCCCGTGGAGCGACTGCTAACAGTCCGACAGCAACTCCTGCCTTTTATTTAGTTCATAAGCTCCAGCCCCCTTTCATGCCTGCACGGAAGCAGGCTGGAAGCTGTGTCTAGTCCTGACGGGCCTCCGCTGAGCTGTGGAAGCTGACCCAGGCCACGGACCGCACGTCAGGAATACTCGCAGAGGTGGCCACAGCCCGCAGGGCAGTGGGTGCTGCCTTCCAACCACTTCATGATGTGTTGCAGGTGGCCGCCGTGGCTGCAGCCCTGGCACCACACAAACAGACCCTTGACCACGTGGTGGCAGACAGCACACATGCTGGCACAGCGATGGCACCTGGGGGCGGAAAGACACCTCAGCGGGGGTTCTCGCGCTGCCTAGGCCCTAAGCTTCTAACCCCACAGCCCCTGTCGCACCCACCTGTCCACAGACCCACCTGTCGCAGACCCAGCCCCGGCTGCTCATGGGCCGCTTGCAGTGGCTGCAGTTGACATGCAGGGTGGTGGAGGCCTGGTTGAGGCAGCTCACAGCTTGGCTGGTACTCAGCTTGACCACCTGGTTGGACACGTTCCAGAGGCGGAACCGCTGCAGCAGGTCAATGTATGATGTGTACCAGTGCTCCTGAGGGGATGGAGCCAGGAGGTCAGGACACTAGCTGGGCTCACACTAGGAGGGTCTGTCCCCAGCATGTACAGGGATGGTGCTGGGGCAGCAGCTATTCCAGGGAGCCCGCCCATGCTCCACCGCACACACCTGGGTTTGTTCATCAATGTCCTTGCGAACACGTTCACCTAACACGATGAGCACGGATACGGCCATCTGCACATCACCCTGCTCAGCATAAAAGCGCAGCATGTCGCACACCAGTACACTGAAGAAGTCAGCCGGCAGGCGGCTGTCATACAGCGCATGTGAGATGGAGAGGAGGGAGAAGGAGGAATCCACAGGTGCCAACGAGGCTGCATCCGCCTCACTGCCACTCACATGTGGCGAGTCGGCCTTGTCCTGCAAGTGCTCAGGCCCAGATGGTGTGTCCACAATCTCATGGCGTAACGGGAAGGCCTCCTGTGGCAGCACGTACTCAGACTCCTCGGCTGGGAGGCAGGAACCAGCTGGTGGGCCTGGGCCTCCCCTGCCCCTCCCCGTCCCCTCCCCAAGCCCCCCGCACTCATAGGCGCGTTCTCTGACCCAACCCCCACCCAATGAGAGCCCTTACTCACGGTGTGCGTGTTCTGGGTCTAGGGGGTACAGCTCATCCTCCTCACCCTCCACATCACCAAGCAGGTAGTCAGTGGGCACATCGCTGCCCTCAGTTTCCTCATTGTCTACCCAGCATGGGAGAGAGGTCATTCAGGAGTGGCTCACTGTGCAGTACCGAACCCCACCCCCATCAGCATCCTGCCTGCCCTCCAGCCTACCCTCATTAGTGATGAGAGTGGCCGAGGAGTCAAGCAGAACTGTGTCACTTCGTGTGTCCCCTTTGCTTCGATCCAGCCTTGTCTCACTGCCTAGCCCAGGAGCCATGTCCTTCAGGTTGAAACTGAGGGCAGGAAAGGTTCATGAGTGGTTGAGCTCTAACAACCCCACCGTCTGAGGAGAGCCAGCCCTAAGCATCTACCTGTTCATGAGGGGCAGGCCACAGGAGCTGCCCTTGCCCACGCTGTGGTTGAGGTTGGCAGAGGGCATCAGACCAGAGCTACAGTAGATGATCCGCAGCATGGTCCATGTCTGTGCTACCTAGGGGCAGGTACCAGCAATTTACCAGGCCCTGGACACAAAGCACCCCAGGTAGTGCCTCTCTGCCTGGATAGAATCACACACCAGCATTCGGCTGCCCTGGGGTCCCAATTTCTTGGCCCACGGGAAAAATTAAAACCCCAGTCTCTATCTTGCAATAACACAGGGCAAACAAAATTGAGAGGCAGCCAATGCAGAGGAAGCAAGGGGGCCGACAGGACCAAGAGAGGACATGTAGCAGGCAGCTCTTGCCTTTCTACAGGGCCACATGTCATGGTAGGTTGGACACCAAGAGCGAGTCAGAGGAGAGGCTTCGGCCACATGAGCTCCTAGACTTCTCCCATCTGGTCAACTCTGGCCCTGTATGATCTTGACACCCTCAGTTACTGGTGCAAGTGCTGGTGTAGGACTTATCAACCCAAGCCCTCAGCTTGGGGCAGCGGGTGGTACAGCTGTCAGGGCAGCCAACCCCTGCCCCAAGGCCAATGCCCTTGGTCTTCCCTCAGCCCAACCTACCTGGTTTCGGCCCAGCTCTCGAGCTACCTTGGCATTGTGGTCACAGAGCTCAGCCAGTGGCCGGCCAGTGAGAGCGTAACGCTCAGCTGTGTCCACAAACCAGCTCATACTCCCACCACCAGGCTCTATCTCAAAGACACTGAGGGCACTGGAGGCAAGGCCTGAAAAGGGTTCAGCAGGGTCCAGCTTGCGCTTGAAAAAGATGGGATGGCGCCGGTCACCAGTGTACGGCTTGCGTCCCGATTCAGCAGCCACTAGACTCTCCTTGGCAGCAAAGGCCAGGTCCCCAAAAAGGCCGTAACAGAGGCCCTCAGGGTTGGCATGCTCAACAGGCTGGCTGGCATCGCGAAATAGGTGCTGGCACAGTGTGCTATCCTTGGAGCCCGAGAGCAGAAAGGAGGGGTCATGGGGATGGCGCCAGGCAATGCCTGTTGTTACATCACGATGCTCCTCAAACATAGCGGCTGGCACAAAGGGCCGACGCACATCCCACACGTAGATGTTGTGATCCACCATCATGGAACACGTGGCTAGGTGGTGGCGGCACTCAGGCCGCCACTTGACACGAGCCACTGAGGCGATGGTCTGCACGCAGTGCATCTCCTTGGCACGGTGTGTGGTCATATCCCAGACTTTCACCATCTTGTCACGCCCGCCTGTGGCCAGCCAGCCCCTGCAGGAAAGCCCCACACAAGCTGTCAGTGACCTCTCTGGAAGAGAGGAAACTCCCAGCTCCGCTCCCCCTGCTCTCTGCCCCACAGGTCTCAAGTCAGTGAGACTTCTATGGGCCTCGCTGTCCCGACACCCCTGGAACCACAACACACCTGTCCTCAGGGTGCCAGTCACAGCAGAAGACGGGCCCGTTGTGGGCCGTGAACATCCTCTCACATCGGTCAGGACGGCGGATGTCCCATAGCTGTACGTTGCCATTCTCAAAGGTGGAGGCAAATGTGAAGTAGTCTCGGATACTGAACTGGACATCTCGCACGCTCTCAGACTGGCCTGCAGGCAGGGAGAGCATCACTGGAGGTAGAAGTAAGGGGGCTGACCCGCTGGGTGGGGAGCCCTTGGAATGGCTACAGAATGGTGTCACACACCTGCGTATGGCTAGGCCAGGAGGCCCAGAGGGTAAAGTAGACAGTCCAAAGATCTTCCCAGTGTGAGGGAAGCTTAGAAAAGGGAGGACACCCTGGGTGGTTTCTACACAAACCCCATAGCCTCAATTCTCCCTGAATTCTGCATCTTATATTATTCCTTGCACAAAGGTGTAAGCTCACCCTCAGGAGGCCATATATAAACACTAGGGGAATGGGAGCCCTACCTGACTATCTTTTCAAGTCTCCTGAGGGGGCCGGGGATTTAGCTCAGTGGTGCTGCCGCTTGCCTTGCAAGCTCAGGGTCCTGAGTTCGATCCCTGGTACCAAAAACAAAACAAATCAAAGTAAGTCTCCTGAGGGCCAATGTCCTGTGGGAGTTATGGGGAAAGGTACCTCAGACTTTGCCAAAGGCTGGAGCTGCATGGTCCACCCAAGTGCCTGAGAGGACAGTGTCCAGCCTTTCCCTGACAAACAGGTAGCTCAGAACGGACCTTTTCTTTTTTTCTTAGTGAAGGTCTCACTATGTAGTTCAGAATATTCTTGAATTCACTACGCAGCCCAGGCAGGTCCTAAATTTGTGGCAATCCTCCTGCCTCAGCCTGCTGAGCAGTGGGATCAGACGTGTGTGGCCCACACTGGGCAAGATTGTTTTTTGTTTTGTTTTGTTTTGGTAGCGGGGATAGAACTTGGGTCCTTATGCTTGCAAGGTAGGAGGCAGAATCACTGAGCTAAATCCCCGGCCTGGCAAGATGTTTTTGTTTTGTTTTGGTACTGGGCATTGATTGAACTAAGGACCTTGCACTTGCAAGGCAGGCGGCAGAACCATTGAGCCAAATCCCCAGCTCCAAGATCTGTTTTAATATGCCTCCAAGCTGGGTGTGGTAAGAGGCTGAGGCAGAAGATTGTAAGCTTAGGGCCAGCCTGGGCTAAATAGTAAGTTCAAGGTGGGCTTGGACTACATAGTGAGACCCTCCCTGTTTCAAATAAAATAAAATATAAAAAAGAAGCCAGGCATGGTGGCGCATGCCTGTAATCCCAGCACTTGGGAAGCTGAGGCAGGAGGATCGCTGTGAGTTCGGGACCAACCTGGGCTACAAAGTGAGTTCCAGATCAGTCTGAACTACATAGTGAGACTCTGTCTCAAACAAACAAATTAAAATAAAAAGAAGCTGCCCGAAAAATTTTCTGAGGCCTAAGGGCTCTGCTTTGTTCTTCACTTGGTGTCATCAAGGTAGACAAAGGAGAGCTGGCTCAGGGCTGGACATCAGGAGCTGGGCCTGGGGGAACTAGACAGTGTACTCTACCTCCTCTGCATCCCTGGGCTGAAAACCCTGGAGACCTGGTAGACTTCCTGTAAGAAGGGGAGCCTGGTGAGGTGAGAAGAGGGAGTAATGCCCTGAGTGGAACTAATCAACCACTCCGCTGAGCTGTGAACCCTCATGCTGTTCTCCATTGTGCCACCCTTAGCCTCAATTCCTGCTCATCCTGCCTTCCACCACCATTCCCTTGGTTCCTGCTTCACCCAGGCCTGCCCCGCACCGCCTCTGCTGATCCAGCCACTCTGAGGCACACAGCAAGTGTCTGGGTAGGTCAAGCGCTACAGAGACAAATGTCTACCCCATCCTGCCTCTATGGGCCTCACCAGAGAAAGTGCTGACAGAATCCTTCCTGCGGAGGTCGAAGCACTTCATGAAGCCATCTTGGGAGCCACTGAGCAGCACATGGGCCTCAGTGGGGTGGAAGCAGACTTTGTTTACAGTGCGTTTGTGTTCTGTGAACAGCTGGTCCTGCTTGTTCCGGGATGGCCGACCCAGGTTCCACGTGACCACCACACCATTGGTGGCTGCGGTGGCCAACAGGTTCTCGTCCATCTGGTGCCACACCACATCCGCACAGCTCAGGTTGAGTGAGGGCTTCCGGCCCACACGCAGGTTCAGCTTTTCCACGAACTGCTCCTCCTCAATGGCAAAGATCTTGAAGATGCTGCGGCCTGCCACAACCACCTGGGCCGCATCACGGCACACGCTGATGGCATTCGCCGGTGCATCTAGATGGCAGTGCATGGTGCGACCAGTCAGTGCACTGCTACCAAGGGCCGTGGTCACGCGGGACATCTTCTCCATGGCTGCGTGGGTGGTGGGGGCAGGTCAGTAAAGTGGGTTGGCCTGGGACTTTGTGAGTTCAGACTGCATTAGCTTGGGTCCCCCGGCACTGCTCGGGCCTGGCCTGGTCGGCCTTTTGTTACCAGTGCAGGAAGTCTATCAGGCAGTCGGCCTCATAAAGAAGTTCAAACTCACTGAAGTCAGCCAGAAGGCTCTGTAGCTGTCCTCAGACTGATCACTACCATGTCTGACTTCCCCAGAAGACCATCGTTCCTTTCCGCCCGAGACACCCTTGCATCACGGTCGGCGCAGGGTCTCCGAAAGCAAGAGGGCTCCGGGAGGAGCAAAATGGGGTAGGGGTAGAGCGACCCAGGGGACTGAACTGTTTAAGGAGCCTGAAGGAGAGGTCGGCAGAACAGACTACGAGGTTCTGATGTCGCGGGGTGGCGAAGGCTGCAGCACCAGAACCAGAAGAGTAGAGACCCTCTCTTCCCGCAGGGACTCCAGTCATTTACCAAGAGAAGACCGCTGCCGGGAACGGCCTCGCCGGAAGTGGCCCATCTCTTTTCCGCCCCTCGTCGGAAGTGGTCCATTCCTTACCAGCACCCCTCCGGAAGCGGGTACAGACTTGCCAATACGATAATGTTCCGTGTCCTGTCGCCCGGCTGGATCAGGTTTGGGGTCTGGAGGTTCCGCGATTCCGGGTCGGTAGTTTGTTCCTGTGCTTATTTTATTTTATTTTATTTTATTTTTTTAGACAAGGTCTCACTATGTAGTTGAGACTGACCTGGAACGCACTATGTAGCTCAGGCTGGTCTCAAACTCACAGTGATCCTCCTGCCTCACACTCCCGAGTGCTGGGATTGCTTTTAATTGTATTTTTCCGGTGCTGGGGATCGAACTCAGGACTTTGTTCGTGCAAGGCAGGGGCTGCTACACTGAACTAAGTCCCCGGCCTTTTTTTATTTCCTTTTTTTTTTTTTTTT
>NW_022900946.1:22326078-22333042 GCF_012274545.1 Fukomys damarensis | reverse complement strand
CTTTTTTTTTTTTTTTTTTTGGTACCGGTTATTGAACTCGGGACCTTACACTTGGGAGGCAGGCGGAGGAACCTCTGAGCTAAATCCCCAGGCCTTTCCTCATTTTCTAAAGAAATATAAAATTATTGACCAATGCTCACCACTATTTACAATAAACGATGTACAGCAGAATACGATGTACAACAGAATAACAGTCTGACTATTACAAAGTTATTTTCTTGGCTTTCGCTCAAAGTTACCCCAATACTAAAAAGATTGAGCCTACATATAAGGAACGTGAGGGTCAAGAAAAACATACAGCTGGGCATGGTGGTGCACTCCTGCAATCCCAGCACTGGGGAGGCTGAGGCAAGAGGATCACAGTGAGTTCAAGGCCAGCCTGAACTATATAGTGAGATTCTGTCTCAAAAACAAACAACAAACAAACAAGAAAACCATGCAGGTGAATAATTTAAATTACTCTTTTATTTCAACAGGTCCTAACCATCTCAATAGGTTTCCATGAGCCAAGTCTTAGACATTCCATGAATCATGACCTTTGAGTACACAGTTATCAACTTATTGTAAAGGAATAGGTCATTAGGAATACTGTATTTAAATGTCCCCTGACAAGCGTTGTTTAGCTAATTCAAACAAAATAGGTTTTGTCTTGTTTCCTTATTTGGGTGGAGAAGTTGTTGGTAGTGATAAAATTTTTCTTTTCAGGAATTTTACAAGTAAAATGCTGCATTTATGTGATAAAAGGCATAGATATAGGTTCTGATATGATTGCTTTGATTTTTTTTGCGGGGGGTACTAGGGATTGAGCTCGGGTCCTTGTGCTCGCGAGGCAGGCGCTGAACCACTGAGCTAAATCCCTGGCCCTGACTGCTTTGAAATTATCCACTTTAAACTGTCCAGTTAACCATAGAATCATTTCTTTAATTTGAAATGTTATGGCTTCAGGACAACGTTCAATTTAGCTGGAAGTGACTAATTTCTTAGGTTGCTCTGAATGATGGCATCTCAGAAACATGGGCTTGTCATCCATGGTTTTTGTTTCAATGAATGTTTTAAAACATAAACCATTTGTACAAGTATTTTATTTATACAAACACAAGCAACAAAAACTCAGAATGGTACTTAACCATATGAATTAAAACTGAGTTCTGATTTGATTTGCTGTGCTTTTTATTTTAATTTCAATGTTTTAGTACCACTGTTTATTACTTCTCTCAGGTCCTTCTGCAAGTCTGGTCACCCCTACACAAGTCCCAAACCCCTCCACTTTCCTCCTGTGGAGCTCAGGAGCTGTCTCCCAGATCTGTCCATCATACCTGATCTGCTAGACAAACAGCAACTGATTCATCTTCTGCCTAAGGCCTCCCATAATGCCCTGCCGCAGGTGAATAAACCCCAGCCTCTGACTGTCCTTTGTCTGCAGGTACAGATCCCTGGTTGAAGCCAGCCCAAGATCATTCCTGCCTCAGTCTCCTGACACTCCTTGAGCTCTACTTAAATGCCACTTTCTCTGAGCATGGAGGCCTTCCCTGGCATCCTGCCTAAAATATCCTCACAAATCACTGTCCCCTCCACAATACTTGTTACAGCCTGATTTGTTGCTTACCAGTGGTTATCACATGGATGTGAACACCAATGCAGGGATTAAATGTGCCTTAGTTTCAAATATCAGGGCCTGACATGGCCCATTTACTTAGTGGCCCCATTCAAACGCAGCCTCCCTTTCTCTTCTGGGTGTGGTCCTACTCTCCTGGAGCACTAGGTGATTTTTTTTTTTAGGACATCCTGATCCTTTGCTTAGTTCCTGCACATAGGACACCACTCATTTCTGGCTTTCTAGAAGGGTGGGGCTAGATCCTAGATATTTTGAGAGAATATTATGTGTGATGACTTTCGTGTCATCTCTCCATGCCTTCTGTCAGGAGCTGGGGAACTCCTGTGTTGGTCACTGCTCAGTTCCAGTCTGTCAGATTGTTGAAAGAATGCATAAATCTGATGCACTGAGACTGCATGAGAACCCCTGGGCCTTCCAGGGCAGTTACCTCTGCATTACGGTCCGGTAAGCCCAAAACAACCCGGACTCATGTTTTTACAACTTTTTTAATATATATTTTTATAAACAGGTCACGTGATAAAATAGCACAAGAAACACTTACCAAATATAAGGTTATATCTTCCGCATATACAGGAGAATGAGGTCGTTATTTACAATAAGAAAGTGATTTTAGGGGTTGGTTGGTTTTGTTTTCCTCTCTCTCCTTAAATTTTCCTCCTACAGTTGTTGGAAATGTCACAGCTTCAGTTACATTAATACTTTGGGCAAATGGACAGTTGCCCCCTCCCTATGAGGGGGCTCTGGGAGGAGAGGCTGAAGAAACTGGCTCCTGACCACTCCAGCCTGGAGCCTCCTCGGCCAGTACTCCAGGGGCAGGGAACTCTTTGGGCTGCTGAACTGTTTCTCTGCGTCAACAGCATCTCTCTCTCCTCTCTCTCTCCCTCTCTCTCTCTCTCTCTCTCTCTCTCTGTGGAAACTGGCTACTCCCTTCCAACCAGATAAAGGTTGTCCCAAGATTGGGTGTGGGCACTGTATCTCCTGGGGTTCAAGGCTGGGATGGAAAGGGGTCCCAGCCCCCTCCTCAGCATTGCCAAGATGTGCCAGCATCCCCCATGACTTCCAAACGTCTGGGGATTAGACAGAAGACAGTCAGAGCCCATTTGGGCAGGCAGAGGTGGGGGAAGCTGGGGAGGGGTGCATGGGGTGGGTGTAGAAAGGGGTCCTCCCTCCTCTTGAGTGTGGAAGGTATGCTGATCCTGACCCCCAGCTGGGCCCATTTCTGCAGATTCCATCTCAGATGACCTGCCCAGGGTGAGCCTTGAGGTGCAGGGCTGGGTGTAGGATTGGCCGAGTTATTCCCCATGGTGCCAAGGGTGGCTCCAGCTTGAGGACTCTCAAGATACCTGTACCACCCCCAAGCTGAGGTGGACGGGACAGGCGGGGCTAATGTTGATTAATCCAAGGTCACTGTCATCCCAAGGCTATCTCAGCCTGGCCAGGGCCCAAGAATCTGTAGGCCCATGTGGGGCTGAGAGGGCAGACAGGGACTGGCCTACATGGTGGCCTGCTGCCAGGAAAAGGGGTGGCCTTTTGGGTCAGTAGGGGAAGGGGAGGGGGAGTTGGGCTCCTCAGAGGGCCATGGCTTTGGCAGTGGCCTGTGTCCCCTCACACCTCTCCAAGGGCTCCAGGCACAGTAAAATGGAAGATGCAGGAGACCCTTGGGGCTTTCCTGGGCCTCTGAGTCTTGGGGGACTTAATTCCCCTGTTCCCCAGGGCCCTGCCCGGGGTAGGAGACAGCAGGGAGGCAGAATACAGGTGTGGTGGGGAGGGCGGCTGGGCCGAGAGCGCCCGAGGACCGAGCTCCTCAGCGGGCAGGCGAGTGATGGCGGCGGCGGTAGTGTGGTGAGGGCGGGCGTGCAGTGCGGGCACGAGGGGCATGCACAAAGTCCCCGAGTGTGCGTGCGTGCGTGGGGCTGGCCCTGCTACCCCCTGCCCAGGGCGGGCCGGGCAGGCAAGGAGCCGAGGGGTGAGGGCAGGGCGGAGTTTCCCTCGGTTCTCTGTGTTCCCGGTGGGGTCAAAAACGGGACTCAATGGCACCAGCACCCGCCCAGATCGTGGCCTGTTCCAGCGGCCGAGGCGGGGTGCCTCGCGCTACTCGATGACAAGGCAGCCGGGCAAGTGCTGTGAGAAGTACTTGAAGAGCTCAGGTGTGGCCCCGGGGCAGTTGGTCAGCTCTAGCTCCTCCAGCTCCTGCAGCTGCACCAGGCCGGACAGCCCCGTGGTGGTCAGCAGCGGGCAGCCTGTGGCAGGCGGGGCAGGGCAGAAGCTCAGGGCACCGTGGGCGGGGCCTGCACTGGAGGGCGGGAGTGGGCGGTGCTGGGCAGGGAACCCTGTGAGGGGGCTCGCCAGGCTGGCAACCAGGGTGGAGCTTGCACTGGGCGGGCCCTGTTGGGGGCGGGGACCAGAGGTGGTGCCGGCTTTAGGTTAGTGTTTGCTGTTTCTCCTGTGATTTGAACTTGGAACCAGGGAGCTGGCGCCTGGTTGAATCCCCTAAAGGGCTTGATGGGGCTGGGAGCGTCTCACTATGTGAGCGCGAAGTTCAATGCACAGGACGCACGCAGGGGGTCTCACCTGCCAGCGACAAGAGACGCAGACTCCTCATAGCCAGGAGGTGCTTCAATCCGAAGTCCTGCACCTGAGTGGGAGGTGGGAAGGGAGGCGAGCTCACTATTTCCGCTTGCCTAAGACCTGGGCCCGATGGAGGGGCAATAGGCGGGATTCAAAACGGACATTTATAAGCCCCCGGGGAGCCAGGAAACCGCTGGAGAGAGCCGATGAAGACCCTGGGGACCCTGCAAGCTTCGCTTAGTCTGGGTGCAGAGTGGGTTCCAGACCCCTGCAGGAACCGAGTGGGGGCGGGAGCTGGTCGCTGGACTGTGCAGATGGTACGTTCCCTTCGCCCCCCGCCCATTCCAGAGGCTCGGAGGTCAGTACCTGGCAGCACCATCGCAGGTAGAGGCTGCGGAGGGACGACATGGTGGACAGGTAGCTGAGGCCAGTGTCCGTGATGCGCACACACCTGTGGTTTTACCAGAAGGGGACTGCCCACCTTACACGGCCTCACCCACCCCTCAGGTGGGCGCCTCCCTCATTCTCCCACGAGAAGCCCTGCCCTCTCCGGAGTTCCGCCCCCACACCAGCCTGCCCAGGCACCACAGGCTCCAAGGATGCTGAAAAACTAACTCTTGCATTTCCACCAGGTCATGGAGCCGCTCACCGCCCCAGAGCCCCGCCCCCGGTCCCTCTGCGGCTTAGTCCACGCAAGACGCAAGACGCCCAGGGTTCGGCCCCACCCACCGTAGGGGCCCAGTTCACGGTGACCCACCCGCCGAGGCCTGGGTGCGAGGTTATGCGCACCTGTCCAGCACCAGCTCCTCCAGGCGGTGCAGGTCACAAGCCACGTACTCCAGGGCCATGTCGGTGATGCGAGGGCACCACGAGAGGTCAAGGCTGCGCAGCTTCCGAAGGTTTTCAGCCACCAGCTCGACGCCATCGTCGGTGACCTTGGAGCAGCCTGAGAGGCTGAGTGAGGTGAGGTTGGGCAGGCTATGCACCACATTCACCACACCATGGTTGGTGATCTCCCAGCAGGAGAGCAGGCGCAGTGTGTGCGTGCTGTGGCCCTGGCGAGCCGTGAAGTAGGCCAGCGCTGTGTCTGTCACGTGGTACGCCTGCAGGCTCAGCTCGGCCAGGTTGGGCAGCAGCTGAGAGATGGCTGCGATGGCGTCGTCCGCCACATTGATGCAGTCACTCACACTCAGCGAGGTGATTCGTGCACTGAGACTGGACCACAGCCCGGCCTCCGTGAAGTCATTGCAGCCTGAGAGCTCCAGGCGCACCACCCCCTGCATCTGCTCCAGCATCACCTGTGGGGAGCGGTGCCTATCAGAGGTGAGCCTTGCTCAGTGCCCTCATCCCATCCCTGGAATCCTTCCCACGGAGCCCAGTGAGGATTGCCTAGACAGGGTGTAACGGAGCCCCTGAGAGGCAGGAAGCAGGGGTCTCTAGAAGGTACTCTTGTGCAAGCATGGGTCTAACTGAACTTTGCGCCAAGCATTATGGCCCACGCCTGTAATCCCAGCATCTGGGAGGCTGAGACAGAAGGATCGCTTGGAGTTCAAGGGCAGTCTGTGCTACACAGTGAGTTCAAGGCCAGCCTGAACTACAGTGAGACCCTGTCTCAAAAACAAACAAATAGGGGCGGGATTTGGCTAAGTAGTTCCGCCGCCTGCCTCTCAAGGCAAGCACAAAGGCCGGAGTTCCATCCCCGCTACCAAACAAACAAAAAGCAAACAAACCTCCTGAATTCAGAGGAGCTCGCCTAGAGTGTTTGTTACGCTTCAACAACTTTGAAAAGAGGGGCAGGCCATAGGAGCAAGACCCTGGCTACAGCAGGTGCTCCAAGCTGTTTGAATATTACAGTCCAGATCCTGGGGACAGTGCAGTCTGTCCCCTTGCTCCTCTGACCTTTGCTACTAAGAAACCATTCCCCAGCTGCCCCTCACCTTCCTCCAGTACCCTCTCCACCCAAAACCAGCTTTATGAGCAGGAAGGGCCCCACACTTAATTGGCTGCTGTTCTGTCACCATGGCCTTGAAATTATTACTCACCTTTGAACAAGGGACCCCACTGGGATGTTTCCCAACTATGTAGCTAGTACGGCTCCCTCCCTCACCCAAAGTCACCATTCCCCCTTAAAGCACCAGTGCACAGGTCACTGATGTTTTCTTTTTCTTTCAGTACCGGGGATCGAACTCAGGCCCTTGAGCTTTCAAGGCAGGTGGCGGACCCGCTGAGCCAAAGCCCCGGCCCTCTGCTGTTTTCTTATTGTGTGCTGCCCCTCCTCTGGGGCCCAGCACTGTCTCACATCCATGAGCCACTACAGCCTGTCCCTGACCTTCCCCAGCCTTGTCCCCACCTGACCAGGTTAGGGCATACCTCTAGGCCAGCATCAGTGATGGTGGAACGCTTGAGGCTCATGGCCTTGACCCCCTTCTTGGAAAGCGCATAGTTGTCAATGAACTCACAGATGTCCAGGTCGGAGACACCAACCAGGCAGAACCCCTCAAAGCCACGTGCAGCAAAGCCCTGCAGGTTCACAAACTCCTTCTCGCCACCAGGCAGCACATTGTAGAGCTCCTTGGCATGCAGCACGGGCATGAGGCCCGCCCAGAACTTAGGCTGGTAGAGCACACGCCGCCAGGCCTTGCACACCTGAGCTAACACGCACTTCTCACATGCTGAGAAGTACCAGAAGAGGCCATTGAGGATCTTCTCGTCTGTGGCTAGTGGTGGCCGCTCTGCTGGTGGTCCAGGCACTGGGGAGGCTGGTCCACCTGCAGGGGAACA
>NW_022900946.1:22324000-22325975 GCF_012274545.1 Fukomys damarensis | reverse complement strand
GGGCGGTTCTTGGCAGCTGGTGTGCCCTTGGTGATGCTGGCTGCACCCAGGCCGTTGGGCTGGCCTGGTAGCTTCACTAGACCGTTTCGAGGCAGGCACGGAGGCTTGGCGTCACCGTTGACACCGGGGCTCGACATCTTCCTCGAACACTCTGCAGATGAGTGGGGAGGGGAGTGGGTTTCCTGGTCTGAGGAGGGTCAGCCTTCTTCCAGTCCCTCATGGCACCCTCAGAGCCACCCAATAGGATCTGAGGGCATGCCTCTCCCACCCCAACTTGTGTAGTAACAAGAGGCAGACTGGCATGGTCACGCCACTCCCTGCAACGAGCAGCTACTGTGTGTAATGGCTGAACCTGTGCTGTTCATGGATGCTTTCTGGTGCCCTGGTACTAAGATTCCCATTTTGCCCATGGGAGAATGAAGGAAGAGAGACCAACCCCCTAGTTGCTCCCTTCTCTGTTGCTCTGATGCTCATTATTAAGGCCCACCAGCACTGCCCCCTGCAGGGCAAGGTCTGGAAAACTGAAGGAAAGCATTTGGGGTGGCCTCTGGTCTGGCCCTGCAGATGCTAGTGTGGCTCTCTGGGGTGGCTCCGGTGCCTGTCTGTATCATGCACCAGCTCTCACGAATGTTGATGCCACAGGAAGGTCTGTGGCTCAGGATCTACCCAAAGAAAGAGCAGGTGTCTCCCGAGGATTGACTTGGGAGCTAGCATGGTAAGCCCTGCACGCGTGCTGCCCCCCCAATTCTGGTGCAATGCTAACGATGGCCTCAGTCTTTCTGCCAAGCAATTTCAGAGGCAGTGCAAAAGCTGCTCCCAGATTCCCCTCCTCTCCTGCCCAACAAAGATGGGCGGTGGCCTCACAGGGAAGTCTTACAGTGCCACCAAGGATGTGGGGGGGGGGAGTGGAGGCTCCCAAGACCTTCCAAGGCTTGGGGTGGACATTAGAATGAGCAGACCCTCAGGAAGAGAAGGGCTAATATTCCTTTCCAGCTGGAGCCACCAGGAGGGAGGTATGAGGGATGTCCTGCCTGGTCTTTAGTACCATACCCCCACTGGCTTCCAAGCCCTCTGAGGAGGGTGCCTCCAAGGCTGACGTAGGCTGGGACCAGGGATCTTACTGGTACACATGGTGCCAACTCAACTGTGGGTCCAGAGGCCTTGCTGCTCTGACAGCCACAGGCCCCCTCACACTAACAGTGCACCCCAGGACTCCCTGTGCCACCTCCCTCCCTTTCCCAAAGGCATCATTTGAGCCTTGGTGGTAGGGCTAGGCTCTCCCCTGAGGAGGTTCCAACACCTTGGCTGCCCCTTTCCAGGTATTTATGACCAGGAAGTAGTAGCCACATACTGTGATGGTACAGCGACATCCATCACAACACTTGTAGAGTACCCACTGGGATAATCACGTATTTCAGCCTCATGGCAGCCCGGTGTATGGGGGTGGCCGCTATTGTTACCCAAGTTCTCAGATAAAGAATCTGAAGCACCAGGGAGTTAGTGTGCCCACAGTGGCAGGGGATGCCTGACGTGGGGCTACCCCGGTTCCAGGAATGCCAGCACAGATAAGAGGTGATGACAGTAGCCCAGCAGGGTCCCCGTGGGGTAGTATGAGGCCCATGACCAGCACTCCTGGCCCAGCAAGGCACTCTGGAAGCTCTACTGGGTTTAGAGAAGCAGCCACAGGCTTAATACCCTCAAGGCCCCCAAATGGGGCCGCTCTGCTCCCAGGCCCAGGTTGCTCCATTTCCTGCCCAGGATGCCCCGCCCACCCAGCCGCTGCCGCTTCTCCAAGACGAGGCCCGACGCGCTTGGCGCCCAGCACCACGGACAGCGGCCTACCTCGGAGTCAGGCTGGGCCGGCTGCAATGAGGACAGCGGCGGAGGGGCGGGGGGACTCTGGCAAACCCGAAGCCTGGCAAGCCCAGCTCAGTAGGGAGGAGCCCCAGAGGCGGGGGGGGGGGGGGGGGGCGCG
>NW_022900946.1:22319382-22323935 GCF_012274545.1 Fukomys damarensis | reverse complement strand
GGGGGGGCCCCGGGGGGGGGGGGGGGGGAGAAGTCGCCTGCTCGGCTAAGATCCGGAGGAGGCGGCGGAGGCGGTGCCAGGGGAGAAATAATCCAAGAGCTGTGCCGATTTAGGCTGAAAATGCTCCCAGCCGCGGGTGTGCACGTGGAGCGCAGAGATGGGGGATGCACGTGGATGCCCTGAGCACCTACCGGCCTCCTTCTCGTTGCCCACTGGAACTCACATCTGCATGAGCCCACCTTTCCATCCTTACCCTCCCTCTAGGTCTTAGGGTTGGGCTGGTGAAAAGAAGGCACAGCTGTCCCTCACCCCACAACCCCATCTGAGGCCCTGGGCCCCATCCCGTGGAAACCACCACATCTCGGCCCAAGGGTTGAGGACTGGAGGAGTTCACAGTGGGAGACTGGAACCTCCCTCCCAATTAGGGAGTGACTCAAACAAGGGCACCTCCACCTGGCTCTGGACCTGGCCAGATAATGACCAAGGGCCTGTTCGAGTCCGTACGGTAGTGTTGCTGCTGCTGCTGCTGCTGTCTCCAACCAGGGTGGATCCATAGACCTGATCAGTTTCCTGCCAGGAGGGGAAGGGGCAGCTGCCAGGCTACTTGGGGCTGCCTCTCCCATTAGGGGAACTAGTTTGGGGAAGAGAGGCTTTTGAAAAGTATGGCCAAGTTTAGCGAGGGATGGTGGCACTCACCTCTAATCCCAGCAGTCAGGGAAGCTGAGGCAGGAAGATCACAAGTTTGAGGCTAACCTGAGCAACTGTTTGACTTAGAAAGACCTTGTCTCAAAATACATTTAAAAAAAAAAAAAAGCCTGGGGCCGGGGATTTAGCTCAGTGGCATTGCACCTGCCTTGCAAGTCCAAGGACCTGAGTTCAATACCTGGTATAAACAAAACAAAACAAAACAAAACAAAATGCCCTATAGTTCAGTGTAAAGCCCAGTGTACATAATTCTCAGCCCTAGCCCTGCTGTGTTATAGACAGTTTGGAGTAGAATTCTGAAGCAGTCCTATACTACGATAGTCTGTGAAAGCACTCAGGGTCCCTGGGCCGACCCCAGGGAAGAGACAGTGGTCACTACTCTTCTTGTCCCCATCAGCCCCAGCCAGAGCCAGGTCAGGATACCCCTGGGGAGAGCTAACTGCACCTCTGCACTCTACCTAGAGGACTCATTGTGAGGCCTGAAGACACCATGGGCCCTGGGGACTTCTGGGAGAACTAAGCCCTTGGCTGTTTCTAGGCCACCATCCACCGAGAGCCACACTGAGCCTACAAGAGAAACTAAGTTGGTCTCGGATCCCTTTCTACCTGGGCACAATCTGGTCCCTGCTTCCTCCAGGGCTTCCTCTCCTTCAGCTAGTGCCTACTTCTCTATTCAGTGCTGAATGAGCACCGTCCTGCTTCCCCACCAGGACCCCATCCTGTATGTGAGAAGGCATTTCCAGGGTCTCACTCCTCACCTAGGTTGTCATCACTGTCTACCTTTTCCCCTGGCCTGGGGACTCGCTGAGCACAGGCAGCACCATGGATGTGGGGCCTCTGAGTGTTGCCGGATGGATGAACAAAATGTACAAATGAATGAGTGAGAAGAAGGTAGCCCACTGCAGAAAGGGACGCAGCTGCCAGAGGCCTGAGAGGCTTGAGCGTGGAGTGGTCCCATTTAAGAGGCTGGCAGTCAGGGAGGTACAGCGGAAGAACTCATTCCCAGTTGTGACAATGGTCAGTGTTCACAAGGGAGGGGTTGGTACCAGAGTCACTGGGAAGACTCCCAAGACCACTGGGCTTAAGTTAGGCCTTGGAATACTCAGACCCCAAGGGGAGAAGACACCTGTGTCTATTTTTCTGGTAAGTCCCATTTCTGGAGCGGCAGGGCGAAGAAGGGTGGCTCTCCACTTCCCATAGTCTGGCCTGACTCTAGGGAAGGAAACAGGAACTTGTGGGGAGGGAGGCACAGGAGAGGTCCTGCCCTCCACACACTGCCCAACCAGGGTGGGAAAAGCAGGACTCAGGGAGTGAGTTTCCAGAAGTTGCACAAAAATCTGTTTGCCCCAAGATCTCCAGGCTGTTTGATTCCTGTGCCCCTGGCACATGTACATCTGTAGACCTTTTCTCTGTCCTCTTCTGCTTCTGGGATCCGGGGTAATATTATTTCTGACCAGGGCCTCACCTGGCAGGGTCCCTGCCATAATGTTGCTCTCCTTTCAAAGGGTGCACACTACCTGCCCGCTACCATCCCCATCTCTGATGCCCTAATCTTTTTTTTTTTTCTTTTTTTTGACAAGGTCATGCTACGTAGCTCAGGCTGGCCTCGAACTCTCAGCAATCCTCTTGCCTGAACCTCCTGAGTACTGGGATTACAGGCAGGTGCCACCAAGCCTGTCCTGATACCCTAATCTTTGTGATCATTACGCTTGTGTTGGCTGCTGGATGGCTTGGCCTCTATAGAACCTTCACTGACCATCTTCTCCTGCCGGTTGAGGACCTTGGAGATGCGCAAGGCATGGGTAACCAGAAATCTGTACATCAGGCTCAGTCTGCGGTGGCAGCCCCAGGGACTGAGGTGACAACGGGGTAGATGGAGTTGGGGGCGAAGTGCAGGCTGACACGTTCTGTGACAGCCCTGTGACTCAGGCACATTCATATCCCTGCCACTTTGCACATGTCAAACACAGAGCTTCCCTCCCGCCCCCAGGTGCGGTTGCTTAGGGCATGCACAGGGGCTTTGGGATGGGGAAGCCCTTGTCCCAGGGGCACACAGGCCTCCAGAGAGACTCAAATTGATGCCCCAGCAGATTGGAACACTGTGCCCCAACTCAGAGCAGCTCAGCTAAGCAGGACTTGGTAGTGGGAACTGGCTTATCTTGGCACCCATCACTGGAAAACATAGCCCTCAAGCCTAGATGAGGCTCCTAGTGCCTACTGCTTTGAGCAGCTATCAAGTGAAATAACGTGGCCCTCCTGCACCCTCTGCAGCCAGAGTGGCCGTTGGCTCTTACCGGACCATGAGTCACTCTCACCAGGCCCCTGCACCTGCCTTGGAGGCACAGCAAGGAGTGCCCACAGCTGAGAAGACAGGGTCTGCAGGCAGCTGAGCAGGACCAGCCAAGGAGTCCCTTCCTCCATCTCAAGGGAATGTACCTGCTTTTCAGCAGTACAGGGCTCTCTGAACTCAGGTACCTCCCACCTAGGGGAACTTATTCTCTCATCAGTGGGCCTCAGAAAAAATAGTACAGGTGCCCCCAAAGTGGATGTGGGCTATCCTGTGTACATGCCCAGTGATGGAGATGCTGAACTTATAGGCTGGCTCCAAGGTGACGTTAGGTACTGGAGGTGGCAGGACTGGGTGCAGCAGAATCTTGGAGTCCCTATGCACCACCCATGTTTATAGGAGCCTTGAATTTCCCTTCCCTCCAGATTGCTCCTCATCCAGCTGTGTGGCCCCCTCTGGCTCTATCAGGCCCCTGCCCTGGCACAGGGACACCTCAAACCCTTCAGTTCCCTGCTCAGCCAGCCCAAGCCTTCGGCTCTGAGGCTGCCGTCCAGCACCTCATCAAAGAGGTGCGCTGGGAGAGACAATCTGTGCCCTGTGGGGCACTAGGGAGGCCCGAGCTGACCCTGGTCAATGGGTCTTGGACCATGGGTAAGTAGGTATGGAAGAGGTACCCAAGAGAGGGAGGCAGGTGAGGTAGCATCTGCTACCTGCTCCCCTGCTGAGGTCAGACTGCCTGCTCAGGCCAGGACGGGCTGCAGGCTGGGGAGCAAAGGCTCCAACCATCACAACCTTCTCTTGGGACGATGGGTGAGGGACCCTCCCCCTCCCCCAAACTCCCCGGAAGACCCAAGCTTTCTGCCCTGCGGGCCTCAGAGTGCCCACTCCCCAGTCTGAGGGCCCAGGCTCTCCTCCAGAACCAAGACCAGCCACAGCCTACTCCTTCTGCCTCCCTCTGTGGGTGGCTGCTTTATACAGGCACATGTCCAGAAGGTGTTCAGAGGAGGGCCAGCCCCCTGGCCGCTTACCCATATGGCTCCCCTTGGACTTTAGATGCACCTAACACCTGTCACGTAGACCCAGGGGCTCGAGGTTTGGGGTCCAGGTTAGAGCCTAGCCAGGCAGGGTGGGGCCCGGGGGCCTGCAATTCTGCATCCTCTTGGAGGCTCTGGCTCCGGTGGCACTGACCCATAGCCCTGACCGTGCTGCATGTGAGAAGTGGGCCTCGCTGGGGCAAGTCACTGGGGCGATGGGCTCTGGAAGGCTTGGCAGGGCTGCAGGCCCGGCGGCCACAGGGTGAAGAGGGGAAGGGGCTGCTGTTATGTAAGCCTTCCCCTGGAGATGGCGGTGCTGTCCCAAGCCCCCTCCCCGCCTCCTCACTGTGGCCGCGGCAGTAGCATGGCCTGGCCCCCTCCCCTCTCCACCCCTCAGCCTGGCGGTGCGCGCACACCTTACCTCGGCCTAGGCTCCTGGTTCATGCCACGCCGCCTGCCGGGCTACCTCGCGTCATGGGGAGCTCAGCATGGGCGCCGGTAAGTGTGGAGGCGGCCGAGGTGCTGGA
>NW_022900946.1:22310485-22318985 GCF_012274545.1 Fukomys damarensis | reverse complement strand
GCCGCGGGCGCCCGCAGGGTAACAAACGCGGCTGGCGGATCGTCGGAGAGGACGGGGCAGCGGAGGCCGGGGCGAGCGGCCAGAGAGAAGCAGCCGGTCTGCGCCCAGCGAGGCGACCTGGAACCCTGCGCGCAGAGAACTCGGGGCTTCTGGAGCCAGCACTTAGCCTGGGAGGTGCTCGATCCAACAGGGATGGAGGCCGGCTCCACGCGTCCTGCCTCAGCACTGTCACCTGCAAGGACAAGGAAAGGGAGTCCCCGCTTGAAGAGGCAAGAGTCCAACCACTGTCCTCTGGCTCCTACCCCAAGCGGGAGGCCAGGCCCCCTGGCCCTCACATGCCTCCTGCACTTGCAGGGCCAGGCCCTGGAGCCCCCTTGGTGGAGAAAGCCCTATACCTGCAGAACCATGCAAATGAATGACTAAATAGATCACTTCAGAGGGTGACAATAAAAGTACAAGGTGTGTGACAGTGGCCTTGGGAAGGTGGTGGTAGCTCTTGAGGACATAATATGCCAGCTGAAACCCCATGGGTGAGAGGGAGGAGTGGTTCACGAAGGGGTATGCAAAGGTCCTAAGGCCTTAAAGAGCCTGACAAGTTCCTTCAGGGATGGACTGCCAGAGGGTGGCAGTCACAACTGGAGCAGGGACGGACATGAGGTTACACTGGAGGATTCTTGTCAGGGCTACTGTCCATGCCACACCTCCCAGGAGGCTCAGAGCCAGATGACAGGGCCTGATGGTGCCCTGTCCTGGAGTTGTTGGGGAGCAAAGCCAGGGGAGGGAGGAAGTGTGGGAAGACCAGAGCCAGGTATTGAAACAAGGGAAGAGCCACAGGGCTGAGAGTGTTTTAATAGAAATGAAAACAGATGGGCCTGGGATTTAGCTCAGTGGTTTCACTGGCTGCCTTGCAAGCATAAGGACCCAAGTTTGATTCCTGGTACAAAAAAAAAAAAAAAAAAAAAAAAAAAAAAAAAAACCACTAAGAAAAAAAAAAAAAAAAAAAAAAAAAGGAAAAAAAAGAAACCAGCTGGAAAGGGGGAAGGGGGGCCTAGTGGATCTGGAGTGAGACCTGGGGACACTGGGTCAAAGAAGCCAGGCTGACTGGACCCTGGTGGGGTTCTGGCTGTTCTGTCCTTGGTATAGGGCTCTGGACAAGGGCAGCCGTTTCTGTGGCTGGGCTCGGACACTCATGGCCTTGCCTGGATCTGGATAAAGAAGGTAAATTGGTGTGGGACAGAGAGAATGAAACTTCTGAAGACACCGGAATGATGAGAGAGCTGCCACTCGACCTGCCACTCTTACCTTTGGGCAGCAGCTGCCACCATCTCCTCTCAGCACGTGTGGATGGTAAGTAGCAGAGAGGGTTCCCCATCAGGCTGTGAGCAAATTGTGCTGTGGCGAGACCTAGTACCCTGCCTTGGGCAAAGAAACTCACCCAAGTTGGGCCTGGGGGAAGTCAGGAAAGACATCTGGGTCACACAGCTTGGAAAGAGCACCCAAAGAACTGAGCAACGATGGTACTTATTCAGAGGGGTTTTGGTGAATACTCTTTGAGAGGCCTGATTTGCCTCCTCAGCACCTGCGAACCTCTCCATACCAGGCACCCTTGTTTCTCTCCATGGCTGTCAGCAGCTGCTCTTCACTGGTCTCTCCATCTTCCCCAACTTGTTCTCAGGACTCAGGAGGTCACTTTACAACACAGTCCTGTCCCGTTCAGGACTCATCCATTCTTTGCTGTGTTTTGCAAAGCCTTTTGTATCTACCACCGCTGGCCACAGCCTCCCTTAAACCCAGCTCTCAGAACTTCTGCTACATTGGCCAACCTCTGGGGCCAGGAGGTTGCCACGTCCCTCACCTGTAGCATCCCCTTGCCACCTGCACTTTTTTTATTTTTAATTGTGACAAGGTCTCACTATGTAGTTCAGGTTGGCCTTGAACTTCTGGCAAACCTCCTGCCTCAGCCGTCCAAGTGCTGGGATTACTGGCATGTGCCACCATGCCATGCCCAGCTCTGCCACCTGAACTTGGATGGTTCTATTTGCCCCTCAGAACTTGGCAAATATCTTTCTCCTTGGCAAATGGAGCTTTCCTTCTCATGCCTTCCCAACACCGGGCACCACCCCTTTTCAGACTGTGTCCCAGTGGACTGCTGGCTGACAGCACCCAGAAGGCCCAGGTAGGTTTCTCTTCTCGTTCCCGTGCCCCTGAGGACCCAGCACAGCATAGGTGCTGGACACATGTGCAGTGAGTGGGATGGGCAGGTGCTTAAGCATAAGAAGTTGCCTCACTGGGAGTGTGGACCCCCTCTGTGGAGGATGGCCCATTTTGACAGATGCCTTTTGGGAGCCCCCAGAGGTTTGGCTGATCAGTGGCCTTTAGTACCCTCAGGGGAGTGTGGGGGTACTGCTCAGCCTAGCTCAGTGAGGATGATCCCTTCCTCCATAGTCCTGGGGGAATCCCAACAGCACGTAAAGCACCCCTCCCCTGAAGCTCATCTCGCCTGCAGGAGCCCTTAGTGGAAGCACCTTCCCTCCTGGACCACATCCCATCTGGAACAGCCCTTCTCTGAAGAACCTTCTCACTCCCAGCACCCCTCACCTGGCACAACCCTTCAGCTAGAGACTCCCTCACCTGGAACACATCTCACCTAGAATACCCTTTCAACAAGAGCACCCCATCCCAGCACTCAGGAGGCTGAGGCAGGAGGATTGCTGTGAGTTCGAGACCAGCCTGAGCTACCCAGTGAGTTCCAGAGCAGTCTGAACTACAGAGTGAGACGCTATCTCAAAAAAGCAAGCAAACAAAAAAAAAACAAAAACAAACAAAAAAGAGCACCCTTCACCAGAAGAGTCGCTCACTTGGAAACTCCCTTATCTACTTTTTTTTTCTTTCAGTACCAGGGATTGAACTCAGGACCTTGCACTGTGAGGCAGACAAGGTACGACTGAGTTAAATCCCCGGCAAAATGCAAATTATCTGGGAACCCCTGCTTTTATCCCAGGGATCAAACTCAGGTCCTTGCTCTTGCCAGGCAGGTGTGGTGCCACTGAGCTACATCCCCAGCCCTGAGGTTCCCTTACCTGAAGCATATGTCACCTGGGGATCCCCTCACCCGGAGCACCCCTTGTCTTGATGCTTGAGCACAGAGTACTCTTCTATGTCTAGGCTGGTGGAGGTCCCAGCTCTGGAGTCAGGGGTTGAGGATCAGAAGCTTCTGGCTCATCTGGTCTCAAAAGGAGGGCAATGAGGGGATCACTGCCACATCAGGGGCTGAAGGTGGCCCCATGTGGCCCCTTAGGTCCAGGGTGAGGACTCTGAACCGACCCTGAGAATTGTCACAGGGAGTCCTCAGGCATATTGTTGAGGTGGGACATGTACCCTGGAGCCACTCTCTGAGCCAAATCTCCCCCGAGTGGGGGCCAGGTATCTTCTCCCACCCTATTGCAAAGCGATTCACCCTGGGGCCAGATGGGCCCTCTGTCCTCCACTACCCCTGCCCAGAGGCAGAAAATGGAGAACTCAGCACAGGCAGATGGGCACCAGGCTGAGGATATTTGGCTGCCCTTCTTCACTCCATTGCCAGAAGACATGTCATGGAATGAGAACTTTGCATCGCAGATGTGGTGTGGCCCAGGTAGCTGAAGGTGAGAGCGGTGGTCTCTCTGCTGCCCTCAACTACTGCTCTGGCCTGGCCCGCCCCCTGTCAAGGCTTGAAGATGACTCAGGGCCCAGCTGTCACCGCAGCAACACATGTTGTCGCCTAGCGATGGCGGTCTCCCAGCAACGGCCGTTTCCTAGCAATGGGATATTTTCCCCCGTCCTGGCTGGAGCCAGCAGCTATTTTTAGCTTGGTTGCAAATCAATCGGCAGCTGCATTTTAGGCTCCTTAGTAGAAGCAAGGTGTGTGTCTGTTTAGGGGTGTTTCTTGGCAAAGGAAGAAAAACGCCCAAAATAGGGATCTTGCTTCCTAGTGCCCTGAGGTGGGGGGCCTGAAGGTGGGACAGGCCAGATTCTACAGAGACGGGCAGGACCAGAGGCTACGCAGCCTGCCTGGGAGAGGTGGCAGTGATGACTTGTGGGATCTCTAGGAGCTCCTTCCCGAGGCTGGCGGCTTTTGAATTCTGAGGCTGTGTACATCAAGCCAGGCAGGTTGTCCCAGGTGGGTGTCACTAGAACATATTAGTGGGTGGTCTTTGTACCTCCTGTCCCTCGAAGGTGAAAACTCTCTCCACTCTTCCCAGCCACCAGTTCTAACAAGCAATACATCACTCTCCCTAGTCAGCCAGAGCAGACCCAGCATATTCCTAGTTGGATGGGGCCTACATGTGATGGGGTCAGCTGGGGACACAGGAAGGAGGGCTGGCCCCAGGTCGCCACATCTCTACCTTGTCTTGTTGCTAGTGAAATGTGACATCCAGCTTGGGGGGTCACGGGCAAGTGCGAGACCTGACCTTTCTCTGGGCTTACTTATTGTGTCCTCAGGGGCTCTGTGCACTGGTTCCTTGAGGCCAAGCCCAAACCTTACAAGGCTGACCTTGCCTACCTCCCTACCATCCACCTTTTACAGTCTGGGTTTGCTCAGAGTTCCTTTGTCCTCCTGTCCCCCACCAGCACTTTCTCCCCGCCCCCCGCTTTCTTTTTTTTGAGGCACTGCTTTCTGTTGGTGTGTTCTGGGGGTTCTGGCTGGACCAGCTCCCTGCCTCGTCAGGAGTGCCCCTTGTCTGTCCCCAGCATTCCCTTCCTGGTGCCCTCTACCCTATGGGGAAGCCACCTGTTTGCCATTGTGTCCCTGCCAGATGGTAGGGCTGCCTGTTCCTGGCCCTGTTCAGGGAGGGTGCAGCTCACCGTGGAAGCAGCATCAGAGCCCTCAGCCTGACAGCACCTGTGTCATGGGGCAACGCCAGCAAGGAGGGGGTGACGCCGTGCCAGTGACAGAGGCCTGCTTATACTCAAGTACCCCACCAGGCTCTCCTTCCAAGGCTTCTATGGGGAAGCCAGTACAGCCACCAGGACTCAGGTCTCGGGATAGGTTTGAGGCTGGCCACTCATCACGGGGTCAGAGGGATTCTGTCCTTCTGACTCAGGTGAGAACTGGGAGAGGCCACTTTTGTTGTTGTTGTTGTTGTTTTTTGAGACAGGGTCTCACTATGTAGTTCAGACTGCCTTGGAACTCACTGTGTAGCCCAGGTTGGTCTCGAACTCACAACAATCCTCCTGCCTCAGCCTCCCAAGTGCTGGGATTACAAGCGTGTGCCACCATGCCCAGCGGAGAGGCCACTTTTGAGGGGTCATAGCACTGGAGGGTCTAGATCCGGCAACATTCAAGGGCAGCCCCAAACTGTAGGTAGCTGAGGGAGTTACCTGAAGTTTGGAAGTCATTCATTCCCTTATCCACTTACTTATTTATTCTCTAGGTATTAGTTGAGTTCCTGCACCCAGGTGTGCCGTGTTTTATACCCACAGCAATCCAGGCCACACATGGCCCTGCCCACGGGTAGCAGAGGTCTGATGACTAGTGATACCCACATGCTTCCTCAGGTGTGGCAGGAGCTGTGGGAAGTGGCGTCTGTGCAGGTCTCTCATGGTGACAGTATCATGGGCAGGCCCTTAAAAGATGAGGCTGGAGTAAGGGGCAAAGGGCAAGGCAAGCTCAGCATGGAGGAAGCAGCTCAAGTCAGGTGTGTGACTCTTCTAGGCCAGGTCACCCTGGAGAAACCTCCTCTTGTACCCAGGACAGTGGGTCCTCTTCTGGGCAAGGGCTGGGGTAGGAGGTTAGGGGTGTGAGGCTGGCCAGAGGCAGACCTCAGGCTGAGTCAACACAATGACACCAGGGGGTGCCTGGAGCCCACTGTCTGCCTCAAAGTTTAAATAAGTAGTTCTGTAGCTTCTGGGCCAGCACAGCTGTAACGGTCACCTGGGGTGTCCACTTCTTCTGAGAGCGCCTGTGTACCTGCTATGTCCCTACTGTATCCAACCCTTTCCTCTCTTTTTCAGCACTGAGGACTGAGCTGAGGGCCTCATGCATGCCCGACAAGTGCTCTACACTGAGCTACACCCCACCCTGTTTATTTTGAGGCAGGGTTGCCCAAGCTACCTTCAAGCTTGCTATCCTCCTGCCCCAGTTCTCCCAACAGGTGGGATTACAGGTGTGCCCAGCCATGCCTGGCCTCCTTCTAAATATTTCTTTCTTTATTTTTGAACTCTGTATTCAAGGCCAATCTTAACTGCACAGTGAGACCCTGTCTCATAAAAATTATTATTACTGGACATTGAGGATTGAACTCAGAGCTTCCCATGCCAGGCATGTGCTCTGTCACTGAACTACAGCCCCACTGCACTGTAACCAAGGGCAGATGTTCCCTTTCCTGTGTTGGGACACAATACCATCTTTTCTCTGCCATGGCTTCCTGTCATGATGTGTCTACTTTGCATACAGCTGACCGTGGACTGCATCCCCTGAAACTGTGAGCAAAATTAAACCTCTCTTTTAAGTTGTGGGTGTTGGGTATTGTGTACAGTTTGGTAGTGTCACATACATTCTTGTTGTATAACCAATCTCCAACACGCTTTCCATCTTTATAAACTGAAAACTATGCCTATTTTCACTTATTATATGTCTTCAAGGTTCATATGTATTATAGCAGATATGAGAACTTCATTCTTTTCTCCTAAATAATAATAAACCATAGTGTGGTTATATGGTATGTTGTTTATCCACTTTCCTGCTGTGCTATGTTAAGATATTCAATTTGTCTGGGCATGGTGGCATACATCTCTAATTCCAGCATTTGGGAGGCTGAGGCAGGAGAATTGCCATGAGTTTGAGGCCAGCCTAGGCTACATAGTGAGTACAAGGCCAGCCTGGACTACATAGCGGGACCTTGTCTCAAAAGAAACCACACACATGGGGCTGGGGATTTACCTCAGTGGCCCTGCACCTGTCTCACAAGCAAAAGGTCCAGAGTTTGATCCCCAGTACCAGAACACACACACACACACACACCCCAAAAACCAAGACAAAAAAAGATTAATTTGATGTCTGGGGATGTAGCTCAGTGGCACAGTGCCTGCCTGGTGAGCCTGAGGTCCCGAGTTTGATCCCCAGTACCCCCCCCCAAAAAAAAAAGATTAACTTGATTGACTTGTGGGATAGTAAAACACACTTCTGGATGTGTCTGGATGGATCATGGAGATATGATCTAGAGTACCACCAGTATATATGGTCCCTGGCCCTTTCCTGCCTGACCTCAGCTCTTCTTCCCAGCCACTATGAACTAAGCATCTTTTCTCTGACATACCCTTCTGCCTTAATGTTTCTTGGAACCAGTTGATCATGGACTGCATCCCCTGAAGCTGTGAGCAAAATTAAATTTCCTTTAAATTGTGGGCGTTGGGTATTGTGTCTCAGCACAGCAAGGTTAATGCACCTGGTCTTGGACATTTTAGTTATTTTGACAACTGCCAGGGGCATGGGCCAACTGATCCCCTCTGGAGCTCTCATTGGCCTGGGAGGGCCCTGGGGTCAGGGGACGGGTGACTGGTACGTTAAGACTCTCATTTGGGCTGGCAGTGGGATCCAACAGATCCCTCCCATTGGAGCTCTTGACCTCATCTGTGGCTGTGAGGGAAGGCCCAGGGTAGCGGAAGGGCCAGGGGCCTAGTCAGTCACACCTATCTGCTGCAGAATCCCTGGGTCCTGCTCACATCCAGGATTTCCTAACTGGTTGAACATTTCAGGACTGCCTGTCATTACTCCCCCAGCCCGATTCTAGGCACTTTTGAGTGTCCTACGTGTCAACTTGCCAGGATTAGCAGGGGTCTGCCTCTGTGGTACAGGGTGCCTTTTGATCAGCATTCCTGGTCACAGGCCCGCCTGGTACTGGTGGCTCCTACATGCTAGCCCCAGAGAGCCCCTTTCTTCACTATTCATTCAACAACCATGGCGTGTAAGGCATGGGTCTGAGAATAAGATGTTGCCAAAAGAGGGTCCGCCCTGACTAGGCTGCTTCGACCAGAGCTTGCCTCCTTGGCCTTATGACAGCTGGTCTTCCCAAACCTAATGCTGGCCCAGCTGCAGGCTAGGCAGCACCTGCCCCTCCCCTCACTGAGCCAAGACTCCTCCTTCCTCTTGTACCAGGTGGACGGCATGAGGGTTAGAGGCTCAGCGTTTAGCCACAGGGAGGCCACTCCCACCTCCCACTCCAGAGGTTCCAGGGGACTGCGGCCCTCCAGCCCCCACCCCACCAAGGACTCCACAGCTAGACAATGCCCCGACCAGGAAGGGGACGGATGAATGGCGAGGCAGAGGGGCTGCATTTCCCTCCCGCTCTCTGGAAGCCTGGGCAGTGGACAGTAGTCTCACTGCGTGCCCACCCGACCTCCTTGATTGGCTGGAAGTTCCGGAGCCCACGGCTATTGGCCGCGCGCCAAAGCCCTGCCCCCTACCCCTGAGCTGGGCGACAGACTGCGGGCTTCAGCGGCGAGCTAGCGACCGCCGGTG
>NW_022900946.1:22310046-22310429 GCF_012274545.1 Fukomys damarensis | reverse complement strand
ACCCCCACCCAGGCCCCGGCGCGTCCCCGCGGTATGCCGCCCCCCGCTCTGTTCTGCGCTCTTTGCTGCGGACTCCTGGCTGCGTCAGGGCGTGCGGGCTATTCCGCGGACCGCTGCAGCTGGAGGGGCAGGTATGAGCCGCGAGGGACCAGCTGTGTCCTTTCGGAGGGGCGGGGGACAGCGTCGCGCCCGCTTTGGGTGCGTTCCCCCGGGAATTGAGGCCACGCTGGGCTTTGGCAATGGCTGATGGAGTGGGAAGTGGGGCGCGGGACCCACGTCTCAGCTCCACCGTCCTGTCCACAGCGGCCTGACCCAGGAGCCGGGCAGCGTGGGGCAGCTGGCCCTGGCCTGTGCGGAAGGCGCCGTCGAGTGGCTGTACCCAG
>NW_022900946.1:22305566-22309878 GCF_012274545.1 Fukomys damarensis | reverse complement strand
GTGCACTGGGGTCCTCGCGAGCGCCGGGCCCTCTTCCTGCAGGCCACCCCACACCGCGACATCAGCCGTCGCGTGGCTGCCTTCCGCTTCGAGGTGCACGAGGATGGTCGTCCAGAGCTGCTGCCCCAGGCCTCTGGCCTTGGCGTGAATGGTGAGTGACCACCGGGGTGGGGACAGGTGGAAGTCAGAGTAACTCCTACCTAGGCCTGGCCAGAATAGGACCTGTCATCCCAAGGCACAGGGGGTCCCAACCCCATGGGCAGGTGGGAGAGCGTGGGGAGGCCCTGCCTTCCCTCCTTCCTGCTCAGGATTAATTTTAGGGAGGAGCAGGCTGGGTGAGTACAGGAGAGGATGGGCAGAGCAACTTCTGGCCTCTGGTCCCTGAAGGGCTGGGGGAGGGGCTGTAGGGGCAGAATCTCAGCCGAAGACAGAGCTGTCCAGAGCTCCCTGGCCTGGCAGTGACCTCGTGCCCCTCCCCCAGCCCAGCCAACAAAAGTCCAGTGTGCTGCCCAGTCACCATGGAGACACTGCCTTACCTCCCTGCAGGGCATCGGGCCCGGGCTCCTGGAGCCTGCAGCCTGACCCTGCAGGGAATGGCATTTTCAATGTTCTGTCCCTTCAGCTTAGGCCAGGGACCCAAGGAGCCAGAGACCTCATAACCTGTGGCTGCCCTAGTGGCACTGCTGCTCTTTGGACCTCAGGAGTTGACTCTAGGAGCTCAAAGTAGGTGAGAAGGGATGAAAGTGTGCAGGGTGCTAGAGCTACAGGTGGGCAGGTGCTGTGGCCCCTAAGCATCTACAGTTGCATCTTGGAGGCTTATGCCTGCCACACACTACCTCAGTCCAAATGCCTTCAGTGTTGTGAGTACACCTGCTGAGAAGTCTGGGCACCAGCTCGCCCCTGCCCCATCTCCTGCTGGGTTGGGTGGTAACAGGGGACCATAGGGCCTGGACACACATCCCATCCTCTGCTTGTCAGGTGCCTGCAGGCCTTGCAGTGATGCTGAGTTTCTCCTGGCTGCATGCACTAGTGATTTTGGTGAGTGTCCTTATTGTGGCAGGAGACTGGAGCCTACCCCTTACCCCAGAATGCTCAGCACTGGCCAACATATTTCCCCATAGTGATCCATGGGACCATCTACCGGGTTGCTCATGACACAGAGCTGCAAGAATCTGTCATCACCGTGGCGGCCTCCCGTGTCCTCCGTCAGACACTGCCCCTGTTCCTGGTGGGGGTCTCCGAGAGCCAGAGGCAGGCATCCATTCGAACACTGCTGCGCTGTGGTGTCCGCCCTGGCCCAGGCACCTTCCTCTTCATGGGCTGGAGCCGTTTTGGTGAGGCCTGGCTGGGCTGTGCTCCCCGCTTCCAGGAGTTCAGACGTGCTTATGCAGCTGCCCATGCTGCCCACCTCAATCCCTGTGAGGTGGCGCTAGACTGAGCCTTCCTCTGGGGCGAGGTGCTGGAGAGGGATTGGTGGGAGGGTAGGTGGGGAGACAGTGGCCTCCAGATGGCATCAAGATGCCCAGTGGTTCTGAGGTGATAATAACATTGATTATACCAGCCACTGTAGAACTGGTCTCCTGTGACAAGCCCAGCCCTGGACCTGCCTCATGTTATTTAATCTTCCCTCTGCTTCCCCTGCCCACCTCTCCTTACTGGTGACCCCTGGCTTATTGACAAGCTCCTGTGTGCCTCTATACCAGGGTGCTTCTGGGACTCAGAGCAGGAGTGGAAAAAGTGCCAGTTCCTAATGCCTGAAGTGGTTGTGGTCCCTTAGGTGGACTGGGAGGGCAGGCCAGCAGATACCACTCTTGGCTGTGGATTGGGCCTGTGAGAGAGGGAGCTGGCAGGATGCCAATTCTCTCTGTGGTTGCTGTGCACCACAGTCATCCTTGGCCTGGTCCCACCCTTGGGGAAGAAAGGGCCCCTCTGTCCAGAGGTCCCTGCAACGTGCTAAGCATCCAGACATAGCAAGGAGCCTGCAGGGTGTGGGGTCTCCATTGCAGGATCCTGCTCGTTGTCTGTTTCCGGCAGGCTGGGTGCACAATAGGGTCTCTAAGGACTGTTTCCCGCCACTGGCCCCATTGTTGCTGTCCCTGCCTTCCTCCTCAGCCTCTCAGCCACATAAAGGGGTTAGCAAATTTCTGGACAAAGCTCAGAGCCCTGAGGCTGACAGCCCCTGGGCAGATCCCTCTCACCTCACCTTCAGTTCCTGGGAAAGAGCTCAGAGAACCCCTAGGCTGAGACCCAGAAATGGCTTTCCATTCTTGCCTGCCCTCACTAGGGAAGGGGGTCAGGGGTGGGGTGAAGGCCAGAAGCCCTGCTGAGACTGAACGAATCCCTCATCTTTCAGGCAAGAAACAGGCTGGGAGAGGATCAAGGCAGTGCAGGGCCCACAAACCTTTGTTGCAGACTGAGCTGACAAAGGCACCCAGTGTGTGGACACTCAGTGGGTCACTCCTGTGTCCACCCAGGAATCCCCTTTTCCCCCCAATTTTAATTTTTTATTAGTACAGTTCACAGTACATTATTATCACATTACTTGTGGGGAATTGGTACAACCATATACCTCAATTCTCTTAACCCCTCCCCTCCCTGCATCTCTTAAGACAGGGTCAGGCTGTTTTAAACTGCACATAAGAAGGGCACGATCTGTTACCTTGCTCACTGGGATGCTGACAAGAATGGTGGGCTCAATCTCCAGTACCCTCTCCCCCCAAAAAGTGTGGATGAACTTAAAGGCTGGTGTTATAAAAGTGGCCTGGGGTCAGGGTGTGAGGGTGCACACCTGTGATCCCAGCCCTCCGGAAGGTGAAGCAGGAGGATTGCTGCGAATGTGAGTCCAGCCTGGGTTCCAAAGAGTTCAAGGTCAGCCTGAACTACATAGTGAGACCCTGTATCAAGAAACAAAAACAGCAGGGTGTGATGGTGGCTCATGTCTGAAATCCCAGCACTCGGGAGGCTAAAACCAGCCTGGGCTACACAGTGAGTTTCAGGTCAGTCTCAACTACACAGTGAGACCCTGTCTTTAAAAAAAAAAAAAACCATGTGCCATGTGTAGGTCAACAATGACACTGCTAGGTACATGCAAACTCCCACAGGTAGACCATCTTGGCTGTAGAGTGCCCAAAGGCCAGGGAACAGAGTGTGGTGTGAATGTGAGGGAGTGGTTAGGTACATTATTGAGGGCCTTTCGGGGTGCCAGGCACTGCCCTGCGACTGGGAATAATGCAAGCAGCAGAGCAAAGAATGGGTATCTAAGCCCTCCCTGCCTCGAGTTCAGTAAGCACTTTTTTTTTGTGGCTGGGATTGAATTTGTGCTTGGGAGGCAGGCGGTGGCACCACTGAGCTAAATCCCTGGCTTCACTCTTCCTTTCTTGGGGTGGCCCTGAGGAGGCTGGGTACCCTGAGCTGGGTGGGTCAGACCTCCTCCTTTCTCAGGTACAGAGGCTTTCCTGCTGTCCAGCCGAGACACTGGCCCTTCAGCTGGTTTAGGCTGGACTCAGCGAGTGAGCAAAGGGATTCTGCATATGGAGGACGGGCTAGTGATCTACTTTTGTCTGGAAGTAGTCTCATTTTTGCTGAAATTCCTGACTAGGGCCATGGGCCGCTGAGAAGCCAGGGCATGGTGTGTGTACCAAGCCTCTGACATTGATGGGCATTTGGCCTTAACATGGGGTGAGGTTGACCCAAGCTTCCTGACCCAAGGCTGTTCTTCCCCTTGCCCTTACCCCAGGGTTTTACCAGGAGCTCCTCAATTTATTTGTTTTCTGCCCCTCTCCAGAAGATGCCTTCCAACCCATGCTGGGCCAGCTGCCAGAGGCCCAACCTCTCACATCCGGCTCCCCTCCCACCACACTCTAGAGAGCCAACATCTGTCTTCCTGCCTGCTGTATCTTTATCAAGCCCTTCCTCTCTGCCCCTATTCAGATCCCTCCCCTACGCGAATCCAGTTTTCCGCTGCAGCCCATTCGCCCCGGGGGTTGTGGCTGGTTTCTAGGGTGACCTGGCCTCCCTAAAACAGTCACTCGGGAGCTTGGCTATGGCCCAGGGCTTGCCTGCAGGGTTGGGCACTTTCCCGGCTTCTCGAGATCCCGTTCCTGCTGGCTCCTTTCACCCCATCTCCCGCGCTAAGGTGTGTGTTCCACGGAGGTGGGGACTCGTCCCCTTCCGTGCAACATAAGTCCCAAGGAGCCGTCCGCCGAGAGGGTCACCAAAGCCAACCACCGGGGCTCCGAGCAGTCTGGAGGGAGGGAGGGCAGACTGACTCTTAGGGCACCGCTGCCCGGAACCCAAGGGAGGGACCCGGGTG
>NW_022900946.1:22295159-22304947 GCF_012274545.1 Fukomys damarensis | reverse complement strand
AAGCGGTGTGAACCGCGGGCCGTAACTGAGTCTGCGGGCGGGGCGCGCACGGGCGCGGGACCCCGGATGCGAGGTCAGTGAGCTCGTAGTGGGTCGGTAGCTGGTGTGTGGCACGCTGGAACCTGGATGCCCAGGAGGCAAGTCCCGTACTCCCCAGTAATTCGGGGAGGACTTGCTAGGGTCTCGAGCGGCACAAGGGCTCTGACCTCAGCCCGCCCACTTTCTTGTCCAGGTGCCCTACATAGGCGCGAGCGCCCGGCAAGTTGAGCATGTGCTGTCGTTGCTGCGAGGCCGCCGCGGAAAAACGGTGGATCTGGGTTCTGGCGACGGCAGAATTGTAAGGCCAGCGTGTGCGAGTGTTTTGTTTTGTTTTTCTTTTTCTTTTTGGTCCCGGAGATGAAACTCGAGACTGCGCTTGGGAGGCAGGCAGCGGAACCACTGAGCTAAGTCCCCGGCCCTGTGTGTCTGTTGTCTATGTCTGTCCCCTCTCACGTCCCGGTTCCCACTTTGGTTCCTGCAGGTGCTGGCAGCCCACAGGTGTGGTCTCCGTCCTGCTGTAGGGTACGAGTTGAACCCCTGGCTTGTGGGGCTAGCTCGGCTGCATGCCTGGAGGGCTGGATGCTTGCACAGTGTCTGCTATCTCAGGGAGGATCTTTGGAAGGTAACCGAAACCCCTCAGATCCCACACTTAGTCTCCAAGCCTTGTCTTTTAGCTTGGCCACCTGCTGACAGCCCCAGGTGCTTCTGCCAGCAGGGTGGGTTGTAGGTCAGAGCTCAGAAACGGCAAGGACTTCCTGCCCATCAGCCCTCTTCCTCTGTGAGGTGACTGACTGCCTTCTCCCACAGGTTAGCCTGAGGGACTGCTACAACGTGTCTGTATTCCTGGCCCCCAGTGTGGTAGGTCTGGGGTCACCTGCCCTACTGGAAGACTGGGCCACAACTGGGTATTTCCAAGGGGTGAGGGCTGCAGCCACTTCTCCACTGCTTTCTCCAACAGCTCCCATTCCTGGAGGATAAGCTGCGAGCCGAGCTACCCACAGGGGCCCGTGTGGCGTCTGGGCGTTTTCCCCTCCCCACCTGGCAGCCTGTGGCTGTGGTGGGTGAAGGCTTTGACCGAGTCTGGGCTTATGACATCCATGGTGATGGTCCATCTCTGTCTCCTTGGGAGGTACCTGTCCAAGCCACCCCAGAATCTGGTTCTACCTCAATTCTTAAGGCCCCCATTTCCCAAGCTAGCTGACTGGACACAATAAAGATTCCATGGGTCTCATGCTGATTTCTTTCACAGAGAGGTGGGGGGAGGGATAACTCCACTAGGTGAGGCTGGGGTTTGGAGAGGGCTCTATGCTGGCTGTGCAGGGGTCTCTTCAGAAGGCCCGTGGCTTACCGGCTGTGGGTCGTTGAATGCTGGGGCTTGGCTGCAGTTGGGGCCTCCACTTTCCAGGGGTCCCCTGCACCCACCAGCTTCCTCAGCCTCAGGATTTCTTGCTTGTACCTGCTCGGAAGGCCCAGCTGAAGTCACCTACCTAGCCAGGGATTCACTCCCACCCACGTCAGGGCCATTGGGTGACTCAGCCAACCTGCCAAGGTGCTGGTCCACATACTCCTGAAGCTCAGAAAGCCGCTCTTCAGCCTCAGAGGCCCTGACCAACAGCTGAGCCCGTTCATGTTCCAGCTCTCTCTGGTAGGGAGCATGAGCCATGAGCCAGGGCAGAGTGTGATGAGGACACCCATCAGGCCTTGCCCACTACCTGGGTGCCTTTGGAGAAATCTTGGAGCTTCTGGCAGATCTGGACCCAGGATACATTATTTGGACCCCTGTGAAGGAGAAGAGGCAGTCTCGAGGGCTGGTGTAGTAGCTGCTTGAGTTTGGGCCAGCCCTACCCGGGCCCTGGAACATCTGTGTGTGGAGGGCCTGCTGGCTGGCTCAAACAGCCCCAGTCTACAGAGATGCTACCCACAAACACACACTAGGTGTTTGTTTCCCTAAACCGTGGAAGGTACTCCCTTGAGACCTCTGCCCACTGTACAGTGGAGAGGTGGAGACTCAGAGGCAAGAACTAGCCATGTCACAGGCAGCCAGCTCCCACCCTCCCTTTATCTTGGGTACCCCAGGTCTTAGCTAAAATGGCCCTTCCTCAGTGGGCTATCCTGGCCCTCCCCATTCAAGGTTGACCCCTCTTCTGGCAAGCGCCCCCTTTACCGACTAGACTCTTACATAGCGGCTATTTCATTTTTCTGTGATTATCAGTGTCCCCCACATAAACCCAGAGATCCCAAGCCAGGGACAGCCCATTTGGTTTACTGCAGTGAAGAGCCCCACCTGGCAGGAAGGGTTTCTGGAATGAATGAATGGTGTGGGGCTCTGGTGTTTTGCTCTCTGCTTTTCCTCTTCTGGATCTACCTTCCCCAAACCCAAGTGAGGGCACTCACTGTGGCTCTGCTGCACTCCCCTGGGAGGCTTCACCAGGTCCCTTCTGGGGGTACAAAAGCAGCGTTCCAAACTTGCTGTGCTGCAAAGGTTTGAGATAGGGATTCTTCAGTTGGCTGAGCAGGGCAGGCTGCTCAGAGGTCCTGGGGCTGGGCTTTGATGAGCTTGAGATAGGTCTGTGGTGAGCTCTGGGGCTCTGCACCCCAACGCGGTGTAGCGTAGCAGAAAGGGAGCCTGGAGTTTCTGGAAATGGATTTCCAGCCTCACCTCATCTGCCTGCAGGTGACTGAGCTCAGTGGCCAGTGACTCCAAGTCAGTAGCTGCAGCAAAGTTAGCCTTGAGGGTTCCAGGTGCCCTTTTGGGGTCCACCAGTGCCTGGGGCTGCTCCTGCTGCATACTAAGCCACACTATGGGTCACACAGTGCCATCCCACCCCAGGTACCCAGGTCAGGGCAGGACCCACCTGCAAGTGACAAGCAGCTTCTCATGCCTACAGCTTAGATCTGCCAGGCGCTTGCGGTAGGACCGAGCAGCCTGTGCCAGCTGTTGCTCACGGCTGTGGTGTGCTGCCTGGATGTTCTCCAGAGTGGTCTCCAGGAACTTCTGAAGGGCTGCTTGGCCTGCACCATTGGCATATTTCTGGAGGAGGTGAGGTGTGCCGGAGCTGGGCAGGGCAGGGCTTGGTTAGCCCTAACCCCAGACCCTTGGGGTCCCCTGAAGCTGTCTAGGAGGCTTGGGTTCCCCAGGACTCAGAGGCCTCAGCTCATCCATCCCAGGGTCAGGGCCTAGGGCTAGGTGCTTACCACCACCTCTTGGGCACAGTGCCGCAGCCGGATGGCATACTCTTTATTTAACTTCTTCAGCTGCAGCTGCAGCTGGGCATTCTCAGCCTCAGTTTGGCGGAGGTGGCCCTGGCAGGTGGACAGCACCTGGGGTGGAGAAAGGACTTCTGCCGAACTTGTAAGGGCCCCCACCTGTGGATCTTAAAGCTTGCAGGATGGGGAAGGGCCTCACCACAGCTTGTGCAGCCAATCTCTGCCTGGCTGCCCTGGCATCCTCTCGGGCTCCCTGCAGCTGCTGGCCCAGGGCTGCCCTGCTGACAAAGTGTGAGGTCAGCCACAGCAGGGTGAGGGCCTCCCCCAGCCCCTTGGGAATGCTGCTCTGAGCAGTACTCTGCTGGGCTCTCCCAGTCCCAGGTGAAGAAACCACTCACATCCGTGTCTCTAGTGCCTGCTGCTGGGCCTTGTGATGCTGCAGCACCTGCTTCACTTCTCCCTGCAGCTGCTCCCAGCCTCCCAGCAGCTGTGAGGTGCACAAGGGCTGGATGCAAGAGCCCCCCGTTCCCAGATCCCTGTATGGCCCCCATCATAACCACAGGTTGGGAGAACCCCAGGCGGTCCCCCGAGGTAGGTGGCTGCCCGCTCAGATTGCTTCTGGCTTCAACCGCTCAGGCTCAGGGGTCAGCATGCCCTTGAACTAGAGGCCAGGGACTGCTGAGGAGTAGGCACACAGGTTCCATCTCACTGTGCCCTGTGGAGGGTCCCACCCGCCCAGCCAGCTCAACTCTGTTCATGGTAACCTGGAGCCTGTGGTGATCAGTGTATCCAGGTGCCTTGGCTTCCCGAGTGAACTCTTGTGCCAGTGCCTGGTGGTGAGCTGGGTTGGCCTCCACTGGGGCTGTGCGCCCTGGCCCAGCACGACCTCCATGCAGCTCCAGCTCTAGTACCCGGCTCTCTAGGTGAAGGACCTGTGGGCAACTCTGGTGAACAGGTACACCTGTCTATGGGGCCACCTGAAACAGGTAAATATTATCTGGGCACACCGAGGGACAGAGCACACGTGCTTGCTTGTGTGTGCACCCTATGCACCTGGACTCCTGTAGCACTTGCCCTAGTATATATCCTGTGCGCTCAGGCTTACACCTGTGGGCTCTCACAGCTGCTCACCTCCTTCTTCAGCTCGAAAACTTCAGCTTCGTGCTGCTCCTGCAGGCGATGGGTTGTGATCTGGAGGTCAACCAGCTCCTTGGAGATCTGTGTGTAGCCAGGGTGAGTGCTGCCTATGGGACCCTGTGGGTAACCAATCCGGCCAGCACCCTGGGGGTCCCAAACTCACCTGTAGCCGCTGCTCCTCACTCAGTTCCAGATCTGACAGGAACTCTGTCTCTAGATTGGTGGCCCTGGCTGGAGCACCCTCAGGGAGCAGGGAGCAGGGCTTTGCTGGCAGCCAGTCCTTGACGTGTGGTTCAACCTGGGGAGGCACCACCACACTGCCCAGAGGGTGTCCCAGGTCTGAGCCGTGGAACCCACTCTCACAAGAGTCTCCAGCCCTGCCAAGCTGAGGCAACCCTTTCTTTGGCCAGAATCAGACCCAGGAATCAGGGACCTGCACCCTTCCCTTCCTGGACTCTGGGAAAGGAAGGACCCCTGACCCTAGGGTGGCAGAAGAGTCCCGGGGAGACTCACATTCTCTGTGGCCTGAGGGAGGGCCCCTGGCCTGTGGCCTTGAGCTGCTATACCCTCCATATAGAGCAGGAACTCAGGCCTCTTGCAAACCTAGTGCTTTGCCCCTGCCCTGGCCTGTCCTGCCTGGTGGTTGTTGCTCCACACTGTGCAGCGTTACCAAGGCCTTTGTTGTTTTTATGGACTCCAAGGCCCGCCCATAGGGCCAGGCAGTTTAGTAGTGGGCAGGTTGGGGGAACTCTCATCTCTTGCCAAATATGGTGCCCCTCCTTCCTGGATACATTTGCTCACCTGGGAAATGCAAATAAAACCAGGGTGCTGAGCTAAAGATGCTGCTGTTAGTGTTTTCCTATGCCAGCTGCCCTGTCTTATGTGGACTGGATTCACACAGTCATTAGACGCCTTGTGTGCACCTCCTGGTGCTGGTTGAACCTGGGATAGTCAGGTAAACAAGGTGTACAGCCCTCCCCAACTCAGCCTGAAAGAAGGGGTGCAGATGTCCCAGCCAGAGGACTGGGTCCCCTGGAAAGCCTGGTTCAGCCCGGGTGCCCTGAAGGCTTCCCGGAAAAACTGACCAGAGTCCCGGCGCCTGGTAGAAACGTGCGCTCCGCGTCTCATCAGGCGCGCGCTCCCTTTGGCGCAGGCGCGGTCCGTCAGGCGCATGTTCCGATCCGCTGCACGCAGAGGCGAGGTGGGCATGGGCAGTGGACTGTACAGCCCTGCTCTCCGTTCGGGCTCCGTGGCCTGAGGCTCCGCCTCTACCCCTCAGTCTGTCCCATGCCTTCTAGGCTGTCCTTGCAGGTGCAAGGGAGGGGAGGGCGAGAATAGGCTCGCCCGAGTCTAAGGTCCTCCCGCAGCGGCGGGGAGGGGCCTGCGGAAGAGGCGTGGCTTGTTGGCACTGAGGGTGTGGCCTGGAGAGAAACTGCGCGGTGCGGTTTGAGGGCGTGGCTCACAGGGAGGCAGTGTTGCTTTGAAGCGAGAGGTCTGTAGTAGGGGAGTGACCTACCGGGCCTAGGTACAGACCCTGGGGGAAAAAAAAAAGGCGAAGGCACAGGGCAGTCTGGGGAAGCGGCTCACTGTGGCAGGGGCCGGGCTGCGTGAACCTGGAGTGAATTTCAGGCGAGCCGTCCGGTTAGTTCCTGGAGCAGGGCTGTGCTTTCACCCTGGGTGTGCGCGCGCATGTGTGCTGGTTGGGCCTCGCACAGCCCAGAAGTACTCCTCAGTAGGCTGGGGGCCTCTTTTGGAGGAGGAACGGGCAGCTGAGTTGTGCGACCATGAAGGTCAAGGTCATCCCTGTGCTTGAGGACAACTACATGTACCTGGTCATCGAGGAGCACCTCGGGAGGCTGTGGCAGTGGATGTGGCCGTGGCCAAGAGGGTGAGGGCCAGCTCTGGGCGGCAGGGGGCACCGCTGCACACCCCCTTTGATGGGTTCCTGGCCATCCTAGCTGGAGCAGACCCGAGCTTCTGGTCTCTAATTTAGCCTTTAAGGTTCTTGGAGCTGCCCTGAATTTGGGGCCGTTTTTGGTATTCCCACACATGTGCATCCAGTAATTGTCAGATGTCTCCCTCCCTCCATGAGACCTTGGGTCAGAATTAGGGTCCTGGTACTTGGTTATAGGAGGAGGCAGCGGACCCACTGAAGGTCCATCCCTTCCAGGTGCTGGAGACTGCAAGCCGGGAAGGGGAGTCTCTGGCTGCAGTGCTGACCACCCACCACCACTGCTGAGCTTGGGCAGGGGTAGGACTCTTCTACACTGCACAGCCCTGACCTGGTGCCTCCTGCTCGTCCCTAGGGACCATGCCCGTGGAAGTGAGGAGCTGACCAGGTGCAGCCAGGGCTGGTGGCGATGGGCGCAGATGAGCGCATCCCTGCACTGACTCGAAAGCGGGCACACGGCGAGGACCTGCGGGTGAGCCATGCTGAGGAGGACTGGGAAGGCCTCAGCTGCCCAGCCCCTTCAGGTCCCCTCCCCTCTGCCGCAGTTCGGGGCCATGCATGTCCGATGCCTGCTGACTCCCGGCCATACCTCTGGTCACCTGAGCTACTTCTGTGGGAGGATGAATGTCCGGCCCCACCTGCGCTCTTCTCAGGTGTAGCAACTCCTGGCTCACCCATCCCAGTGCTCTGGCCTACCCTGCTCCTCCAGGAGACGCGCTGTCAGTGGCTGGCTGCGGCTGGCACCTGGAGGGCAGCGCTCAGCAAATGTATCAGAGCCTGACTGGGACCCTGGGCACCCTCTCCCCCGAGACGTGAGGTGCGTGAGCTCCCTGTGGGTCCAGACCCTGCCTAGTCCTGTGCTTCCTCTGGAATGACCCAAATGCTCTGTACTGCCCTGCCCCAGACCAGAGATCTGAGTACCTTCTCCGGCCTCTACTTGGGCCAGCACCGGGCACCCACTGAGCACTCTCCTCTTCCAGAAGGTATTCTGTGGTCACGAGCATACACTAAGCAACCTTGAGTTTGCACATAAAGTGGAACCCTGCAGCGACCATGTGTGAGCCAAGCTGTCCTGGGCCCAGGTAGGCCACTCCTTACCCACTGGTGGGAGGGCAGTTGAGCGGGGGAAGGAGAGGCAGCATCCTCGTGGAGTTTGGGTGTAGGGACTTACAGACAACCCAAGTCAGCATGACCAACTTCAGGGAAAAGCTGATGTGTTCTGCTGTGGCTCCCCGTGACCCGATCCAAGCAGCTTGGACTGTCAGAAAGTCTAGTTGTGACAAGGGCCTGTGGTCATTACAGAGAAGGGATGAGGATGACATGCCCACTGTACCCTCAACCTTGGGAGAGGAGTTCCTTTACAGTCCCTTCCTGAGGGTAGGGTGAGTATAGCCCCTTTCTGGGCTTTCTGGTGGTGGAGGTGGGGAGTCCAGCCAGTATCCCTGGGGCAGACTTGGGCCTGGGGGCTCCCCGTGGAGTTAGCTGACAAGGGCTGCCTGGGGGCCTTGCCTCGTGGACAGTCATTTCAATAGTTAGAATGGAGCCCAGAGATTATTTATTGGGCCAAGTGTGTCTGGCACCAGGGAAGCCCTGTTAAGTGCTTTCCCATCATTTGCTGCCCTGCCCATCCCCACCTCCATCCTCATAGGTCGTGGGCCAGACCAGTGGCCCCCCCACCAGTGTGACCCTCCCCTCCCCCCAGAGAGGAGCCGGTGCAGGAGTTCACAGGCCGCACAGCACCTGCTGAGGTCCTGCCGGTGCTCTGTGGGGAGCGAGCAGCCTTCCAGCGTGCTGCTGAGCCACTGCAACCTCAGGCGCGGGCTCTCCTTGCACTGCAGTGGGGGCTCCTAGGTGAACCTGGGCAGAAATGAGCCGCAAAGGGAGCCTGCTTGCCTCGTGCCACTCTGGTGGACTGGACCCACTTAAGGATGGCTTCTCGAACACGCCTAAAGTCCTGCCCAGCCGGCCGCCCAGTCTGGGAGGAGCAGCAAGGGGTGCCCTCCATCTGTCGTTTATGGGGGTACAGGCAAGATCTCTGTGGGGCTTCATGGGCCTGAGAAGGAGTTACCCGGGACTTTGAACCCTGAATAAAGCTCCGAAAGGCCTTCCTCGGGGCTGCAGATACTCCGAAAAGCCAGCTGTCTCCACAGTTGTTGGGCGCGCCCCTTTATTAAAGGTGAAGCTTGGTAGGACACAGGCCTGGGGACCCAGCATTGAGGTACCGCGCTTACCCCAGACATGGGGTCCTGTCCTAGGTGCGCAGCTTCGTAACAGACAGCACACTGGCAGGGCCCCAGGCTCCCCCTCCTGCCAGGCAGTCCCTCTGCAGGGCTGTTGTTGGACCTACTCAGCAGGTCAGCCCTGTCACCCACAGTCAGGAAGGGGAAGGATGGCGCTCACAGACCTGGCTGAGTCTCCAGGACTCTAGAGGACGTTCGGCCTCCTCGGCCACTTCACCCCCACCTGGCAAGGCCAGGGCAGAGTCTGGAGGCATGCAGGTCAGCACTGGCTGGGTCCTGGACATAGCCAGTGTCCTGTTTCAGTCCCTAGGGCCCATCTCAAAGTCTGGGGAGAGCCCTGGTGTCTACGCTCTGCTTGGCCTTTGTGGGACTCCTAGTGCTGGTCCTGTGAGCTCCAGCAGGCCCCCAGCCTCCTACCACCGGATACTGAGGCCCGAGCTGGCCTTCTCTACAGCATGGTACTGTGTATGCAGCAGAGAGCTAGCCCTCTCTGAGCCCTCACCCTGCAGCCAGTGTTGGTACAGCTCCCGGACCCCAGGGGCATCCTCAGGTGCCTCTACCCTGATCATGCTGTACAGTCTCTCCACCTGCTGTAGAAGCTCCCTGCCTGGTACATCGTGGGCCTTGAGCTGACCTCCACCGTTCAGGCAGCCTGTGGCAGAGAAGATGTTATTGACATAGTGTTAGGAGGATGCAAGGCAGGTGTCCCAGCACACACCCCTTCCCACTACTCTACCTCCAAACCCCACTGGCAGATCACTACCCCCATGGTCCTAGTAGCCTGAGAGGACCTACCTGAAGGGCAGGCCATGACCTCCACATAGTGATAGGGGCAGCGGCCCCGCTTGAGCTTCTGTACCAGGTTCTGGATATTCCGGAAGCCATAGGCCACAGCGAAGTGCAGCAGCACCTGTCCCTCCCTCTCCAGGGTCACCTCCTGGAAGTCCTTATTCCTGGAAACGAGACTCACTGTATACACCACACAATACCAAGCTCCTACCTGAGCAGGGGGAGGCCTGCTGCGCCTGAGGCCCTGGCCAGGTGGCTCCCATACTGTCCCTGTCCTGGCAGGGAAGGGACAACTCCAGCTTGCTTCCTTGTCTGTAAGATGGGATTCCTGGGCCAGGGATTTGGCTCAGTGGTTCTGCCACCTGCCTTACAAATGCAACGGCCTGAGTTTAATCCCCGGGACCAAAAAAAAAAAAAAAAAAAAA
>NW_022900946.1:22233571-22295102 GCF_012274545.1 Fukomys damarensis | reverse complement strand
AACAAAAAAAAAAAAAAAAAAAAGAGAAGGGATTCCTTCTTTCCTAAAGATGGCTTTGAAGCACAAAGTCCCAGCCCTCCTACCCAAATACAGGCAACACCCCAACACATATACAGGCTGTACCAGGTACCCTACTACCCTTGCACATACTGGCTTCTCTGGTCAGGGTCTCTGCTGTGGGGAAATAGAGGCCTCAGTTCACATTGCTGAGCCAGCAAGGTGGGCCCTGTCAGTGCCCAGGGCTCCGGGGTCCCCCACCAAGCACACCAGAGCAAGAGGACCCAGGGGACTGGTGCTGACCTAGGGAGCCACACAGCTGCCCTGTCCAGCCTTCCAACCCATCCCACTGACCTCAGGGGTCTGTAGGTGACCTCAGCCACATGGATTCCGAAGAGCTCTTGGGCTGCATGCCGGAACACATGTTCCAGGTAGCCTCCTGAGCCCCCACCCCGATGGCTGGTGAGCTCCTCTGCAGATATGCTGCCGATCCTGGGGGAGGGGCTGGTCAGTGAGGACGAAGGCAGGGCCTCAGCACAACTACAGGCTCCTCAGTTTAAGCCATTTGCTTTTCTAAGTGGGAAACAAGTCAGACACAAAGAACCCTGGTGGCCTTGGTGTGTCTGAGACACCGCTGTGCTGCCCTGGCTTCCTGGGTAAAGCATGAGCTCACGTCTTCCTGCAGCCGAAGACAGGCCACAGGAAAGAAAGAGAGCACTATCCCATCCCACAGGTCACATCTGAAGCCAAAATAAAGGTTCCCAGCTCCCTCCACCGACTCACAGGCTGTCCAGAGGGGCTGGCTCCAGTTCTGCCAGTGACACCTGCTCCTCCTCCAGCAGCCTGAAGACTTCCCCTGCAATGGACACAGCATGGGCTCAGGCTGGGCCTTGGCTCTCCTGGAAGTCTGCAGTCTGGCCCCCGAGGGTCCCTGGCATCCATCCAGCTGGTGGCAGGAGAACCACCCCACCTCTGAAGACCCTTGGGAGACCACCTTGTCCCTACTCTAGGGTAATGGGAAGACAAGCCAGGGCCAATGTGCTGGTCCCCTGCCGGCTCTCTAGCCTCCTAGGCAGTCTGTATTCCTGTCTTGTTACTCTCTGGGGTACAGCTCAACTCAGACACGGGGTGAAGATGTGAGCCAAGGGCTGACCTTGAAATTCTCACCTGTCTTCCCCGAGACTCACTGTGGAGCCCACAAGGAGGTGCTACTGGGCTCCCTTGGCTGAGGCCCTGCAGGTTGAGCTGAGAATGCTCCCAACCCCTGGCCAGAGGGAGAGATGGGAAGCGCAGAGGCAAGCCCCGCCCCCGGGCTGTGGCACAGCCTTGTGGGCAGGAGCCAGGCAGGGCCTCAAGGTGACCTCACCTGTTGTGAGGACACAGTCAACATCACGAGTATGGTACTCCTGGTTGAAGAAGTCGGATCTGGCAGCTTCTAGCTTTTTGTCATAGCAGGGCATCACCGTGATGTGGTAGATCCTGTCAGGGGTCAGGTTCTACAAAAGGATCACAGAAACATGAGTCCCGCCTGACTGCAGCTCAGGTGTAGTGGAAGCACGGGCGTGGACACACGAGCCACTGTAGACACACAGCACTTCCCGGCAGCCTCTCCGACAATTCAGTGGATGTGTCAGTAGACACTGCAGGCGCCGGGCCAGGTCCCTGATATCCAGGGAGGGCCCCCCTTACTCTTGCACTACTGGGGTCAACAGGAAAGAGTAGATCATGGTGCAGATGAGGACAAGCGGGGGAGTCCGGCTGAGTTCACAGGGAGGGAACATGGCAAGACTGAAGTTAGTGTGTGTGGCTGAGGTTAGTGCACAGTCAGTGCCCACAGGGGCAGGGGCTCCTCACTTATAAGGCTTCTGACCTGGCTGGCTTTAGCCACTGCTTTCAGACCCTGTGGGCTGGCTACCTCTAGGCAAGTGACAAGTATCTCTCTGTCAGAACCGGGCCCCCTGGTGACCAGCAGAAGACAAACAGCTTTGGCAGCAGTAGGCTGTCTGAACAGGAATGAGAGCGAGGCTGGCTCTGGACGAAGTGTCCACCAAGCTCTGTGTGACCCCCAACACCTCCAGAAGGCGCTGTGGCCACAAATGAGGGCTCTAACCTCCTATAGTTGCACAGCAATGGGCTGGCATGGCCACCTGTGGCTCACGGCTCACAGCTAGCCATGCCCCAGTGTGCTGCATGGGGATGGCCCAAAGCTTTTACCTGCTGCTTGGCAAAGAAGTCCTTGATCAGGGAGCCCATGACCTGCTGTGGGGACCGGGCTGTGCTGATGTAGGGGAGGAGGAAGCTGCCGTGGGTCTTCTCAGCATAGCAGATCCAACCTGAGCCGACAGGAACACGACTTGGTAAGGGGCACAGGGCAGGCATGGGGGTGGTGCACAGACAGCCTCTCCACGTGGCGCGACATGACATTCTGGGGGTGGACCAACTCATACAGAGAAATTGCAGTGCATTAAAAACCATTCCCATTCTGTCACCACCACCAGCACGTGGAGTGTCAGCATCCAGGTGATTGCTATCAGGAGCTGGTGACTGCAGGTGACTCCCTAAGCCCCAGGGTACCTCCTCCTCCGACAGCCTAACGGGTGCAGATACTTCTAACCTGCTCTTGCCTCCTCCCACCATCTTTCCTGTTTTCCCATTTCAAGCTGTTGGCATCATGTCAAGATTTAACCTCCCTTGAACTTGAATCTCACACTGTCTATAGTCATGAGCACACCTGGACAGGCAGAAGCCAGCACAGGCAAGGCCTTTCCGGAGTCAGTCTGTCCTCGGAATCGCTGCACGAATTCTCGCTGGCTCTCAAGCAGGCTGAAGTTTCTGGAGAAGGTGGTATCAAAGACGAAGTGTGCCCCTAGAAGGCAATGGAGGGCATGCGTATGCCTGACCCCAGCCTTGGCTAAAACTGGCATCACAGTGGCCTCTCCTGGGCTACCAGCAGCAGCAGCAATGATCACGTGCATGCATGCATGCGCACACACATACCTCAAGCAGAGATTTGCCCTCCAGCAGCACCTCAGATGTTTCCATGGCAGCCCATGGAATCAGTTTTACATATCAGTTTTTTTGTTTTGTTTTACATATCAATTTGTGCCAATGGACAGTCCAAGTGCTATGGAGGGGGGCTGCTTCCCACAAGGTATCAACCCTACTGTAGTGAATTCCTTTAATTTTGTCTGAATACCCATTTTGAGCATTGCTTAACTCATACTATAGGGAGAGCTCAGTCCCCTGGACATCGTTTTCGGTTCTCCACCTGCTTTCAGCTGCTTAGTTTGGGGCTTCCAGAGGTCTGCCTCCTACAGCTACCTCCTAGTAGCCACACTGCCCACAGGACAATCACCCCCACCTGCCTGGTATGGGCTGTATAACGAGCTGCAGAGAGCATCTCTCAGCACAGCGAGATTCTTTGGAACTTGTGCTTGTGTGCTCTAAATCTGGCAACCAAAACTCCCTGCAGGAAATCTGTTTGGACTTCAGAAAAGGACTACCCTCTTAAGTTGCTGCACCCTCCCTGCCCCGGACCTGGGAAGAAAAACCTCTGAATTTGTTTTCTGTGGTGGTGTGGTGCTGAACTTTAATCCTCCGTCAGAACTAGGGGCTGCCCCAGGTTGGTTTTCCTTGACACTGGGAACTCAAGGTCCCAGCATCAGAGTGATGGTTGGGCAGCACAACCCAGATACAGATATAGGTCAGATGGGAGCCACACGGCATCTACCAAGTCACCCTGGTAACAGGCGGAGAACTAGGAGTCAGGCTGCCTGTCAGGTGAACGGCGCATTCCACCAATAGGATATAAGGCCCAAACCCGGCCTCCTTTTCTTTCCATTTAGGGCAGGAGAGTGCCAGCAGCTCCGACATCGGAACCCCAATTTAGTTGGGGGCTCTTAAAACATCCATGTTCTACTCAAGCCCAGCTCCTGCGGCAGAATTCAACCCAAGCTGACTTGAACCTGAACCCAACACAGATCTGGAAAATGTGTCTTAAAAACAGTTAACTAAAAAAACTTATAGGCGGGCCGGGGATTTAGCTCAGTAGTGCTGCTGCCTGCCTTGCAAGTAGAAAGTCCTGAGTTTGATTGCTGGTACCAAAACAAAACAACAACAACAAAAAAACCTTATAGGCTCAGGGAAAATACTAAGGTACAATTCAGGTGGCTTCTTTCTATTTTTGTGTTTGTCTGTTTTGAGACAGGATCTTGCTATGTATTTCAGGCTGGCCTTGAACTCACTGTGTAGCCTAGGCTGGCCTCAAACTCATTGTGATCCTGTCTCAGCCTTCTAAATGCTGAGATTATAGGCATGCACCCCCACACCCAGTTCAGATGGCTCCTTTTTAAGGCATCGCTCTCAACTGTGAAAGTACAACTTCAATCTGGAGTCAGATTCAGGATAGTGTTTAAGTTCAGAGTTGAGTAGCTTGTGACTCAGAGGTGGGAAGAGCCGCTAACCCCAGACACCCTCCAGTTGTGGAGCTGTGGTGCTCACCCATGGTTCTGTGCCTACCTATTTTTTTAAAGAATGAAGTCAGTTTCCTGGCAGTGTCTGTAGGACTTAGCTGGAACCGTGCAGCCAGTGATGCCCTGGACTGGGGTGAGACTGAAAGGACAACCAGCCGCTGCTGATCCGGTGGCACTGTCTGCAAAGCAGGGGAGACAAGTTGCTTATTCCACAGGTTCTATGCAGATTCCTGGTGGCCAACTTGGTGTAAAACTCCCTGCAGGAAATCTGTTTGGACTTCAGAAAAGGACTACCCTCTTAAGTTGCTGCACCCTCCCTGCCCCGGACCTGGGAAGAAAAACCTCTGAATTTGTTTTCTGTGGTGGTGTGGTGCTGAACTTTAATCCTCCGTCAGAACTAGGGGCTGCCCCAGGTTGGTTTTCCTTGACACTGGGAACTCAAGGTCCCAGCATCAGAGTGATGGTTGGGCAGCACAACCCAGATACAGATATAGGTCAGATGGGAGCCACACGGCATCTACCAAGTCACCCTGGTAACAGGCGGAGAACTAGGAGTCAGGCTGCCTGTCAGGTGAACGGCGCATTCCACCAATAGGATATAAGGCCCAAACCCGGCCTCCTTTTCTTTCCATTTAGGGCAGGAGAGTGCCAGCAGCTCCGACATCGGAACCCCAATTTAGTTGGGGGCTCTTAAAACATCCATGTTCTACTCAAGCCCAGCTCCTGCGGCAGAATTCAACCCAAGCTGACTTGAACCTGAACCCAACACAGATCTGGAAAATGTGTCTTAAAAACAGTTAACTAAAAAAACTTATAGGCGGGCCGGGGATTTAGCTCAGTAGTGCTGCTGCCTGCCTTGCAAGTAGAAAGTCCTGAGTTTGATTGCTGGTACCAAAACAAAACAACAACAACAAAAAAACCTTATAGGCTCAGGGAAAATACTAAGGTACAATTCAGGTGGCTTCTTTCTATTTTTGTGTTTGTCTGTTTTGAGACAGGATCTTGCTATGTATTTCAGGCTGGCCTTGAACTCACTGTGTAGCCTAGGCTGGCCTCAAACTCATTGTGATCCTGTCTCAGCCTTCTAAATGCTGAGATTATAGGCATGCACCCCCACACCCAGTTCAGATGGCTCCTTTTTAAGGCATCGCTCTCAACTGTGAAAGTACAACTTCAATCTGGAGTCAGATTCAGGATAGTGTTTAAGTTCAGAGTTGAGTAGCTTGTGACTCAGAGGTGGGAAGAGCCGCTAACCCCAGACACCCTCCAGTTGTGGAGCTGTGGTGCTCACCCATGGTTCTGTGCCTACCTATTTTTTTAAAGAATGAAGTCAGTTTCCTGGCAGTGTCTGTAGGACTTAGCTGGAACCGTGCAGCCAGTGATGCCCTGGACTGGGGTGAGACTGAAAGGACAACCAGCCGCTGCTGATCCGGTGGCACTGTCTGCAAAGCAGGGGAGACAAGTTGCTTATTCCACAGGTTCTATGCAGATTCCTGGTGGCCAACTTGGTGCAGCCAGATGTCACTGGTCTGGAGAGAATGTGTAGCCCCATCAAGGCCTGACACTGGTATACATTCAGAACCTGAAGGTTAGGGCCTGGAACTTTCAATGTCAGACAATGCCAACAAGTCACCAAGAGCCCATAAGAAAACTCAGACCCAGGAGTCACCAGAAGACAGGATGAGCAGCACTGAAGTAGCTGCCCCAGTGAACCGCACCTGAGAGTGTTGGGGTCAATCTCCATCATGTACCTTATTGGCATCTAGAACTTTCCGCAGCTCCTCGTGGCTCTGCTGGGTGATGAGTACGGTCTCTGCTGAGGTGACACAGCCACTGCATGCCAGGCAGTCATTCAGCGAGACCTTGGCCTTCTCAAGCCTCCTGGTCCCACCGTCCTACAGGGGAGGGAGGACACAGAACAAGGGTCCCTCTGAAGGAACAAGGACTCCACAGGACCCTTTACTCTTCCATTCTTAAGTACCACCCCTGACCAATATGGTATTCAGTTTCTTTCTTTCTCTCTTTCTCTTTCTTTCTTTTTTGGTTTTTTTTCAGACAGGTCTCACTATGTAGTTGAGACTGACCTGGAACTCACTATGTAGCCTAGGCTGGTCTTGAACTCACAGTGATCCTCTTGCCTCAGCCTCCCGAGTGCTGGGATTATAGGCATGCAGCACCACCACTTGGTCTTGAACTCACAGTGATCCTCTTGCCTCAGCCTCCCGAGTGCTGGGATTATAGGCATGCACCACCATGCCCGGTGGTATTCAGTTTCTTAAAAACTAAATACCTATTACATAAATGCTCATACATATCCTAAATTTTCATACTGACATGTAATTCTAACTTGGCTAACACATCAGAATTGTGTGAATGAGGCCTGAATGTATTCAATCAGCACAGAAACAGAGGACCTGCCCACCTAAGGGGTCCTGGAGGGGTTGCTGTTTCCCAAGCTGCACACTCATAGGTAGATAGGGACAGGCTGTGGATACTGACAGTTCAAGTGGGGCGGGGGATGGCAGGACAACCTCATGGCTTTTTTAATACAGAATGATCTCAGCTTGAACACTTCATTTCCTCTACAAATATAGGAATGGTTTGAGCCAGGGCCAGGAGAGCTGCTGGGGCCCAGCATGCAATTTAAAGAAAAGATTGCTAGGCTTCAAGTCTTTTCAAAGTGGTTCCCTAGAGAATACCAACGAACCTGGGTTATGATGCTGTGTGGAGTGAAGCTACCATAACCCCTTTTCATCAGCTGCTACCGCAATGAACAACATGACCTCTTGTGCCCTAGCACCTTCCCTGAGTCCCTTCATTTGTAGGACACCTCCTGATACCAAGTTCTCCTTCTGCTCAGACTCTAGCAGGTGCCACAGTACACTACACGAATACCTTCCTGGACTGGCTCTTCCTGTGACTGCTCATTTGTCCTTCACAGAGATCTGTACACCTCACACCACGGACTACCCTGCAGCTCTTGCCTTACTCGGGGCAGATTGCTAGACCAGGCTCCCGGAGTGGGGCTGGGCAGGGCATTATTTTTCAGCACAGCAATGTATGGGGCTTAGAAGATGTTCTCTAAAGTCCAAATGGTGAATTTTAACATCATCACATCAGGATCTTACTGTCTCTTAACCAGAGAGGAAGTGGGTGTACTCCAAGAGTAAGGGGCCGGACCAGAAAGTCTTACACAACTAGAACTAAGATGAGACCTACCATCTCTGCAAAAAAGTCCCTGTGAGAAACAGCCAAACTCCTCCTCAGCCTAGGTGACCCATTTACTCTACCCAGACACTCTGGCCCTAGCTCCCACAATGGTCAGTGAATTTGACCAGTGAGAAAGGACTGGTGAAATGTGGGAAGTCTGAAGGTCATCACATTCATGACTGGGTAAGGCAGATAAGGTGTGTTTCAGACCCTCCCAGCTGGGCTGTGGTGAAGCCTCTTGTGTCTTACTTGATCAATTTGGAAGTAACTCCCATCATCTTCAATCTGAATCTTGGCCACAGTGCTTCCTGGCCTCTTATCCACCTTCATGGGCTTGATGCAATCCTACAAGGAAAGAAACCCCAAACCAGACCCTGTGAAGGAGCAGAGGCTTCCAAGGAAGCCAGTCCTCAAGTTTGGCTGGCCACATGACAGGACACTCTGCCTTGAGCTGCACTCTAAAACGGAAGCCAATTTCACCATCTTGCGCTGAAGCCACCCTAAACTCCAGCTGCTTTTCCTTGCTACGCTGGACACTGATTTCTAACATGAAGGCCAGTGCCAAATGGGCCTGTAAACTACAAATCTGCAAACCACCAACTTGACCTTTATCTTAAGTGCAGACAGCAGGCATCACATAGAGGCCAGTGTTAAGTGCTACTGAAAGGAAGCCAAGGGCTGGGCAGGAATGCTTTCTTGTAAGTTTGGAGGTCACCTCCCACCCACTGACCCGGGGAAAGGCACAGGTCCTTCCCCATCTTTTTGAGTTCTCTTTCCTCATTCTACAAGAACCATAGTGGCCACTGCCTTCCTGAGAGTGCCTAGCACCACCAAGCCCTGACAGGAGGTGATTCATCATGCCTGGGTAGCGGGTCAGTGCCCCTCCTTGTCTGGGTCTCCTTGGCTATGGCCACACAGAGCTCAGAGAGGCACATCCAGGTGTGACTGGTCCCCTGCAGGTGCAAGCTCTGCCATCCTCTGTGGGGTTAGGTCCAGGTCAACATCACTGAGCAGTTCCTGTGGTGCCCCCTGTGGAACACCCCCTCTACCATCAAATCCAGAAGGCCGGCAGGGCATGCCCATAGGTGTGCAGAAGTGGCCAGCTCCACTCCTGCCTCTGCATCCTCAGCAGAAAGCCACTTAAGGGGCAGTGGCTGTGAGGGCAGAACAATAACTAGCCCCCATGTGTCTCCACTGGGCCGTGTGAGCTCACGCGAGCCTGCGATCTCTGAACCCTTCTCAGTCACTCTGGACATCCTAGGCACAATAACCGGGTTGAGAGCTCGGCCCTCCCTGGCCTCAAGAAGGCGGACAGACCTCCGGAGGCCCCGGGTGAGGAGGCCCCAAGGCCAAGGCCGGGTTCCGCAGAAGAAGCAAGCGAAGGCAGGTTTTCCCCAGCATGGCTGCCCCCGCCGGCCCACCTGAGAGGGCCCGATGAAGTCATCCAGGTCTGTCAGCTGTAACACCCCGCTGAAAGGAGACGCCATGGTGGCCGCACTGCCGCTGGGTATCGCGTGCAGGTGTCGCCAAATAGCGCGAAAGGAAGAGGTTGTTCCGCCACGCTGCCGGAAAGCATCCCTCTCTGCGCATGCCCGTCTTGTCCCAGGACGGATGGGCTGAATGGTGCGCGCCTTCTGCTGGCGATCTGGAGCACAGCGACTCTCGTGTCCCGAGTAGCGGACACTGAAGACCAAACCTTTTTTCAGCTCTGGCTTGGGTCGCGGTGCAAAGGGGCAGTGTAGACGAACAACGACGCAGCTCGGCGCCAGAGTCTTTTTGGCTTTGCAAAGACTTGTCCATTTGTCTAATCATCCGTTGCAGATCCTCCAGCCAGGTGTGGGCTGCAGGGGACCACCCTGGAGCTCCTAGAGACTCTGCCTTGCCCTAGTCGGCTCACCGTACAGCCTGAGAACCGTGGATGTCACTGGCGCACAGTGAGTGCCTGGTTTCGGACTCAGTAGATTCAGGGGGTGAAGAAAACTTAAGGGCAGGATGCAATTCTTCATGTCCTTGTGGCTTTGCTTCACGTCCCTTGGCTTCGCTCTGAGCGTGACTCAGGGGTGTCTCCCCTCAGCCCAGGCCTCCAATACCCCAGTCCTGTTATCTTAGAGACCAGCCCAAGGAAGCTGTATTCTCCGAAAAATTTATAGCCTGAAAGAGAACTGTCACTGGTCTTACTCGGGTGTTAAGCCCGAATAAGCCATATCATGTCCAGATATGCATTTGATAACATATTTTTGGGGGACTTCCCAGAAAACTCCAGGTATTGAGATTGGCTTATCCCCAGATTCCACCTGGCCCAGTCTTGTGGCCGCAGGAGGCCTAACCTGGAATCATCGTGGTAAACCCACATTTCTGAGGCCCTGATCTCCTGTGTGTCTAATTCCCAACACCACCACCACTCCATACTGAAGGCCGAACCGAGGGCCTTTGCACTAAGCTACATTCCCAGCCCTTCTTCATTTTTTAAATTTAGAGACAGAGTTTTCCTAAGCTGCTTAGTCTGGACTCGAACTTGCCGCGCTCCTGCCTCAGCCTCCCAAGTGGATTACAGCATATACCATCATGCCTGGCTTGAATTGTACACTTGAAATGGGTGAATTATATGTTTTGTGAGTTTATAATTCAGTAAGTTGTTAAATAAAGGGTAGGGGCTGGGTGTGGTGCCACATGTCTGTTATCCTAGCACTCAAGAGGCTGAGGCAGGACTGCTGTGAATTCAAGGCCACCCTGAGCTACATAATCAGTTCAAGGAGAGCCTGAATTGCACTTAGTGAGACCCCGTCTCAAAGAAATAAAGAAGGTAGAGCTAGCCTGGTGGCACATGCCTATAATCCCAGCAGTTAGGGAGACTGAGGCAGGAGGATTGCAATCGTAAACCTAGAGAAAGGGAAGAAGGGGGGAGGAGAGGGAGGGAGAGAGAGAGAGAGAGAGAGAGAGAGAGGAAAAGAGGAAAAGAAGCTAGGTATGGTGGCCCATGCCTGTAATTCTAGTACTCAGGAGGCTGAGGCCAGAGGATGGACACCAGTTTGAGGCTAGTCTGAGCTGCATAGTGAGACCCATCTAAACTACACAGTGAGATTCAGTCTCAAAACAGCAACAAAAATAAAACAAAAGTAGAGTGCACCTAGGCACCTGCAGCCACAACGAACACCCAGGATATCTAGTCTCAAGCCTTTGATCTATAATCCCCTGAACTGTACCAGGGTGGCCAGCACAGCCAGATTTTATATATTTTATTTTTGTGGTGCTGGGGATGGAACTGAGGGCCCTATGAATAGGAGGCACATACTCACCACTGAGCTGCCCCCCAACCGCAGAGCCAGTTTCTGGTTCAGAAATAGAACCAGGGCTTTCTTTGCACAGTCTCTACCCACCCACACACACACACAGCGGGTTCTTCTGCTGCTCTTGGGCAGGCTCCTCTACCCCCCGCCCACCACACACACACACACACACACACACACACCTCATAATCTCTCATTAATCATTTCTCTGCAGATCCTTGCTTTGGTGCCTCTGGGTCCCTGTGCTCCTATTTTGCGAATTGTTTCATCATCATCATTAGTGAGTATTTACCTTGAGCTTCCCATGTGCAAGTCCCTAAGCTGGATGCTGGGAACACCAGGGTTTACACACGTCAGGGAGGGGGAGGGAGAACACGGGGGCCATCTGGGGACACTGAACAAGGCTGGCAGAACCTTGGGGCTGCTGTGATATATGACTTCTGTGGGCACCCTTCCCTGGGCTAGCATGATGCCTTGGCTGCAGTTCCCTTCCTCTGCCTACAGCCACCTGTCTGCAGTTGGGTGGAAGTGTTAGCATCCTACTGCCCATACTATCCACCAAGGCTGGGCATGCAGCCCAGGTCCCCTTTGTGGGTAATATCAGTTTTGCCCTATGTTGGTTGCCCTATGTTGGTTGCCCCATGTTGGTTTATATCTAGATGGCCACCAAAGCCTCATGCACTCATAGGTGAGGCCTTTCAGAGATGGGTGCATCTAGGGTGTGTGATACTGGTATTAAGAATGTGTGATAGCTAAATTGGTTTAGTACAGTTATGGCTGTGGATAATAGAAGGCCCGCCTTGGATGTGGGTGGCACCACTCAAAAGGTTTATAGCCTTGATGGGATAAATGGGAAGGGAAGGATTGCTTTGCTGCTTGCTGCTCCCTGCCTTCTGCATGCTCTGCCGTGGATTATTTCTCCTTTGCCACGCCCCTCTGCCATACCACCCTGCCTTGGAGCCAGCCAACTATGGACTGAAACTTCCGCAAACTGAGCTAAAATAAACCTTCCCTCCTTTGGCTGGGCATGGCGGTGCACACCTATAATCCCAGCTCTTGGGCTGAGGCAGGAGGATTGTCATAAGTTCAAGGTCAGCCTGGGCTACATAGTGAATCCAAAAACAAACAGCTGAGTGGGGTTTTTTTTCCCATTAAATTTATTGGTACATTTAAAGCAAACAATACAGTTACATTTATCATTGGGATCTTGTACCTTTACATGATATATCTTGGTTCTTGTTAAAAGCTGGGGGTGTGTACCCACAGGGTTGTGTATGCCTGTAATCCTGGCACTCAGGAGGCTGAGGCAGGAGGATCGAATTAAGACAACCTGGGCTGCATAGTGATTTCAGAGCCAGTCTGAACTACAAAGGGAGACCCTGTCTCAAAAAAACCAAAGCCAGCAAACAAACAAAACCAACAATTAAAAATAAACCTTTCTTCCTTTAACTTTGGGTGTCAGGTATTTTGTCTCAGCAGTGAGGAAAGTAACTAAGACACTCACTAAGTCACTAAATTGCTCAGGCTGGGCTTGAGCTTGCAGTCCTCGTGCCTTAGCCTCTTGAGCAGCCAAGGTTACTTGCCTGGGTCTCGTATGTCCATTACACAGAGCCTGCCACCCTGAATGTCCCCACAGCTCTGAGCTTTAAGGTCCAGCCCATAATCTTCACAAGCTGCCAACCCTTAGGAGGAGAGACCAGGACATTGTGGGGTCTCCTCCCATCTCATAGGGGCCAGGAGATAAGGGCTGTGGTGGGCGGAACAAGGGCCTCCCAAAGATGTGTCTACCTGGAGTGTGTGAATGTGTCTGTGTAGATGTGAATACATTAAGGATATCATGATGAGACCAACTTTGACTATGGTGGCCCTAAATCCAAGGGCAGATGTTTGGGTAAGAGAGGGGAGAGACGCACAGAGGGAAGAACCAAGAACAGGAAGGGCCCTACTTGGAGCCTGTGGAGGGGATGTGGCCCTTCTCACACCTTCTCTCAGACTTCTGGTGTCCAGACTTTGAAGAGGAGAAGTAGGGCTTACCCCTCAGAGCTCATGTGGCCACTTGTTGCCTATTTTAGGGCCCTGCATGGGGTGGGAAGAGTGTCCAGAGTCCACAAGGGCCCCCTGCGGCAGCTTCACAAGATCACCTTCCTGCAGCACCAAAAGACGTCAAATTTGGGGGTCAGAAGCTGCCTGGCAGGTGGACGGGCTGGGGTGGTTGGGCCGTGAGCCTCTGTCCGCTTGTGTCAGATGCATTTTCCAGGGCATGGTCTGAGGACAGGAAGGCCAACGTGGCCTCGTATGCCCCAGGTAAAGAAGATGCTCGTGCCTGGGCAGCTGGCGTAGTGTCTGATTCCTCTCCCGTACTCTGTGACATGTGAGCCAGCTGATTTGTTAGCATGAGCAGCTGTGGTTCCGACTGAGTGTCCTCCAAGGCCTGTGTGCTATTGGGAGGAGCTGGGGCTTCTCGGGAGAAAGTGAGCTCACCGAGGGTATGTCCTAGTGGGACCCCATCTGTTCTTTCCTCTTCTAGCCGCCTTGAGCAAAGCAGCACCCCCTGTACCGCTCTCTCCTGCCATGTGCTGGCTGGACACAGGTCCAAAAGCGAGAAGGCAAAATGACTACGAGCTGAAACTGCCAACGCCATGAGCTGAACAGTTCCCTTTTTTCTGAGCTGATTGGCTCAGGGATTTCCTTCCACAACAGAAAGCTGACTACCACAGAGGGTCTTCTTATGACTCAGGCTTAGGACATTGTGCGTGAATCACCCCAGACCTCTGCCATCCATGGGTCACTTCTGCCTGGGGTAACCCCCAGGCCTGACTCCTGCCATCCCTGTCACATGGCTCGGGCCCTTGAGTTCCCTTAAAGCCTCGTGCAGGCGGTGAGACTTGAAGGGACAGAATTCCCCACTGGAGGGCAGCAGGCTCTGTGGAGATGGGTATGGCAGCGCATCAGGGCCTCGGTCCCCAAATCTGGGCAGAAAGCATCCTTTTGTAGGAAAACTTAAAGAGGGCAGTGGCGTTGGATCTAGATTTACCCCTTTAGGCACACCGGCCCCGCCTAGCCCCCTGTGAAGTAAGTCCTCCATCGCTGGCAGATGCGTGTTATTTGTTGAGAGGAACTGCCGTCAGGCCATACGCACATCATTAGTGGCATAATCAACACGGGCGTCTTCCCTCTGGGCTGCCACATCTTGTCAACAGGTGGAGTCTGGCGCGGGCACAATTAGTTAACGAGGAGGCTGCCGGGGCCACTTCCCATGGGAAACAGTGGTTGTGGGCAGCAGGGCTGGCACAGGGTAGGTGGTGTGCGGGGCCACCAGTGTCCCCACCGTAGAAGTTGCCAATGAGGGGCAATGGCAAACAGGGCCTGCTAGGACTAGTGGCGGGTAGCTGGGGGCTGGGCCCTGCTTGGATTACGCCTGTGAACACTGCGTAGGGCCGTGGGAACAAAGCAGTGTGATGGCCCTGGCTGCAGCTCACTGTGGCAGGAACCTCTCTCCCTCCCCCAACACCGAGCTGTCTCTGCCAGGAGGCACTTAAAGTCAAGGGCACAGCGCAGGCGGAGCATAGCGGGTGGGAGAAGGGGGATGGTGCTGCTGGCCTGGACACAGTGTGGCTGCCCCTTATCCATGGGTGGGCATGGGGGAGAGGGTGGCCCTGGATCCTTCTGGGCATGAGCAGGTTGCAAGTGCTAGAGAGGAGCTGGCATCCTTTGAAGGTGCCCCAAGCTGTGCCCTCTGTCTGCCTCCCTCCCCTGAGAAGCCCAGAGCCTACCCTGAGCCACTTGGCGCAGTACCATGGAGCCTCCCAGCTGCCCCTCAGCTTTCCTCCCATGTTCTTCCTCCGGGCTCTGAGGCTAAGATCTTGCTGCTCCTCACTGATACCCAGGGCAGGACTCAGTGGGGAGGGAGAGCTGTCGGGAGTTGCTGAGCCCCTGCCTGTCCTAGACGGCACCCTCGTCGCTCCCTTCAGTCCCTGTGTCGGCCCCAGGGATCCTCTAGCACACAAGAGGTGTGGGCAGATGGGGGCTACACTCAGCACGCCCAGCCAGGCTGGGGAACCCCAGCCACCCCAGGGGTCCCCACTATCCAGCCCTGACCTCTGCAGGTCAGGTGAGGAGAGGTCATGATGGAGCTGGGGCTACTCCAGGAGTCCGCTCCCCAGAGAAGAGAACCCAGGGCCCATCACTGTCCAGAGGCTCCCAGAGGCCTGCCTTAGGCCAGTAGGACTCCCCGTCTCCCCACTTTGGGGGATGGGATTTGCAGAAACCAGAGCAGAGTCCAGTGTCTGAGCTCAGAACTCAGGTCCTGCCTACAGAGCTTGTAGACCCTGCCCTGGATACTTTCTGGCCCACACCCCAGACTCCTTGAGATCACTGGGTCAGTGTGAAATACATCTAACCATGCACGGTCCATGCCTGTAATCCCAGGGTCCCGGGAGGAGGCAGGAGGATGGCAAATTGGCCCTCAGCCTGGGCAATTTAGGGAGAACCTGCCTCAAAAATAAAAAATAAAAAAAAAAAAAGGGAGCTAGAGATGTAGTTTAGTGAGAAGGTCCAGGATTGAATCCCCAGTACTGCAAACAAACTCCATAAAAAACAAAAGAACAACAAAAACAAGAAACATCCCTAACAGAAGCCAGACTAGCAGAACAAAAGTGACCATTTATCCAGGTTCTTAGATGTGGCTGGAGGAACAGATTTGGTCACTGTGGAGATAAAAGGGCTAAAATTCTTAGTACCCAAACTTCTTTGATAATACACTTCTGCCTACCATGTACTGGACAGTCATAAAGCACTGCACTAATGAAGACAAAACCAACATGAGATATATGTATATATCCCCAGCAAATATAGCTGGGGGTAGCAGCATGCAGCTATAATCCCAGCATTCAGGAGGCTGAGGCAGAATGACCACCATGAGTTCAAGTCCAGCCTGAACGACATACTGAGGCACTGTCTCAAAAACAAAACAAAACCCTGGAGATGTAGCTCAGTGGCACTGCGCCTGCCTTGCAAGCACAAGGTACTGAGTTTAATCCCCGGTACCGGAAGAAAAACAAAACAAACAAACAAAAAAGATAAAAGGGAATTAACAAAAGTTATCCTTTTCTCTCCTGACCTAATGTTATGTGCTTCTGCAAAAGGTTAAAACAGACAGATAACCATGTCTCAATCTAAACAGCCCCTCCTTTTTTTTTTCTTTTTTGAGGCCCAAGCCAGGGTCCTTGACAGCCTGCAACTTTGATGTACAATTTTATTTACAATAGAAGTATTCCTGAAAGATGAACCAAGAGCAGATGCCCTGGAAAACGCGCTGCTAAGACAGCGCCATTGCAGACTCAGATCTTTCCCGTGTTCATTCCCTTATACAAACTCCCGTCTCTTGCCAATTGCGCGACCTCACTCTGAAACTCACCAGCTGGCCCTCCGGACACAGTATAATCAGTGGTTTAAATAAACTCTTTCTTTCCTATATTCCTTTTCTATTGGCAAATTCCTTTACTGCCCGTGTCTCCAGCTTTCTATCTGCCATCTGGCATGGCAGCCATGTGAAAAATCAAAGAAAAATAAAAGGTGGTTTGTTTTATGTGCAAAGTAAATAACCTGGAAGCTGTGCTGTTCTTCAGAGGGAAAGGCCAGCCGTGGCCTGGGGCTGGGGCTGAGACTGGCAGCCAACAGGGCTGTGCAGGACGAGAACTATCTGGTGGAAGCCAGCTGGGCTGTAGGTACGAGGGCCACCAGCACTGCGGGCAGGGGTCCTCAGCAAGGACCCGGCAGCCGCCTGTCACCTTCCTCCACTTCCAGATGTTCCACTATTTCTTTAAATAGTAGCGGCCACATAGGGAGTTCCAGGTCAGTCTCAACTACATAGTGAGACCCTGTCTCAAAAACAGAAAAAAAAAAAAATAGTAGCGGCCATTACTTCTGCCTATATGAATCTCCCTGTTTTAATCTGAACGTCTGTAACTATAAAGGTCAGGATACTCGCCACAAACCTGCCAGCCTTTCAGCCTTTGTGCATTGCTGGTGGGTGCTGTCGTCCCCTCTCCGCTTGATTTGTTGTTTGATTTGGGGACTTGCTGCTTTTCATAGGTTCCTGTTTTTTTTTTTGGGGGGGGTTACCGGGTATCGAACTTGGAACCTTGTGCTTGTGAGGCAGGTGGCGGAACCGCTAAGCCAAATCCCTGGCCCAATAGGTTCCCTGTTTTTACTGGGCCATTAACACTTCGAAAATATCTTCCACCCATTTGATATCTGTCTCAGCTGCCTGTTTGTCTACTGCACAGGAGCTCTTGATTCCAATGAAGTCTTTGACGTGTGGCTTCTGTTTGGGGAATTTAGGATTCTTTCCCCACTCCTCAATTATTTTTTTCCCGTTCCTGTGGTTTCTTCCACGTACTTTGTTTTCAGGACGTTTGGTATCCACTGTGCACGTGAAGGGAGCCACCACGCATAAGAGGGTCTTACTTTGTGTCTTTTTAAAAAAATTGTTTTTATCTTCTTTATTTTTATTTTTGAGATAGGGTCTTGCTATGTAGCCTGGGTGCAGAGATCCTCCTGCCTCAGCCTCTGAGTGCTGAGATTACAGGCATGCACCACCACGCCCAGCTTTGCTTTGTGTCTTCTAGTAGTGGGTCAGATTCTCCCATCTGCTCAGCAGGTATGACCCCATATGGCTTTTTGGGGCCACCTTCCTCCAGTATGGCGCCCCCCATACACCGTTGAAATCTCTAGTACTCCCAGTGTCCGCTCCTACTTTAACTACTGTGGCTTTATCTTAATAGCTGGTTGTTGGTCTTTTCTCTTTAGATCATGACTATTTATTCTTTTAACTGTTGAATGAATTTGTTGAGTTCCGGAAAAAAAATCCCCCTAGAATTTTTATTAGGGTTGAATTTACACAGGGATGTTAGGAGCACTGCCAGCTCCATCCCACCAGACTTTTCCTCAACAAGGCGCTCTGCATCTCTCATTCAGCTGTGGATTTCATGAGTGTTAGAAGCGATGTATTTTTCTGTTATATTTGTTACTCGTTCTCTATAAAGGGATGGTTTTCATTTTAGAGAAATGTATAGAACATAAAATCTACCACTTCAGTGGTTTTCTTTTGAACCCAGGGCTTTCACAGTGAACTACATCCCCAGCCTTTACTGATTTATCTATTTATTATTTTAATACAGGGTCTTCCCAAGGCATTAGTCTCCAGCAGTGACAGGATTACAGTGGCCTTAAGCACTTTCACGGTGTCGTCTGACATCACCACTATTTATTTCCAGGAAAGTTTCTTTACTCTAAACAGAAACTCTGTACCCATGAAGTCATTCTCCGTTGGGGCGGGGCTTTAGCTCTGTGGTTCCGCTGCCTGCCTCACAGCCTCAATAAGGCAAGGGCCCGAATTCCAGTCCAGGCACCAAAAAAAAAAAATAAAAAAAGAGTCCTTCTGTGTCACCCCTCCCCAGGCTTTGGTAACTCCGTTGTATTTGTCTCTGGCGTTCCCTCCCCGATATCTGGATGGGGCTGCACAGTACTCGTGCTTCTGTCCGGCTTCCCTCACTGAGCATAACATCGTCCAAGTTCATCCGCGCTGTAGGGTATTGAAGGCCTTCAGCCCCTCTCAGGGTGACGATATCTACGAGTGGACACAGAGTTTGCTCGCCTGTTGTTGGATTCCCCGTCCTTTTTACCGTTGGTCTGTTGTGAATAACGCTGCTGTGAACATTCGTGTGTGAGTACCTGTTCAAGTCCCCGTTTTCACACCTTTTGGGCCTATTTTGCTGGAATTGCTGAGCCCTGTAGTACCTCCGTTTAACTTTCTGGGGAACCATGGGGCTGCATTATTTCACGTTCCCACTCGTGATGCCCAAAGACTCCAGTCTCTCCACATCCTCTTCAGCACTGGTCATGCTGTGTGCTTGTTTATGTGCGTTTTGTGGTGCTGGGGATCAAACCCAAGGTATTGCACGTGGTGGGCAAATGCTCTGCCCCTGAGCCACATCCCCAGCCCATGATGTTACTGATTTCTAAATAAATCTTCTTGGATATTATTTATTTTTTTAAAAAAATTTTTTTTGGTTTTTTGAGACAGGGTCTCACTATGTAGTTGAGACTGACTTGGAACTTACTAGGTAGCCCAGGCTGGTCTCAAATTCACAGCGATCCTCCTGCCTCAGCCTCTCGAGTGCTGGGATTATAGGAGTGCACCACCATGCCGGGCTTGTGATATAATTTATATACAATAAATGCATCCATTTCCAGTACGTAGTTCAGAGAGTGGTGAAAGTTATAGGCACCCACAGAACCAGCACCATATCCCTAGCACTCCTGCTAGGGTCCTCCCCCCGACATGCTGTCTTGACAAGGGTCCAAAAGTAATGGGGTTGGTGGAACATGAAGTGAAGTCTCTGAAACCATGAGCCAAAATGAACCTTCCTTCTTCATAAATTGGCCATCAGGTATTTTATTACAGCAACAAGAAGCTGACTAACACAACACCCAAAAGGTTTCCTTGTGTACCTCTGTGGACCATTCCTTCCTTCTGTTCCTAGATAATTGGAATCTTTACTTTTTTTTTTTGGTACCAAGGATCAAACTGGGGTCCTTGTGCTTACGAGGCAGGTGCTGGAACCACTGAGCTAAATCCCTATCCTGGAATCTTTAATTTTGATGAAGTTGCCAGGCAACCACTGGTCTGCTTTTTGTCATAATAGATTAGTTTGCATTTAAAATTTATTTTATATCCCAGAACTCCTAGAGGCTTAGGAAGGAGGATTTAAGTTCTGAGCAACTTAATCAAATCATGTTTTGTGTGTGTGTGTATATTTTTAATTTTATGAATGAAACCATACATTTTGTACTCTGAATTTGCCTCTTTCTCTCAGTTTAATGATTTTGAAACTCACCCTTTTTTTTTTCAGGTATCAGCAGTTTGTTCCTTATTACTGTTGAACACTAGGCTACAGTATGCAATGCATTTACTCTATTTTCTCCCTTTATCTATTGATGAAAATATGTTTTCCCATTTTTAATTTTATGAATGAAACCATACATTTTGTACTCTGAATTTGCCTCTTTCTCTCAGTTTAATGATTTTGAAACTCACCCTTTTTTTTTTCAGGTATCAGCAGTTTGTTCCTTATTACTGTTGAACACTAGGCTACAGTATGCAATGCATTTACTCTATTTTCTCCCTTTATCTATTGATGAAAATATGTTTTCCCTATTTTTGGCTATTTTGTTGTTTTGTTTTGTTTTTTTGGTACCGGGGATCAAACTTGGGTCCTTGCACTTGTGAGGCGGGTGGCGGAACCACTGAGCTAAGTCCCTGGCATGGCTATTGTGAATAGAGCTGCCATGGATATACATGTAATAAGACATAGATCTTTTTTCTCTGTGGTAATTATTTAGGTGTGGAATGGCTAAATTGTATGGTCAAATGTATGTTTAGTATTTTAAGAAAATGCCAAAAAACAGGAGGATCAGAAGTTTGATCCCAGACTAGCAACTGACTTCAAAGTAAAATAGCAAAAAAGAGCTGAAGACATAGTCCAAGTTTCCCTGGGTCTAATCTCCGCTATGGGAGATTGGTCAAGGTGCTGCACATCTATAATCTCAGCAATCTGAAAGGCTGAGGCAGGAGGAGCACAGGTTCAAGCCTTTCCTGGAAATTTAGGAACTTAGTGAGACCCTGTCTTAAAATAAAATGGGGGGGGTTAGGGTTGGGAGTTGGGATGTAGCTCAATTTGAAAGCAACCAAGTTCAATACTTAGTACTAGAAAAAAAAAGATATAATTCACATCATACAATGCACTCATTGACAGTGTTTAATTCAGTGTTATTAATTATGTTGATGTTTTGAAATAACTGGCTTTTCATTTTGTTAAATTTCTTGTTTTCCTTTTCATTAATTTCCAAGGTCATCTTGGTTATGTTTTCTACTTTGCGACTTCTGTGTTTTTTTTTTTTTATATATATATCTATATATATATATATTTTAGAATACATATATATATAGTTTAAAATGAAATTTTTTGCAGGATATGGTGATACATCTCCTATAATCCCAGGAGTCTGAGCAGCAGGATCGCCACATGTTCGAGGCCAGAGTGGACTACGTAGTAAAACTGTCTCAAGAAACAACAGCCGGGGATTTAGCTCAAGGGTTCTGCTACCTAACTTGCAAGTGCAAAATTCTGAGTTCAATCCCTGGTACAAAAAAACAAAACAAAACAAAACAAAAAAACCAGAGAGAGAAGCAACAACAGGGCTGGGGATTTAGCTCAGTGGCACTACTCCTGCCTTGCAAGCATAAGGTCCTGATTTCTATCCCTGGTACCACAACAAAACAAAACAAAACAAATAAAAGAACCAAAGAACTTGTAGATTTTTCTCCATGTGTTGCTTTATTTCATTTTTAAAAATCTTGTTTCCATCCTTAAGGTAATTGACAAATAAAAAATATATATATTTAAGATGCACAATATTATTTCTTTACTGTCCATTTACATATGTTCCATTTGAACCCTCGGCCTTTGCGCTGAACTATAACCCCAGACTGTTTTTTTATTTTTATTTTGAGACAGGGTCTTGATAAGTCCCTAAGTTGCTCAGGAAGGGATCAAATTTGAGATCCTCCTGCCTCAACTCCAAGTTTGCTGGAATTACAGGTGTGGACCACCACACACTGGTCACACTTTTTATTTTAAAAAATTTTTAAAAATTATTATTATTTTTGGTACTGGGGATCGAACTTGGGTCCTTGTGCTTGCGAGGCAGGCCGCGGAACCGCTGAGCTAAATCCCCGGCCCTGGCCACACTTTTTAAAACACCATGGAATGCATTACTTTTAATTAGATGGGTTGGCACGGGGCAGTAAGTCATTGGTGAAGATACCAGGCCCTGGCTTTGAGTCCCAGTGTTGCAAGCAGACAAATAAATATTGGATGGACAAGCACAGTGTCTGTGATCCGGTGACACTGCATCTGGTTGGCATGATCACACTCAGAATTCTTTGCAGGGAACATTCCCAGCTCCCAGGAAAGCTCCAGTGAGAGAAATTGGAAAACATAAAATAGAATAAATATCTTATTACAGTAGTATATTTTGAGAAAAAAATAGCAACCCAATGACATTTTTTTGTTGTTGTCGTTTGTTTTTTGAGACAGGGTCTCACTACGTAGCTGAGACTGACCTGGAATTCACTATGTAGCCCAGGCTGGTCTCGAACTCACAGCGATCCTCCTGCCTCAGCCTCCTGAGTGCTGGGATTACAGGCCTGTGCCACCATGCTTGTCTCAATAAAGTTTTTGAGTGGCTCATTTGTTAGCCAAGCAAGGAAAGCCATCTCCTGACAATAACTTAGTGAAATCACTTTAGATTGTAGTAGTTGAAGAAGAATGTCCAGAGAAAGTAAATTCAAAACTGTTAGCATTTTGATAAGAACAGTTGTTCTGGGACATACAGATACAGGGAACAATATCAATGGTCAATTTAAGAATATGGAAGATGACCGAAGTTCTTTACTAGGCTCCTTCTGAATGGACTCTGCAGCTCACATCTGTATGGAGTCCTGCCCGGAGTCTGACTTGGGAAGCCGCAGGTACTCGGTCAGTGTTCTTACCTATGACAGAGGTAAGAACATTTTAAAGGTCAAGAAAACTAGGGCAGCAGAATCTGCAAGGATCTTGCTATACATTTTACAGCTGCAGGTGATAAAATATGCGGTGAGCAGCTCAGAAGGACACATTCACAGAGCTCTGAGAACGGGACGTATGTGATACCTGTGGCTTTTCAGTTACTCTCGGGCAAGGTCTCCTCAGGAAGTGTCGGAATTTCTGGGATGTGGTTGAACTGGTAGAGCCAACAGTGCACTTAGCCACTGTCAGTTCTGAGGGTTTTGTCAGAAGTAGCCACTGAAGATGACACTAGCCCTTCTGTGGGGCCAGGTGGTCTTCGTGTAACCACGACGAGGTGTGGTGTGGCGGAGGGATCGCTCTGGCTGAAAGGGTCTGGCCTTGCCTATTTGATCAGGAACAAAGGACTTTGGGGTTCAACTTTTGCTTCAGACCTGATGGTGTTTCTTAATGAACTCAACCTCAAATGAGGTTACACGCCAAGTATGTTCTACATTATTATCATTTTAACGACTAATACTGTTTGAATAACAGTGTGCTTTTATGTACTTCCTGTGCAAAATTAAAACTAGGAGTGAATCTTATTACCACTTTTTTTTTTAAGCACCAGGGATTGAATTTAGGGCCTTCACACTGAGCTATGTCCCTAGGCCCTCTTTAAATTTCTTTTGTTTTTTGAGACAGGGTTTTGATAATTCATGAAGTTTCCTAGGCTACACTCAAACTTGTGATCCTCCTGCCTTAGTTACCCAGAGTGCTGGTATTACAGGTGTACGCCACTACGCTTGACTTTTGTTTGTTTGTTTGTTTGTTTGTTTCTTGAGACAGGGTCTCACTATGTAGCTGAGTCTGACCTGGAACTCACTATGTAGCCCACGCTGGTCTTGAACTCACAGCGATCCTCCTGCCTCAGCCTCCCGAGTGCTGGGATTACAGGCATGCACCACCACGCCCAACTTACACTTGACTTTTGTTTTGTTTTAGGAGACAGAGTCTCACTATGTTGTCCAGATTGGTCTCAAGTGATGCTCCTGCCTCAGACCCCAGTAGCCAGGACTACAGGCACACACACTACACTCTGTTTATTGGGTGTATCTTTTAAGTCCAAACTAATTCTTTGATGAAAACACAAAGGACATTTTCACATTCCAAAATTCATTTATGTGTGTGATGGAGAAGCTGCCACCCAACCGTGGACTAGAAGTAAGTGATTTGCCATGTGATGATCTGCTGGGGTCAGAACGGGTTCAGCCGTGCTCAGATGCCTTCCAGGTGACAAGGTCCTCTAGCTCTCACCCAAATCAGCCCTGACAAGTCAAATGTTTATAACTGATTTTGATAGCAGCAAATACTAACCTTAAACCTCAATTAGGCTAAATGTTTTGATTTTGTGAGACAAGGTCTCAAAATGTAGTTCAGCCTGGACTTGAACTCACTGTGCAGCCCAGGCTGGCCTCAAACTCATGGCGATCCTCCTGCCTCAGCCTCAGCATGCACCACGCTGGCTAGGTTAAATGTTATTCCTCAAATTATTTCATTCTCATGAACAGACCTACTGAGTGTTGTAAAATTTGTACTCAATTCGTGTTTGTGTGTGGTATTAGGGATAGAATGCAGGGCACTCTATTACTGAGCTACACTTCTAGCCTGCTTTTTTTTTTTTTTTTTTTGTACCAGGGATCGAACTTGGGCCCTTGTGCTTGTGAGGCAGGCGGCAGAACCGCTGAACCACTGAGCCAAATCCCTGGCTCTCTAGCCTGTTTTTTATTAGTCTTACTATTTTCAGGCTGACTGACCTATATTTTACGATCCTCCTGCCTCAGCATCCAATTATTTCCTATGAGGGGGATTTAAAAACGTTTTTTCTGTTGACTTTTGTAAGTTGATTCTTTTGTTTTGTTGTGTTCTGTTGTATTGTGTTTTGGAGACAGAAACTCACTGTGTAGGTCAGGCTGCCCTTGAGCTCTTTGAGCCCAATATGTAGCTCTGAACTTGCTGCCATCCTAGGCTGTAAATTGATTCTTGTACCCGGCAGAATTCTCTTGCTACTTAGGGTGGGCTCAATTGCATATAACAGAAAACCTAGTCATGATCGAGGTCAGAGACCGGTGCTTTGTATAGTCAGCTCAGCAAACAGAAGCTATTGCAAGTGTTTTGGTTTTGGTGCTGGGGGTAGAACCAGGGCCTCATGCAGGCTCAGCACGCCCTACCACTGAACTGAGCCCCAGCCCCTTCGCAGATAAGAGGCCGAGACAGATCACACTGGGACCTGGTGATCGTATGTTATTGCAGCAGCCAAGGGGAAGCAACGACTTTCGACTTCAATGTTGCCCCACCCAGATCTACATACAGGAAGGGCAACTATGCTTGAACAATGCTCCTACTTTACCCCCGGGTTTCCAGCCGGTGCGGGTATGCAGTTCTGTTGTGGTTAGCCTGGCCCACCGAGGTGAACTGTGGTGCTGGGCCAGTCACGGAGCCCGTTCCGTTCAGCTCCGTCACCCTTCACCTGCTCATTTCCGAGCCACGGTGATGTCCACATCACACTGCCTTGAGACGGGAGCGTATCTGAAGAAATGGGCCTCCCCCACCACGGCCTGCGCTCAGGGGAGCTGTGAGTGGCTGTGTGGCCAGCGCACAGCCCCTGTGGCCTGTGGAGCCCACCATGACTCAGCCAGAAGACCACACCCTTACTTTGCTCGGTGACTCCGGTCGCTCTGCTCCCTCAATTTTAATGCCTGGGAAATGGGAGCATGAAATCTCATGGAGCCTGGGCCTACGGCTCTCTCCAGGTCCACAAAGATGAGGACCAAGGCACCCTCCTCCCCTGGGCAGCCCGGGCCTGGCCCCACGCCAGCCCCTGTCCACAGCTCCTCCTAAAGGTCTCCACCCACACATTCCTGCCGCATAAGCAGCTGCCTCATACCCTGGCTGCGGGGGCCAGTCCTCCTTAGTTGCTCCTGTGTCTCTGCAACCCCACTTCCCAGGTGTGGGAACAAACTGAGTAGGCGCAAGTTCTTCTGTCACCCGGGTAGGGCTGGGCCAGACCCTGGGAAGGGGCCATTTAGACTGGGGCTGCGATGAGCAGCCAGACACCTCCTCAGGCGGCCCGAGCCAGACACTCCTCGTGCCTGGCAGGCTTGCTCCCACTTTCTCAGCTTCCTTTAAAGAGATCATCTGGCACTTGCCAAGAACTCAGTGACCCACGCCCTGTTCCCGCACGTACCACCCACTCTGCCTGACTCTTCCTGCTTCCCATGACCTGCCCTCCTGCCCGGGATCTGTGGCTCAGGAAAGCCCCTACCCCTGTCGTCTCGGTGGTGCTGAATGTGCTCCTTCTGTTGGGAGAACCAGAGGCTGCCCCAAGTCAGCTTTGCAGGGTGACAGGGCTGAGGGAGTCAAGGGCTCCTCGAGTGAAAGTCAGATAAGAGCACAGGGCCTTTGCCCACGAGAGGAGCCCCTGGTCACAGTGAACACCCACAGTGAACACAGTGGGTAGAGGAGCGTCCCACGGATGGCTCACTGTGAGCCCTATGTCCGTCGGGGTGGGTGGGCTGGCTCTTCGGGGACAGAACCTGATACAGCTGGGGGATGGGGAGGGCCCACATTTTCTGAGACTAAAGCTCTGCGTACAAGCCCATGAGGGGGTAACTATGGCCTGGTTAATGTGGGGTGGGGGACAGGGTCCGGGTCACACATACATCCGTGTATGTACGCATGCGTGGGAATGGGTGTGCTGGAGAGGTGTGGGAGATGCCTACCCCGGCGCGGCAGCACTGCCTGGCACCTCAACCCAGCCGCCCTAAGTGCGAGCAGGGATAGGGTCCAGACCGGTACTGGAACCTGCCAGGGGAGGGCCCAGCAGGTCCCCGCCTAGCCTGGGGCCCCCTTCTTGTTCACTGCTGCACGAGGAGGAGCAGGAAGGGAGGACCTTCCTCCCCTGGTGTCTTCAGGACTCATTTCTGCTCCCAGCCCCTGTGTGGCCCTGGTCAGCCGCACAGCATCTCTCTGCTGAGGCGAGGAGCAGATGGCTCTGTGTAGAAGTCCTGACTATAGACTACATTCTTCTGACCTGTTCTCACCGAGGCGAGGCCCGACCTCAACAAGGAATGTGGTCTGGCTTCATTTTCTACCACTTGAAGGCCGACCTCGGCTCTGGCTGGGCTGGGTAGAGAGTGGGGGTTGGGGGAGTGGGGGGCATAGAGTAGACTTGGGCAGTGTCCTGCAGTCTCCCACCTACCCTGCTGGGAGCTGGCCACCATCCCACAGACAGGGCCACTTCGCTTCGAGGGGCCTGTGCTCTGAGCAAGGCCCAGACCCACCCGGGGAATGGTTACCATGACAGGATGCAGCATACAGTAGGTGCTCAGTAAGTGCATGGATGGTTAACGAGCAGCGGGAGCTGGATGGACACTGTTCCTAGGGGACACGAGATAAGGGATGAGCCTCTCGGTGCCTGTCTTGGGCTGCCCCACCAGGACTATGGAACTGGTGCTTTCAGAAATAGTGCTGGACAGGACACTTGGGATGCCACCCCATTTCACAGGTAAGCTCCGGTACTCTGGACTGAGCCAAGACAGACTTCACCTGGACCCTACCTGTGCTCTGGACCCCATCTGTAGTGGGCTTGGGCAGGGAGGGAGCTGCAGCCTTCCTGGGTGTGGATGTTAGGGGTCCTTGGGTCACATGGGGGCAGAGATCATGTCCTGCTTCCAAGGTAGACCTGGGGGGGTCTTGCCCTTCCATACCCACCTCACCTCCTGTTCTCTGGCTGGGGACCTGGCTTTTTGCCATTAGTTAAGGGTGTGGCAGCCACAGGGGGCCTCCCTGTCTTCTGGGGTGGGGGCTGAGAGGACATCACTTGGAGGCCTGGTGGCTCCCAGATACCACACCAGCAGGCTGCCCCAGGCAGCTCAGCCCAGTGGACAGGTGGCTGAATCTTAGGTATAGGAGGGACTCTCCACTCTGAGCCATGGTGGGGTACACCTGGGCCGGGTTTGCAGGGGTAGGGCAAAGGCCTCCCGGAGGATGATCTGGTCCTGTAGGCCCTACACTGACCCCAGGAGGACAGTACTTCCCCAGGGAGGGGCGCCCACCCACACTGGCCTGGGTCTCCAAGCTCCACTCTGGGAACCCGCCAGGTTGCCCACGGGCCCACCCATGTTTCCTGAAGGTAGGGTCAGAGCAGCCCGATGGAGTTGGTGGAAGGCATTGCCCTTCACACTCTCCAGGTTTCCCAAAGCCCAGGTACCCGCAATGGAGGGCACCACGAAGAGAGGGGGGTGCACAAAACAACCCTAGCCCGGACTGCTCAATCCCCCTTCTCAAATGGGGAAACCAGGGTCGATTTGGGTGGGAAAGCAGCCCTACCTCCTGGCAGTAACCCTGCCCTGCCCTGCTCTGCCCTGGGAGGAGAGGAGATGGTGGGTGCCTGCCTCAGGCCTCATGGCTAGGGGCTGGGCTGGCTCAGACCCAGATCCACCCGGCCGAGGGCGTCTTCCTGAGGGGAGGAGCTGGGCAGTCTGCAAAGCAGGGCAAACAGCCAGATGCTGCTTCTGGTGCCCACGGAGAAGGTTTGACTAGAGCTCCTTGGTCCCAGAGGCCACTCACTGTGTGGGGACAGTGCTGGGTATGAAGGCAGGGAGACCTTGGGGGCATCAGAGTCATTGTTCTCCACAGACCATGGCCTTGTCAACAGCTCGACTCCCCCCAAGGTCCTGCCGGTCCTTCACCCACAGCGGCCTTCTGCTGCTCCTCAGCTTGGGTGAGTCTGCTGCCTGGTGTTGGACCAGGGGGATGCAACCCAAGGCCCTTAGCGGGTTAGGATCTGGGGAGAGGCTTTCCGCCAGCGAGGCCTTCACTTTTGCTGAGGGCAGGAAGGATTGGGGGCTGCACTCAGACCCTGTTCCCAGTCATGTGGGCCAGGATGGCGTGGGTTCCAAACCTTGCAGGGTCTACACAAGGCTGAGCAGGGAGAGGCGTACCTTCACCCCCTCCCTCCTCAAGGTCTGGCACAACCCAGAAACCTTGGCCCTCCCCTCCAGTCTATGTCCTTTACTGTGCAGGGTGGGTGCAGCTTCTGAGGACCCAGACAGTCATGACACAGCAGGTGAGGTCCTCTGGCGAATGGGAGGGCCCTCTGGTCTTGGTGGAGGTCTCAGCTTTGCCTGGGGTGGGGAACATGAAGGAATCTACTGGATTTCAGAGGTGCCTATTTGCAAGGGCATGTCTGAGCCGGAGGGACTAGATTAGGGAGTGGTCGAGCCATGGGCCCAAGACATGGTCCCAGCAGGCAGCCCGGCTCAGGGAACAGCTGGGCCTGAGAAACTCCTGCTTGGGGAGTTCTCATCCAGGTCCTGTTCCCCAGACGGCTGTCCTCCTCAACCCAGTCTTGGCCAACAAGGGTGACCTTGCCAGGTAAGTGCAGGACCCCAAATCCCTCAAGGACTCTGGGGGCCTTGAGTCATGGCCAAGTCTCAGTGCTCAAGTTCCCGAGCCCATGTCCCCCCTTGTCCTCCCTGCCTGGCTGAGATGGGCGCTGGGGAAGTGATTACCCCTCCACGGTGTGCCCAGGGTCCACTGGGGGGTGACATGGTGGCAGGGCAGCCCTGTGCATGCCCCTCTCCCGCCCGCAGCCTTGACTCCAGCTTCCTCCGTGACTTCACTTGTACGGAGGTGTCTGGCATGAGCATTGAGCGCGCTCAGGAGCTGGCCATGGCCGTAAAGCAGGAGAATGTCACGCTCCGTGTGGATCAGGTTAGTCCTTAGGTGGGGCAGGGGAGGCTGAGGAGTTAGTGGGCTGCCACACCACTGCCCACCCAGGGTCTCTCCCGGGCTGTGGCTACACCCGGAGCTCCTCCGCCACCTGAACTGACCATGAATGTACCCGTTCCCATTTGGGTCTAGTTCTCTGGGGGCAAACCTGAGATGACCTAGCTGTCCCCTCCTGGAGCACCAGGGGCAGCTCTGGCAGGCCTGTCCACCACACGTGGCCTACAGTGGGCGTAGGAGGCATGATATGGGGTGGGTGAGTCTCGGGCGGGGAGAAGGCTGTCGGCCAGTACCTATTGCCTGGGCCCCAGCAGGGCAGCTCTCAGAGTAACAGCTCCTTATGAGCAGGCCTAGGGGACTGCAAGAGCAGTATGGGTGGCACCAACCAGGGGCCTCTGGCCCATCTTTTGGGTAGTGGCCCGGAATTTTCTGAGCTGTATTTCTGGTCTCCTGGCAGCTGCACTGTCTGGCACTTCGCCTCTCCAAGCACCTTGTCCCCAAGAACCTGGACATCTTTCCTCTGGATATGTTGCCCTTCTTCAAGTAGGGACACGCTCCAGGCTGGAGCACCCTCCCCTCAACCTCAAAGCGTAGGGCCTTGGTGGCTCAGCTGGGGCAGCCCTCAGGTAGGGTGTGCGCTAGTCTGCACGGCCGGCCCCAGCGCCCACCCTGCCTCTCAGCCCAGACTTGTTCACGGGGTCCCAGGCTTGTACCCAGTTCTTCTCTGGCATCGCCAAGGCTAATGTGGATGTGCTCCCGAGGGGGGGTCCCGAGCGGCGGCACCTGCTGCTTGCAGCTCTGACCTGCCAGGTACTGGATGGGAGTCGCGGGGCAAGGCAGCCAGGAAGGGGCTTGGCGGTTCCCCAGAGGTGCTAAGGCCCACTGCCTACACAGGGTGTGCAGGGGTCTCAGGTGAGTGAGGACAACGTGCAGGCCCTGGGAGGTCTAGCTTGCAACCTGCCTGGGCGCATTGTCGTCAACTCTGCTTCAGTCGTCCTTCCCCGCCTGGCAGCCTGCCTGGGGCCCCTGGACCAGGACCAGCAGGAGGCGGCCAAGGCAGCTCTGCAGGGTGGAGGGCCCCCCTATGGGTGAGGAGGGGTGTCTGGGTCTTTGAAGGTTGCTTGGATTGGTGGTTCCTGGGCAGCTGTGACTGAGGATGTCCTCGTCTGCACCGGGCAGCCCAGGGTCTCCTGTCGCCTGCTGTACCTATCTGTACCCACTTTGGCTCCCCCCACCCCCCGCTCTCTCTGTCTGGGGCTGGAGTGGCAGGGTCCTTGAGCCAAGCTCCTGTGTCTGGACAGCCCCCCATCGAGGTGGTCGGTCTCCACACTGGACTCCCTGCAGAGCCTGCTGGCTGTGCTAGACCAGTCCACCATCCATACCATCCCCAAGGTGAGGTTTGGCCCCTGTGTGCCTATGCGACAGATCCACTTGGCCCGTGCTGAGCCACCCTGTCCTGTCCTGTCCTCAGGGGGTCACAGATGCCTGGCTGCGTCGTAGCTCCCAGGATCCATCTGGACGATGGCCTGAGCTGACCACCATCCTCCTGAGGCTCAAGCGGAGCACAGAGGGTGAGCCCCACACCACGCTGGGCCAGGCTGGGGTCTGGCATTGTAGGGTCTCACCTGCCCCTACCTGCAACCCTTTCTGGCTCCTCAGCTGGTTCAATCATAACCTCACAGAGTGTGGAGAATTGCCTCATTTTGCGAGTGGGTAAACGGAGGCTCAAGGTCTTGTGGCATTTATGGGAGGAAGGAGAGGTGGAAAGAAGCAGGCTGGCCTTTGACCCTTGCCTTTCCTGCAGAGAAAGCCTGTCCTCCAGGGCGGAAGCCCCAGGTGGTAGATGAAGACCTCTTCTTCTATGAGGACTGGGAACTGGAGGCCTGTGTGGACGGTGTTCTGCTGGCCGCACAAATGGATCGGGTGAATGCCATTCCCTTTACCTACCAGCAGCTCAGCATCTTGAAGCGAAAGCTGGATGAGGTAACTCCTGCTGTGGGCTGCCTGCCTGCCAGGCCCAGGACTTCCCCTGCCCCCAGGGAGGAGCTCTGATCCAAAAGCTCACTTCTCCCACAGACCTACCCACAAGGCTACCCTGAGTCCCTGATCCTGAGACTGGGCTACTTCTTCCACCTCATGAGCCCTGAGGATATTCAGAAGTGGAATGTGACCTCCTTGGACACCTTGAAAGCTCTGCTCAAAGTCAGCAAAAGGCCAAATATGGACACTAAGGTGACCGCCTTCCCCGGGGAGCGTCTGGCATGAGGATGAGCAGCCGGGGCTGGCGGGACTGCATTGCTTTCTGCCCCACGGCAGCTGAATGGCTTCCTGCCACAGCTGGTCGCCCTGATTGCCCACTACCTGATGGGGAGTGGCCAGCTGGACAAAGACACTCTGGATGCCCTGACTGGCTTTTATCCCACCTACCTGTGCGCCCTCAGCCCCAAGCAACTGGGCTCCGTGCCTGCCAGTGTCCTGTGGTGAGTGATGGGGGCTCTATCAGGCAGGGTGGGTGTATCCTGCCCCCTACTTACTTCCTCCTTTATTCTGCTTCCAGGGCGGCCAGGCCTCAGGACCTGGAGTCATGCAGCTCAAAACAGCTGGGCGTCCTCTTTCCCAAGGCTCACTTGGCATTCCAGAATGTGAGCGGGCCAGAGTACTTTGGGAAGATCTGGGCCTTCCTCGGTGAGCCAGGGTACACGAGGCCAAGTGGGGACAGGAAGGGGTGCCAAGATATCCTTCATAGGCCAGGGACACAGGGCAGCCTGTCCCCTGCCCCTTAAAACATGTTGGAAGCTGTGAATTCTAGCCCCGCTAGGGGACTGACCCTCTCCTGCCGAGGGGTCAGGCAGTGGCCACGCAAAGCCAGACTGGGAATTCTTTAAGAGGAAGGGAATTGCTATAAAGAAGATGAGTCTCAGCCAGGCCCAGTGGCACATGCCTGTGATCCCAGCACTCTGGGAGGCTGAGGCAGGAGGAGGATTGAAAGTTCAAGCCCAGTCTGGGCAATTTAGTGACTCAGAAGAACCATCTCAAAATAAAACGAAAGCACTGGGGCTGTAGCTCTGTGGTAGAACACTCTTGGGTTCAATCTCCAGTACAACACACACACACACACACACACACACACACACACACACACACACGAACGAAGGTGGGCTTCCTGTAACTGTTACTAGAGGATAGGTCTAGGGCATGTTGTGAGGTCTGGAGCTTGGGGTCCTTTCCTCTTGGCCAGGTGGGGCCTCCACAGAGGACCTGCAGGCCCTCAGCCACCAGAATGTAAGTCTGGACATGGCCACATTTAAGAAGCTACCAGTCAAGGCTGTGGAGGTAAGAGGGGCAAAGCCTCAAGGAGGTGGGGTCTTGTAGCAGGTGGGGTCTCCAGAGGGGTGACCTTCGAACCAGGGCCCGCTGGCCAAGCTCCTAAGTCTGAAGGGGCCCAGGCAAGCATCAGTGTGCCCAGGAGGCACGGCTGCTCTGCACACAGTGGAGCCCCAGGATCCTGGGCAGCCTGGAGGGCCTGATGATTGCCTGGCGCCCTGACAGCGGCTGACCGTGGCTGAGGTGCAACACCTTCTGGGACCGCACGTGGCAGGCCTGAAGGCAGAGGAGAGGAACAGCCCGGTGAAGGAATGGATCTTCCAGCAGCGGCAGGAGGACCTGGATATACTGGGGTTGGGGCTCCGCGGTGGTATCCCCAACGGCTACTTGGTCCTGGAACTCAACTCCCGAGGTGGGCTAGGGAAGCCTGGGGGAAGAGTTGGTGCACAGGGAGTAAGGAGGGTCTGAGGTACCTCTTCTCTGCGCAGAATCCTTCTCTGGAGGGACCTCCTTCCTTGCATCTGGACTTGTGCTGGCACTGACCCCTGCTCTGCTAGTGGCTGGTACTCTGAGCTGAGGCTCCTACTCCCAACGCCTTGGCCGCTGCCCACCGTGGTGCTCCACCAGGTGGGTACAGGACCAGGGGGTCACTGTCTGGCCCAAGGGCATTTGAGCTCAATAAACAGTGGCCCATCCCTCTGCAGACAAGACCTGTGCTGTTACCAGGACCGAGTGGGGATGATTTTGGAGTTTCTTATGACCTGTGGGCAAGACTTCCTGAGTTCAGCCCTCTCACCGTTGGGAAGCTGGGCACGGGGGTGGGGCTTCAAGCCGGCGAGGGCTATCTGAGGCCTTCCTGATGAGATTGCTATTGTCCCCAAGGTGTAGTAGTCCTGTTCCCAGCTTCCAGTGGAAGGGTGTCTGGAGGAGAGTTTGTGCTCCTTTTAGGGCCCCAGGAAGGACACAGGCAGCAGATAATTTCATACTTTATTTAGATCTACCCTCAAGGGCAGTGAGAGGGAAGCTCTACCTCGTCCCAGTTATCCTGGAGACTGTCCCCACTGCCAGCCTGGGCCTGTGGCTAGGCAGGTCCCACAGATGTAGGTTCTGGAGCTGAGGTGCATGGGACCAGCCCTGTAGACCTCGGATGGGGACGACACAGGTCTCCCAAACCTAGGGCTGCACCTTTGCTGGGCAGACATCCAGCTTCCTCCAGCAGCTCCATTTGTCTTGTATGTGATGCCCATGGGCCTGGTCACCAAGGGTCAGCGCTGTCCGCAGTGGCCGGGGTCCTGGTGCTGCATGGTTATCCCCCATTGGGCCTGGAGGTACCCAAACACTAGCAGCCACAGGAGGCTGGCGGGCAGGGCCACTGAGAGGAGCAAGTATGCCAGGTGGGCCGGTGGGCTGCCTACAGGGAATGAGAGGGGCCCTCAGTCCTGGCCAGAGCCCCTCCTCTGGGCGAGGGAGGACCAGTGAGGAGCTTCATATATGGAAGCTTTTCTATGTGCAGCAGTGATTAAAGAACTTCCCCCAGCCCACTTCCTACTGCTTGGGTTTGAGGGGGCACTTGCGTCCCTAAATGGTTCAGCAGGTAATGAAAGGTGACACCGACATCACCTGGAGGTCACTCAGAAGGCTGATGGTAGAGCAGGTGCAAGATGAGAACTGGGAACGGCCAGGGGTGTGCAGTGGGCAGCGAGGGGCAGGGGCTGTACCTGAGGTGGGGGCTGCATTGATGTTCCCTGGCTGGCTGGGGAAGGCGGCCAGATTGGACGCTGGGCGGGTAGTGCTGGGGAGTCTTCTGGTCGTTTGGGCAGGGGTGGGGCTTGCGAGGTTGGTGTCCAGGCCCAGCTCACCCAGGGCTGACGTGTTGAGGCTACGCAGCCAGGAGCTGACGGTTGGGTGGCTGCGGGCCTTCTGTAGGTCCCCCACATTCTGGCCCAGCAGCGTGGTCACATTGCTGATGCTCAGACTCTGTAAGGGATGCCAGGGGGCTGTGTGGGGGGCCCAGGGGAGAATCCTTTGAGATCAGTTGTCTCCCAGGACCTAGCACTGATGTGGACAGGGGTGAGGGGCAGGGCCAGCCTGGAGGAGTGACAAGGACCCACACTGGTTGCACTGCTCTGACCTGGGACATGCAGGCCTGGCACCCGGGGACCTGCCCTACCTCCCACCACCTGCCAGATGCCCAGGGCCCACCTTCAGCACATGGGGATTGAGGTTGGTGAAAGTGTCAATGTCCATGGAGATGTTGGCCTGGGCCAAGTGCTGCAGCTCCTCCACAGGGGCGCCACCTAGGGGAGGCAGTGGTGAGGAATAGGGGCTGGGTGTGCCTGGGGAGAGATGCTGCGCGCAGGCCTGGGTCTCACCAAGGTACGGGCGCATGAGGTGGTAGTAGGCGGCTGTGGTGCTGGTGTTGCTGAAGGCCTCACGGGCCTTGGCAAAGAGCACATTCTTCCGGCTCTGAGGGCAGGAGGAGAGGTCCGGGGCCCCGGCCAGCCTGGGGGGCGGGGTAGGTGGTGCTGATGAGCAGGTCAGAGCCCTGTGACCTCCACACTGCTGGGAATGTGCTGCTTTCTCCACACCACTGCTTTCCTCTTTCCCTCTATACTGCGTTGAACAGTGTCCACACAAAATGTGTGTCCATCTAGAACCTCAGAATGCAACCTTATTGGGACATAGGGTGTTGGTGAAGGAAATCACATTCAAAGATGAAGTCACATTGGATTGGGCTGGCCCTAAATCCAGTGCCTGGCTTCCTCATAACGGGAATTTTGACTGAGACAGGGAGGAGCCACCACAAGGCAGGTGGGGCCGGTAGGGATACAAATGCAGGCCAGGGAACATCAAGACCTACGGGCAATGCTGGGACTGAGAGCAGGAGGACCCTCCCTGAAGGATGATGGTCTGGCCCTGCGGTCCCCTTGGCTTTGCGTTTTTGGTCTCCAGTTCTAGAAAATAAATTTCTCTCTCTCTTTTTTTTTTTTGGTACTGGGGATTGAACTCGGGACACTTGTGAGGCAGGTGGCAGAACCACTGAGCTAAATCCCCGGCCCTAAATTTCTCATTTTAAGACACTCAGTCTGTAGTACTTTGTTACGCCTCCCATGGCCTGGCCCAGACCAGATTTCCCACTTGAGCCTTATCCCTCTCCCTTTCTTATCATTTTCCCCTTGTGACCCTTGCCAGGTGGATGGCGGGTTGGGTAGCTCACCGGAACTCCGAGGGTTGAATGGTATGGATCTGCCTGGGGCTCATCCAGCAGAGGCGGGAACCCCCAATGGCCACCAGCAGGGCGCCGGTGACCATGCCATTGTGGTCCAGAAACCTCTGTAGGACTGCCTGGGGGTGGGGACAAGGTCAGCAGGCTGAGGTCAACTGGACCAGATTCAGGGGGATGAGGTCAGTGGCACCAGGGTCAGGGGGCTGGGATCAGTGGGACTGGGGTCCATCAGTCTGTGGGCCAGGCTAACCATACCACTCCCTGTCCTCACCTCTGTCTGGTTCTCCAGGGCTACGTCCGAGGCCAGCAGGGCTACCACGGTGTCCCCTGATGTGATGTTCCACTGTCCTATCTCAGCCAGAGAGTAGAGGTAGACCAGCGAGGTGATGAGGTGCAGCTGGTCCTCAGGCACACCGTGGGGGTAGATCTGGGACAGGTGGTGGCATCAGTGGCCGTGCCCACGCCCTGTCAAACCCCCTTACCCTGCCTACTACACACCTGCGTGAGCTTGGCCTTGACAACACGCTGGCACTCAGCGGGTAGAGGGTGCTGCAGCAGGGGATCCAGGTTGGCTCTGAGCACGTGGCTGCCCAGGCAGAACTCCAGCTGAGTGCAGTCATAGCGAAGCAGGAAGAGGTCGTCCTGCAGGGTGGCTGCTGTGATGTTGCCACGAATGCAGGATCTCCCTGCAAGGCATGCTGATGACTGAAGGTTGGCCGAGGCCACCTGTGTTAGGGCCCAGTTTGTGTGCGTGTGTGTGTGTGTGGTACTGGGGGTTGAACCCAGAACCTTTACACTGAGTTACATCCCCAGCCCTTTTTATTTATTTTGAGACAGTGTCTTGCTAAACTGCTAATTACTCAGGTTGGGCTTGAACTTGTGATCTTCCTGCCTCGGCCACCTAGAGTGCTGGGATTACGGGTGTATGCCACTGCGCCTGGTTTTGGGGGCCCATCTTTGACCACCATCTCCATTTCTGAACTTAATCAGACGTTGCTGGCTCTCCAAGTTTGACCTCTAACCAAGAGCTTGGCCTCAACCAGGCCTGGATGGGGAGACGCAGCATCCCAGCCCACTGACCTGTGCTCCGCTTGGGCCTTGAGGACACTGAGCTGGCCCTGGCCTCCAGGAAGCTGGTGACGAAGCGCCGGGCGTCATACTGGCTGAGGTGCCTCACCCGGCAGGCAGCCACCATGCTGCGAAAGAAGTCCAGGCCCACAGCCTGGCAGGAAAGGCTTGGTGGCTTCATATCTTGGAGAAGCCTGGCCCCATAGGTCCCTACATTCAGGCCTCAGAGTGGCCTCAGACATGGGCAGGCTGGTCAAGGGGACAGCTGGATAGATCCCAACCCACATGCCCTACCCCAAACCATCATACCTCCTGCACCTGTTCCCACAGGTGGGGACTGATGTAGGTTGCCAGGAGCCCCAGGGCCTGCAGCCCCTCCAGGTTCCAGGAGTCAGGAGTCCTGGTGCACAGGAAGGGAACCATGTCAGGGTCTGGCAGCACCTGGCCCTACACCAAGCAGGGCAGGAAGAACACCCAGTAGGTTCTCAGATGCACGTAGCCCCCTGCCAGTGTCCACACAGCTCATGAGGCCCTTCCCTGCTGAAGAATGCAGCCCTGTGTCCACAGCCTACAGGGTCAGACAGGCTGAGGGCTGGGGTCCCAAGTCAGAGGTCAGCAGGGCTGTAGACATCAGTGACCTCAAGAACCCAGACCCTGGCTGCCACCCACCTCATCTCAAGGAAGGGAGGCCCCAGCCTCACTCAAAGCCTCACCCACCCGAGCTGGGTCCTCCCACTCGCCAGGAGGGTATTGAGGGCAGCTTGCTGCGAGGCGGTCAGCCTGGAGCAGCGTAACAGGTTCTGCAGCACATGGGGGTCTGCAGTCACAATGCTGGAGGCGTCCATGTCACATATCAGGACCCCAAGGAGCCCCAGCTCTGAGGCAGTGAGATGCAGGTGGGGTCCCCCCTGTGGGGACAGCAGATCAGTGTTAAGCAGGAGGCCTGGCCCCATGGTATGGCTGTCCTGTCCCCACCCGAGGTGCCTACCAGGCAGGCCAAGGCTGTATGCTGCAGGGCGACCCTCTGGTCGGGCAGGTTGGCCAACAGCTCTGTGTCTCCCTGGGCTGCACGGCGGGTGAAGGCCTGGCAGTTGGCTTCCTTCACCTGGCTTAGGCTGCAGGCAGGTGGGAGGACATCAGGAGGACTGAGCCTGAGAAAGGCAGCTCAGCCCGTGCTGGAAGGATATCATCAGTGGCTGAGGAAGCCATGGGGTAGACACTCACTTGTAGAAAAGCAAGAGGTCTGGTGGGTGAAGTGCAAAGTCGTCTTGCAGGCCGAGCCGGGAAGCAAGGTTGGCCAAGCAGCTGAGCTGGGCAAGATGGACAGCAGGTCACACTCTGTCCAGTTTAGCCCCAGCCCCCTCCCTCAGTGGGAGGTGTTGATGTTCACCCCAGTAATTAATGCACATGTGTGAGAAAGTTCTGTATAGCACAGAAAGATGAAAAAGCAGGTGGAAAAATAACAAGGCCTAAGAGAGCAACAACCCTGCACCAGGTGTGGTTGTGCACACCTGTAATCTCTGCACTAGAGAAGGCTGAGGCAGGAGGATTGCAAGTTCAAGTCCTGACTGGACAGCTTAGCAAAACAATGTCTCACAAACAAACAAACAAACAAAAATAAACAAAAGCCAAACATCAAAAACAAAAACAAAAAAACACCAGGCATGGTGGTGCACACCTATCTCAGCTCTGGAGAAGCTGAGGCAGGAATATCACTGCAAATTCAAGGCCAGCCAGGGCTACATAGTAAGTCTTTTTGTTTGTTTGGGGTTTTTTTTTGTACCCAGGATCAAACTTGGGACCTTGTGCTTGGGAGGCAGGCAGTGGCACCACCAAGCTAAATCCTCTGCTCTGTAGTAAGTTTAAGTCTAGCCTGAATTACATAGGGAGGCCCTATCTTAAAAAATAAATAAAATAAAAAAAAAAGGCTGGGGATGTAGGTCAGTGCAAAGGCCCTGGGTTCAATTCCTAGTACCAAAACCAAAAACAAATACAAACAAACAAAAACTCCTAAACCTAACAATCCTAACAGATATAAACAGACCAACTTTGCAATTAAAGCCCAGAGATTTTCAGATTAGATTTATGGTAATTCAGCTCTATGCTCTTTATAAGGTATAACTAAAGAAAAAAACCCTGGAAAACATTAACAATAAGTCAGTGCTGGCAGGTCGATTGCTGGTTCCATCTTTAATAGGTACCAGCCTCTTCAGTGATCTACTTCCCCTGTGTGGGCTTCCACAGATTGTGTCTTTCAGGGAACTGCTCCATTTCATCTAAACTGTCACATCTGTGTGCACAAATGTTCCTTTATTATCCATGAACTCTGAAGTGCTGACCCCTCTTTCATTTCTGATGTTAATATATATTTTTTTTTTTTTGGTACCGGGGATTGAACTCAGGACCTTGTGCTTGCGAGACAGGCCACCGAACAGCTGAGCTTAATCTCCGGCCCCTCTCCTCCACTTTCTTAACATGGAAATTTAGATGACTGATTTCAGAGCTTTCTTTTTCTGTTTTTTTGAGACAGGGTTTCACTATGTAGTTCAGGCTGGCCTCAAACTCACAGTGATCCTCCTGCCTCAGCCTCCCAAGGGCTGGGAGTACAGGTGTGCATCACCATGCCAAAGAAGAGCTTTCTTTTTAATTATTTGCATTCAGTCAGCCACTGATTTCACATTTCCCACAAACTTTGACAAATTGCATTTTCATTTAATTCAAACCATTTAAGAAATTGTCTTTGGCTCATTTTTTTTTGTACCAGGGATCAAACTGGGGTCCTTGCACTTGCGAGGCAGGCAGCAGAACCACTGAGCTAAATCCCTGGCCCTGGCCCATGTATTTTTGAAGAGCATCTTGTTTAATCTCCAAGTATTTGGTAGTCTTTCAGCTACCGTTCTGTTACTGGTTTCTAATTTGGTTCCACTGTGATCTGAGCAGAAATTATATGATTTGAACCTTTAAAATTTAAGGTGTGTTACTGGGCGTGGTGGTGCACGCCTGTAATCCCAGCACTTGGGAAGCTGAGGCAGGAGGATCACCATGAGTTTGTGGCCAGCCTGGGCTACAGAGTGAGTTCAAGACCAGCCTGAACTACAAAGAAAGACCCTGTCTCAAAAAAAAAATAAATAAATAAATAAATAAAAGAATTAAGGTGTATTTTAAGGCCCAGAATATGGTCTTCTTGGCAGGAGGATCGCTGTGAGTTGGAGACCAGCCTGAGACCACATCATAGGGGGTTTGAGAAGAGAATATGTTCTAGCGATGGACAAGTATCTACAGATGTCAGTTTGACCCAGTTGACAGATGGAGCTGCTGAGTTCAGCCTTGTCCTGCCTGCTAGATCTGAGCACTCGTGACAGAGGGATGGGGATTCTCCAGCTGTGACCTTCCTCTGTTCCTCTTTGCAGTTCTGTCTGTTTCTGCCTCTTGTAACAGCACACTTTGTTGTCGAGCACATACATGTTAAGGGATGTCATGTCTTCTTGGAGAATTGCCTATTTTATCATTGTGTAGCGCTGCACTGGATCCTTAATTGCTTTCCTTGCTATAAAGTCTGTCCTGTGTAAATTCAAATAACTATACCTGCTTTTTTTTTTCCCCTTCTGGAACTGGACTTTGAACCCAGGGGCTCGTGGATGCTAGGCAAGTGTTCTGCCACTGACCTACGTCACCGGCCCCATCCATTTTACTTTTTGTACTCTTGTTTTTCTTTTTCTTTTTAACTTTTTCCCCCCTTTGGTACCAGGAATTGAACTCAGGGACTCATGCTTGTTAGGCAGACGCTGTGCCACTGAGCTACATTCCCAGCCCTGTTTCTCTTTCCCTCTCTCACTCTCTCTCTCCCTCTTTTTAAAAAAATCCATGTGTTTCTTTACATCTAAAGTGGTTTTTTTTGGGTAGATAACAGAGTTGGATTTTACATTTTGACTCACCTACAATCTGCCTTTTATTTAGTGTGTTTGGACCATTGACATTCAAAGTGAGTGGCTGTTTGTTTATTTTTGAGACAGGATCTCTCTATGTAGCCCAGGCTGGCCACGAACTCATGGTGATCCTCCTGCCTCAGCCTTCCAAGTGCTGGGATTACAGGCGTGCGCCACCACTCCTGGGTCTCAAAGTGATTGTTGATATGGTTAGATTAATATCTACCATATTTTTTTTCAATACTGGGGACTGAATCCAGAGCCTCTGCACTAAACTACATCTCCAGCCCTTTTTTGTTTTCAGGCAAGATCTTGCTAAATTTCCCAGGCTGGGCTTGATCTTACGATCCTCCTGCCTCAGCCTCTCAGAGTTCTGGGATTATGGGTGTGTGCCTCCACATTCTACTCCTGCCCTCTCCTTCTTTCTTCCTTTCAACTCAGGGATGGATGATGCCTGACTTTGCTGCAGAGTCCGGGTGGGCTCTGCTGGCCCCTCCCACAGCTCAGGGTCCCATAGCCCCAGTTGGGACAGAGACCATCAACTCATGAGCCCTGGAAGCGTGGAGGAAAGCGGACTGCACACCCGAAGTTGTAGAAGGGAAGCAGATAAGCTTCGTCCTCATCTGAAACAAGAAGCAGAAGCATCTGCAGGCAAAATGGCCCAAGTGGCCAGCATGGGCCATGCGACAAAGCTGTTCCCAGAAGGAAGAGTCTATCTTAGAGGATCCAAACTTCCTGTCCCAGTGGGGCCACTGCAGAGCACGCCTGGGTGGTGTTGAACCTGACAGACTGAGCTGTGAGCTGACCCTCTCCTCAGAGGAGCTGCATACCCGCACCCCCTACCTGGCTGCCTCCAAGGCCTGGCTGCCCCTTCACTCCCTTCACACACCTTACCTGCCAGGCTTGGAGTCGGATGTGCTGCGATGCCAAGCTCCTAAGCAGGGCAGAGATCTGCTCCCGTGGAAGTTGGTCAGCCGGCTGGCACCAGAAGTCTTGTAGGAGGACAGTATTGGCCCTGCGTGGGAGGAAGAGGCCACGAGGGACCGCAGAGATATTAGGGGAAGCTCCAGCAAAGGAAGATTCGTCCCCTTCCCAGGGAGTGACAGGAGGAAGTGGCCTGTCACGTAGACTTCTGCTCTGCTCACTTATTCCCTATGGAGCGGCCTGTGGGGCCAGGCTCTCAGCTGCATGAGGCTTATGTGTGCCCAGGTGTCCATCTGCAGTGGCTCCCGGGCCCAGGCCCTGACCGTCCCTGCAGGCTGCTGAGGGGTTTAGAGGCACCTGCTAGGTGGTCACAGCCTATGGGCCATGGGCCATAGTGGGCTGCTTGCTATTACTGAAAGCTCTGAGAGCTTCGCCATCCCTGGCCTAGGCTGTCTTCAAGCCTTCCTCAAGGTGCAACTGGAATGGCAAACTCCTCACAGAGAAGGGCCTTGGATGGCCTTAGCCTGGGTGTGCTTTAATCATTTTGTTAATTGATCGATGGACTCATCAGCGACTATCAGCTCCTAGGGAAGACGTGGAGGGAGGCCAAGGCCAGACACCAGGCTTCTGGACAGTGAGAGGACAAAACCTAGCCGGGGGTGGGGTGCGGTGGTAGAAGGGAGTCAGAGGACTTGGGGAGAAGTGATGGCCTTGAGGCCACTAGAGCAGGTGCCGGAGCTGGGTCCAATGGCCGGGAGCCCAGAGGGCAGATTCAGGTGATCCTGGCCAAGGTTGTAGATTTGGCTAGGCCTGCGGTGTACCTGGCCTGGGGACCCACCCCTGGACCTGTGAGTGAGCTGGACATGCTGAGTCATCTGGGGCAGGTCTTGTAGGTCAGACCCAAGGGCATAATGGCCCTCCCTGCCAAGGCTTCCTGTTCTTGGATGTGGTCTCTCCCTGAGGGACCTCCACGGGCCAGCCCAGGATCAGGACCCTCTTTCCTCTTCTTCCTCCTCCTGCTCCCACAAATCAGCACAGAAAACACTGGATTTTCAGGACCGCTCCAAGCACTCACCTGGCCCATGGGTCGACCCTGCCGACATCCAGCCCTCCCTGGAGAACGCCCTCAGTCCGGGGTCTAGAGCAGTGAGCAGTGAGGGACAGGAGGAGGGCAAGGCCCGGGCTCGCCAAGGCACCTGGAACGGAGTAGGCCATGAGGACCTGGTGTCAGGGTGAGCATGAGTATCCTCTGTCACAGGGGGTCTGTGTAGGGTCCAAGTGGGACTGTGACCCCAACACAGCCACATGGACTCTAGTGAGAGACCAGAGGAGGCTCTAGGAGCTGTGCACGCTCATGTGGCCCACAGTCGGGGCCTGCGTGTGGCACAGGGCTGTGCACTCTTGTGTGCTGATGTGTGTATGTGTGTAAGTTCCTCCCTCCAGCCAGACCTCCCTGCCGTGGCTCTGTCCTCACTGAAACCCTCAGTCAGGGGCAAAAGTTGACTCCCACCCCATCCTGAGCCCCCTCAGCCTCTGCAGCGGGGTGCGAGAGGGCCTCCTACCAGGACTCATGGAGGCCTGGCCTATGTTTTGGTCTCGGAAGCCCAGTCCACTAGATGGGCTTTGTGCCCCGGGAGCCCCATCTCACTGGCCCTGGGAAGACCAACTGGCAAAATCTTCAGCCCTGAAAGGGCCCGTGGTTGGGGACTGGTCCTGGCAGACGCTGCCCCGGCTAAGGTAACTATCTATGGGCCCTCACCTGCCGGGTACGGGAGCCTGCTGTTCTCAGGAGGACAGGACCGGGCGGGATGTCTCTGGGCCCCATCACCTCTGCGTGGGGGCCTGGCCTGACCTGTGCTGGGACAGCCTAAAAGAACTCTGTCCTTCTGGCTGGGCCAGCAATCCTCTTCCCTTTTGCGTTCCTGGGAATTGGACCCAGGGCTTCCCACATGCTAGGTAAGTACTCTGCCGCTGAGTTACATCCCCAGCCCTTTTTATTTTTTTTCATTTTGAGACAAGGTCTCACTATGTAGCCCAGGCTGGCCTCAGACTTGAAATCTGAGCAGCTGGGATTACAGGTATATGTTACCATGCCTGGCAGGCCATGACTCTTCCCTTCCTTCTGGGGCCTCAAAGCCCCTACAAGGACTGAGCTCACAGTGTCCCTTTGTACCACCCGGCCAACCCTTTGTGCTGGGGACCCTGCCTTCCTCCCCTGCTTTCACTGGGGCATCCCCTGAGTTAGGTTCATGAGGGTGGGGTGGCCTCATCCAAGCATTTTCTACCTCTGCAGCTAAGCAGATGGCCCTACCATAGGCCTGCCAGACTCCTAGAGGGCCCAGGGCACCTTTCTGTAGGGAAGTGTTATCTTACCCATTCTGGGGCCCATGACAGAGCGGCAGCAAGTGCTGGTCATCCTGGCTGAGATGTCCCCAGGCAGGAATACAATGGGAGAGCAGACAGTAGGTCCAGGACTAGCTGAAGGGGAAGGGAAGGGAGTGATGTAGGCAGGCTTCCGGGCACAGAAGGGGAGATTTCCAGTGTCACACAGGATGTTTGACCCCGGGTGGGGCCCCAGTGCATCTGCTCTGCCTTTGGGAGGGAAATAATCCCACAAACAAGCGTCAGAATAGGGAGAGAGGAGCAGCAAGCCCGGCCTTTCTTATCACAGGTCGTGCTCTGGGGACCCACACTGCAGCGGTGTCTCCAATTAACACATCTCTTACAAACAGTGAGTCCTGCAGGCCCTCACCTAGCAGCCCAGGTGGCTCCTGTCCCTTCTGTAGAACTTATACTCTGACTCTGTCACTAAAACCAGTATCCTGGGGCTGCTGGACAGCTGTATACTCCAAGCTCCTCTGGACACAGCGATCACAGTCTGACAGCTTTGGGCTCCCTTTGACTCAGGAATCTACAAAGCTGAGAGGAGATTTGGAGGTTGTCACCCTACGCTAGGGGCAGAAAGGATGTTCAGAGGGACTCAACCTCCTCCCCGGGGATGCCCAGTGCCCAGAAGTACAGCCAGAAGCCCTGGGGTCCAGCTGGCAGGCCCACCCTTCCCGTGCCTCTCACCTGAGCAGGAACACTGTACAGAGGAGGTTGCTGCTGGGGCTTGGGTTCAAGGCTGCTCCTGGCCACGTGTGGTAGATGTAGGGAGCTATAGATCAGGTTCTAGGATGTTGTGCAGCTCATCAGCCTGGGGGACAGGGGTGGTGTAGGGCAGGGGCACCTGGGGCCCCTCTTGCCTCCATGCCTTGCCTAGCAGGCTGCACACGACTGCTCTGTCTGGTGGCCCCCAGTGACACCTGCCAGACAGCCCGAGGGGAGGGGCCTGGGCGGGGGCTGGGCTGCTGCCTCCTCATTCCCAAGGGCCCAGCTCAGCGGGTGCCTGCTCCCCAGCCCCAGTGGGGCAGAAGTCTGAGCTCATGGTTGGCTGCTGCTCAGCATTGCCCCTCTCCATGGGAGCCCAGCGCTGGGTGTCTACGCCCCTTGGGTGGGTGGGGTGTGAGCCTGCCTTTGTCACATGTTTCAGTGTATGTGTGCACACATTGCACATATGTGTATGTCTCAGTTTACATGATCTGTGGGTCCTAGAGCTTGTACGTACATGTGCTCATGTTTCCCCAGCATGAGGCACTCATGGACCAATATGGGAGCTAAATGGCCCTTCTGTGGGGATAGATACAGGGCAGAGCAGGTGTGAGCACAGGCTAGTGGGCATGGAGCGAAGTGAACACGCAGGGCCCATGGTCGGGAGAGTCCAGATACACGCAGCACTGTCCCAGCCAAAGGCCCCGCTCAGGCCTCTTATAGCTGCAGCCGTGTCAGTCCCAGGGCACAGGGTGGGATGGCTCTGCTGGGAGAGCTCCTAGGGATCAGGGTAGGAGGTGAGCCTGTAGCAGGGGCTTCCCTAGTTGTTGCCTATGGTGCCCAAAGAAGCTTCTCCTGGGCAAGGTGGGCAGGCATGGTTGCTTAAGGCTGGCCCTGGCCCATGGTCCCAGTCCTGGCCCTCTACCTGCCTATAGCTCTTAGGGCTCCAGAGCCTCAAGCTTCTGTATTGTGACCACGTAGCCTCCCCCTACATGCATCCCAGGGTCTTGGTACCAGCAAGCTGGGCTGAGCCAGGCTCTGGATGTGCTGATGGCAAAGGCCCCACAGGCTCCTTGACAGTCCCCTCCAGAGCCCAGAAGCATGATCCAGGGTCCCGATTGGATTCCTTGGCCACCAGCGGTGCCAGCACAGCAGATATAGCTAAGTGCCACAGCTGTACTGGGCAGTGGTGAAGGGCATACGGCCTGGAAGCCCCAGTCTGGAGGGGACCAAGGTCTGAGGGCTGGCTTGGAGAAATGTCCCGGGAGAGAGGGCACTCCTACCCTGAGCCCCAGAACTTCCTGGGAGCAGGCTTTGGCTGTGTAAGATCTTGAAATGACTCTGGACGTGGAAAGGCTTGTGGGGATGGGGTGTTAGGTGGGGGCTGCCCACTCACCCCCCACAGCCCAAGGCAGACTGGGGCAAGGGTAGAAGCTGGCCTGCCCTTTGTGGGTCTGGCTGCTAGGACAGCCCTGGGCTTAGGCTAGACAGAAGACCGAGAGAGCTGTTGATGAGACAACCACATTCTGTACCAAGCTCCTGTTTTATTAAACCCACTCACAGCCTTTAGGCAGCAGTAATCCTGTTTTTCACAGGAGACAGGGGCCCAGAGAGGGTGAATGAACTACTAGAGGCTACACAGTGGTGAGTACTGGTGCCTGTGCATACTGGGCACGACCTCTAGCCCTGCTGCACACATTGTCCATGGTCCCCTACCTGGACTGGAGCGCCTTGTCAGAGGAAACTCCTCTTCTAGGGAGCCTCGCCTGGTTACTCCACACACTCTAGATCTTGTCTACTGTACAGCCAGGAGGTAAGGGGCAGACAGGCTGGGTAGGGCTCACGTTGGAGCTCTGCAGCCTGGAGATTCTACCCTGCATGGGAGCAGGGACTGGACATGGTGGGTAGGTGGTCACGGGGGCTCATTGGACCTCTGAGACCAGGGCGGCTGACTTTTCAGGGAAAGCATAGGTGGAGGTTTCCCTAGGGCAGGGTCTATCCCTTGTGTGGCTTCCTGCCTGTCCACATTCCCACCTGTCACCCCTTGCACAGGCCACCTACAACTCTTGGGGATGCTGGATGTTGTTTATCCCTACAGGGCTCTATATGGAGCCCTGAAGGTGACCCCACCTGCTTTTCTGTATTTTTTTCCCCACTTTTGGGTACTGGGGATTGAACTCAGACCCTGTGCTTGCGAGGCAGGCGTGGTGCCACTGAGCTAAATCTCCAGCCCTATTTTTTTTTTGTCTTTAACCGAGAGCAGTTGCTAGTTTGGGTGATATCACGAGGTCAGCCCTCAACATTCCCAGTTTTGGGGACAAGAAGGCATAGCTAGCCTTTTGGGATGCTTTGAGATGGCCCTCCTTAAAGTCTGGGGGCCCCCATGGTACAAAGTGGCCCAGCCCCTAGAAGTACGCGTGGTCCACAAGCAGTGGAATACATAGGCGCAGGACCTGCTGCTCATTCTACTGGGAAGGGGTGCTCAGCATCCTGAGCCCTTGAGACACCCTTCATGATGTGCTCACTCTGGGCCCTGTGAACAGGCAGGCCAACGAGACGGACTCGATGCCCTCTGACACCCAGAGGAAGCAGGACATGAACCAGATCACCTCAGGTGAGAAGACAGCTAAGGCGCATTTCAGAGGGGGCACACTGAGGTGGGAACTTAGCCTCCCCAGGAGACCACGGTGAGGAAACTGGTCCAGGGCCCTAGAAGGCACCTCCTCTCACCCTGACCCAGTGTTGCTGCTGGGACCTTGGCCAAGACTAAGGCAGGCAGCCCAGAACGCCCTCCCTCACAGAGCTGATTCTGAAAGCCAGTGCTATGACCTCTGTGGTACACATAGCAGACCCATAAGGGACCCCAGGTGAGGCTGGCTTGGTACTGTGATGCCTTAGACTGGGAGGCTAGGATCCTTTGGGGCCTGGGCCACCTGGCTTCTGCCCCCAAGATCCCAGCCTCTGAGGCTTCAAACCCACAAGGCCTGAAGGGAGGGCTGGTCAGCAGTCAGGACCTTGAGATCCATTGTGGACCCTGCTGGATGGGTTGGAGCTGAGATCATTGCACTCATGGTCACTTGTGAGATTGGTTACTAAACATTTATTCCAAATCCTATGGCCCAGCTGCAGCCAGGAAGATGATGTTACCAGAAGGAACAGAGATGGTAAGGGCAGGCTGCTTCCTAAAGGTACAGTGACACCATGTGGCCATGTGGGAGCCAGGCAGGTATTGCTGTGGCAAGAGCTGCAGCCAGGAACAGGAGCCCAGAAGCCCCATAGCAGAAGCAGTACACGTGTTGGGTTCGAAGGGACAGGCCTCTGCTGATGCCCCGCACAGCCCAAGGCACCAGGGCCAAGCACTGAATGCAGGCAAAGGAGGGCAGGGCCCAGGGCAGAGTGCAGCTAAAGCAAAGGCCCCAGGCAGGCGAGGCCAGGAAGAGGCAGGGTGTGACTGCGGGAAAGGATCTGGGCAGGCTGTAAATTAAGAGGATCAGAGGAGAGTGAAATGCCTCACAGGACTGGGTGGACCTGGGACCAAAGCCCAGGTGAGGAGGCCTCTGCGTGAGTGGGACACCAGAGGCAGCAGCTTCTGGGCCAGCAGGAACCCACCTAGGGGCAAAGGCTGGCTAGATCTTAGCTCTGAGGCTACCAGCTAGATGGCCTCTGGTAGGTCTGTGAGATGAGGCCCTAGGGCAGTGATGGCTAACCTTTTAGAGGTTTCAATGATAACAACTATGGCACATGGGCCATAGGTTCACCATCGTGGCTAGGGGAACACTTGGGAGTCACAAAGTTGCTCTAGCAGGAAGAGTTTTGCCCCGGAGATACGGGGAGGAAGGCCCCCTAATCAGGTATTAATACCACAGCCTGACAGCACTGAACTCCAGCAATCACGCCTGCCTGGCCCTCTGCTTGCTCTGCTAGCCCTTTCTCTCAGGCCCAGCTGAGCCCAGTACCCCACAGTGGCTCTCAGTTGTCTGGTTCCAGTGTCCACTCTGACAGCCACTGCAGGCAGGATGTTCGTTGAGCTTCTGTCTCTTGGGGGTCCCGGCCTGGCCCAGGTAGGGGTACAGAGGGGCTACAGGACCCAGGGTCCCCATCCATTGGTCCAGGATCAGGGGCAGCCCGTAGGGCCTGGACAAGCTGGTCAAGAGGTTGCACCAGGGTGTGGGGGCACCAACAGGCATCAAGGGTAGACAGGAAGGGATCTGGTGTGCAGGCCTCCACACACTCAGCCAGTGTGGGGATGCGCAGGTAGAATGCGTGCAGCATCATGCGGAAAGGCTGGTCCTCTTGGCCAGTGGCCTGCCCATATGTCAAATCACCCACAATAGGGTGACCGAGGGCACTGCAGTGCACACGCAGCTGGTGAGTCCGGCCTGTGGGGCAGGTGGAGGTCAGGCTAGGGTGGGCAGCTCTATGCCCACACCCCACCCAGCTTGTATCACTTTCTGATATTTCCCTTGCTGTAGCCTCAGAATCTCACCCTTAGTAGGTGACCCTCTGTTCCCACTATATGTGAGACATCAAGATCCAAGACAAGAGACCATTCTGGGATTGCCAGCAGACCTTAGCACTGGCTGTTCCCAGGTGACTCAGGTGGGCCATATAAGGTTTCTGTGCCTCAATTCACTTTCTTGAATGACTGGGCCCCTGCCCTGCCCTGGACACACCTGTCAGTGGCTTCAGCAGCACTTTGGATACAGGATTGCCGTCATATAGCCCATGCTCCAGGACCAGCAGCTCTGTGAGACTTGGCTTTGGGTTCTCGCAACCTGGGTGTGGGAGCAGGTGTGTCAGCCCTAACCCACACTTGCCCCAGATGGCCAATTATGTGCAGGGCCCTTGCTGGATGTGTGTCCTGGCCCCCAACCATGGCTGTCATACCCTGTGAGCCCTCGATGCACATGGTATGCGTCCGGCCCTCCGTGCTGTTCCTGCCAATGGCATAGCTGACTGTCAGCTGGCTCTCCTGGATATGGCCCCGAACCTGCCAGGTAAGAGTTACCACATGCACCTCAGTGGCCCATCCTGCCACCGCTGGGGAGTCTGCTTGACATCCAGTGGCCATGCGAGGTCTGTGAAAGTAGGTGGGAGTCCTAGGTTCCCCTGCTCTACCCTTACCAATGCCAAGTAAGCTTTGGTGACGCGCCGCTCCTTGAAGCATCTATAAGCACTGCCTGCGGCTGCCTTGTTCAGGGCCACGCACAGTGCCCCGCTGGTGGAGAAGTCCAGCTGGTGGCAGAACCTATGGAAAGCAACGTGCAGTGGTACCCAGATGCTGTTGGATGGTGTGGCCAGGGCTCCCTGGCAAAGCTCCAAGTCAGAGTGACTTCCCTCCAGTGGCTGCTGCTATGGGACACCCGTGCAGGCCACATACCTGAACCCGTAGCAGGTGTCAGGGTCAGCCAACTCTGGGAAGTGGTGCCGAAGCTGCTTCTGCAGGGTCAAGGTCTCCCGCCAGGTCTTGCAGTCAATACGTAGGTCCCAGTGCTTGTTTACCACCAAGAAGTCACGGCTCTGATATACGATGGACAGGTTCTCCACGCTGCCCGGCTCCATGGCAGGGCCTGCTGCGAGGGTAGGAGTGAGCCCTGGGCCTTCCAGTTGCAACAACACTCTGTGTTTTAGGCAGGATGTGTGCGCCCTCGGGGTGGGAGCTCTTTATGACCCATCTGGGGGTAGGGAGGGGTGGAGGACAGAGGGATGCAGTGGTGCGCACGGAGATGGGGGTTAGCCCGCCTTGCCCTGAGACACTCCCGATCTGGGAGGAAAAGCGGAGCTGTGGGCCTTTTCTGAGTGGACAGCTAAGAGAGTGTCCACACACCTTCGCAGGAGCCCACGGCCCCGCTCATGCGCCTGATGAGCAAACCCCGGCTCTGAGAGCCTCTTGCACCCTTGTGCACCTCAGAACCGACCTGCGGCCTGTCCACGCCGTCCGGGCCCAGATGCCACTTCTGTCCGAGTCTCCAGCCCGCTTTCCTACTCTAGGTGCCCGGGCATCGGCGAGCCGCGCTTCTGCCCGCCCACCTGCGCGCGCAGACCCGCCTTCTCCCCTCTCACGGCCCGCCTCACTACGGACAAGCGGCTGTATAGGCCAATGGCAAGAGCTCTAGGTCCCCGCTGTGACCACTGAGCGAAATTCACCCCACCGGCTTGCGCAAAACCCCGCCCCTACCCTGCTGACCAATGGCGAGCGCCGCTGGGCACGCCGGCGACTGATTGGCGGCCCCGACACGCTCGGGGTGGGGTTGGAGCGTGGCTACAGAGACTGTGGTTGTGGCGCGGGAGGTTCGGAGCGCGCGGGGCACCGAGTGTGTAGGGGCTGTGTGTATGTGTGTGTGTGTGGGGTGTCTCCAGGGTTAGGGCTAGGCTAGGGCTCCATGGAGGACTACGAGGAGGAGCTGCACGGCGTGGAGGATGACTTCCAGAGCCAGTTCGCGGCGGAGCTCGAGGTGCTGGCCGAGCTGGAAGGTGGGTGCAGGCCCCGGGGCGCGCGGCGTGAGTCAGGGAGAGGTATTCGGTGGTGATGCCCCTACCTGAGTCGGGGGAGCGGCGGCAAGCGAAGGCTTTCAATGTCGCGGGCGGAGCTTGGCTCCTGTCCCGGCTTTTATCTGCTGTGAACTGCTTTCTCCGCAGGGATGCCATTCTTGCCGCCCTCGGGGGCCCCTCCGCCTGCCCCGGCCGGACGCTGGCCAGTGTTCGAGGAGGCCATCGCTGGTGGGGACGCCGACACTTGTACCTATCCCCCTGGTTCTCAGGGCAGCAGCAGACGCGGTGCCAGAAAGCGGCCGGAGGATGCTGCCTCCCCCAGCAAGGAGCCCCTGCCCCACAGTAAGCCCACAGGCGGCCCCTGTTCTGGGTGGGGGTGTAGTGGGAAGGAGCTCTCCTTCCAGTTCCTCTGCTGTGCCTCTGCAGCCCCCAAGGTCAAGCGGCGCAAGCTGGAGGCCATGAAGAGACTGAACTTCGGGCCAGAAATGGAGGAGCTGCAGTTTCCTGAGTCCCCACCAAGGGACATAACCCCCCCTCTGAGTCCTGAGGTCCCCACTGAGCTGTGTGGGTGTGTGGCTTAGGGCACCCTTTCTTCCCCCTGTCTTTCCAGGAGACATTTGGAGGCATTCTGTTCCCTGGGTGACGTCCTCAGAGTGGAGGCCTGTGGGAAGGGTTGGTGGCTGAGGGGAGTCCAGGTAACCCATCCCAATGTGACAGTAAGTATAAGACCCTGAGACTGAGCCCTGTCCCTTCCCAGACTCCTGGATGCTGTTGCAGAGGCAGGTCTCGCAAAGGGTTTACATGGCACTCACAATCCTGTCTTGAGGCGACCTCCTGTCTTGGAAGATTACATCAACGTGACCTCCACAGGTGGTGACCGGGCCTTTCTGGTGCTCCGTCCTGACTCCTCAGGCACTGGAGTGCAGGTGGGTACTGTAGAGGTACAAGTGTGGGGCTGGCTGGGGCCATTGTATAGAATGGGCAGGTTGATGCTGCCCAGGAAAGAATCTGGGCCTCATGTCCACTGCAGACCTTCTCGGCAGATTCACAGCAGCTTTTGCCTTTTGGTTTGCTGGAAGTTGGCATGTCTGTGCAGCCCAGAGGTGGGAAAGCAACTACTGGGAGACTACTGGGAGAGGGATAGCCTTAGCAGGCATAGCCTTCCAACCTCACACTACCATCTAAGCCCCTACCCAAGCCCTCTTTACCCCTGAAAGCTGCCTCCCTTAGACTTGCTCTCTGTTGGTGGCTTCCTCCTCTGTCGTCTGTGGTCAGATGTTCTTTGTAGGAGGGACCCAGCCTGCCTCTCACATCAGCCTGCTACGTAGCTTCTGAGGGAAAGGGTTTTAGGTGATCCCATGACCTAGGAAGGGGTCCAGAAGTGACTGCTGTGTTCCCCAACCAGGGCTCTCTCTTGGATGTCCAGTGGCGACGCCCTGGCCGGCTGGACCTGCTGGGTGTCTCCTTTGCTTCCCTGAAGGAGCAGGTTGACAGTGAGGTGGGTGTTCGAGGTTTGCTGGGGAGTGCAGGAAGTAGAGGGAGTGGCATTGGAGCTATCCTGACCCACCCTATTCTGTTTGCATAGCGACAGCAGCGGTTAATACAGGAGGCCCAGCAGCTCTCAGACACGCTGCACAGGTGACTTGGTGGGCCTTCCCTGCTCCCCAGGGACTAACCCTTGTGGGGTATATGTGGACATGGTCTCTGTGAGGGCTCAAGGCCTGGATGTGTTGGATCAGGACACAATACTCTTTAGCCTCAGGTCTGAAGAAGAGGCCCAGACCATGAGGGCCCCCGTGGAGGAGCCTACTGATGGCCAAGACACATCCCAGCACTGCCTCTGGGTGGATGAATTTGCACCCCGGCGCTACACAGAATTGCTTAGTGATGATGTGAGTTCTTGTTCCTGCTCAGGTGTCACTGGCTTTTCTGTTTGCAAGAGAGAAGAACCTAAAGTCCAGCTGATGTTTGTATTGCAAAACCACTGGGCTGCCAGGATGAAGTGGGGGACTCTGGTCTGTCCCATTGGGTCATAAATGAGAAACAGTCCCCACACATCTGGTTTGCTGCCAGTCACCCATGACTTGCTGTGAGCTGGTCTAGGTGTCTAGGGCATCTCCTGCCCCGTGCCTATCTCCTTTCTTGCATTGTAGCTCCTGACGCTGGTAGTCCCCTGGGGAGGGCAGGAGGTCCCAGGGGCTGGGGCCAGGGTGTGGGAATGTAGGCCTGGTGTGAGTCCCTCTGCCACTTACCAGAAGTCCTTCATTCTCCTGAGTCTTGGTGGCTCTGCCTGTGGTGCAAGCTTACGGTAGCAGGCTGATGTGAGGGACAGGCAGGGTCCTTCCCTCATGCCAGTGCCTATGGCACACATGCCACAGCTGCTTGTTTTCATTAAAAGCTCTAAAAGGCTAGAGTTGCTGCCTTAGGCCATTCTTCCCTCCCCACAGTTCACCAATCGCTGCTTGCTCAAATGGCTGAAGCTGTGGGACCTGGTGGTGTTTGGCCATGAGAGGCCTGCCCGGAAGCCCAGGCCCAAGGTAGAGCCAGCCCGGACTGGCAAGGAGGCCACGGCCTCTAGCAAGTGGAAAAGCCAGGAGCAGGTGGTGGAAGAGATGCTGGAGGCTGAGCTAGATCCAAATGGGCGTCCCCGGCAGAAGGTGAGTCCCTCTTAGCCTTGATGTAGACCTCTGAGCCCAGGATACCCTTTAAGCAGTTGGTAATATTGCATCCTCAGAGGTCCATGGTGCACTTTGATGCTCTAGAGGCTGCGGGTATAGGGTCAATGTTTATACAAAGTACTGTATTGTGAGGTTCATTTTGAATCTTTTTGCCTAACAGTTTTGAAAATGCCAATGCCCCTCAAAGGACTCTGTTTTTACCAGCATGGTTCGCTTGCACAGTGGATGGTTAATGGTACTGGCTGTGTCCCTGTCAAGCCCCAGTGTAATTTTCTCCTTGCAGGACTTTCTCTTGCTCTGAGGAACTGGCTTTGGACTCTGAACACGCAGTGTTCTTGTTTGGTGGCTGGTGGGTAGGGATGTGGCTAATAGCTCCCAGCCTTGAGAGGCCTGGTTTTCAGCCTCTTTCTGGCTGGGACTTCCTTCCAAGGCTGTGTAGCTTGCAGTATATCTTCTGCCTTGGCTGCAGGTAGCCCTACTGTATGGGCCCCCGGGGCTGGGCAAGACCACACTGGCACATGTGATTGCACGGCACGCTGGGTACTGTGTGGTGGAGATGAATGCCAGGTGAGTGGTGCAGAAGGTCTGGTTCTGGCTCCTGGTCTCCTGTCTCCTGAGGCATCTGATTGAGTCTGAGCTAAAACCCTGAGACCTGTTACAGTTAGTTGTTCCTGTCTCACAAGGGGCCAGGGTCCTGGGTATGTGGTGCACGTCCTTCATCAGGGCTCACTAGGGTTGGGGGTGGCCACGTTCCGGAGTGGCTGCAGTGCAGGTGTGGCCCTGCCTTTGATGTTGTCCTGCTGGGCATACTGGTTACTAGCCCAGCTGCCTCACGACCCTCTCCTGGCCTTATTGTTGCAGTGATGACCGTAGCCCCGAGGCTTTCCGCACACGCATTGAAGCAGCCACGCAGATGGAGTCAGTACTGGGTGCCAGCGGGAAGCCCAACTGCCTGGTCATTGATGAGATTGATGGGGCCCCTACGGTGGGCCTCCTTACTGCAGGGGTGGGCAGGGGTGGGCAGGGGTGGGCAGGCACCAAAGCCTCTGCTTACTACATCTCTCCGTACGTCCCCAAAGGCTGCCATCAATGTCCTCCTGAGCATTTTGAACCGCAAGGGTCCACAGGAGGCAGAGCCAGGTGGCCCAGATGTGCCCTTGGGAGTGGGCAGAGGGCACCGGAGAGAGGGGGCCCTCCTGACCAGGCCCATCATATGTATCTGCAATGACCAGTGAGTAGGGTGGCTCGCACTAGATGGGATGTCCTAGCCTCAGTGACCATCAAGGGGCAGCCTGCACCAAATGGGGGCCCTGGCCTCCTTGACTAGAGAGTAGGGTGGCCTGTACTGGGCATGGTGGGGAGCCGGGCTCCAGCCTTGGGATGGTCTTGCCTGGGCCCCTGTGTTCGTACCAGTGTGGCCACAACCCACCCCTTCTGCAGGTTTGCACCGTCTCTGCGACAGCTGAAGCAGCAGGCTTTCCTGCTCCATTTCCCACCGACTCTGCCCTCAAGGCTGGTGCAGCGGCTCCAGGAGGTCAGCAGGGCAGGGCAGGCAACCAAGGTTTTCTTGGGCGACCTGGGGTAAGGGATGTGGCCTCTGTCATGGTCCCTTCTCCCCTGGACCTGAAACCAGCTTTGCCTGTGGTGGTGGGCAGTCAAGCAGGGGCAGAGGCCAGTCATAGGGATATGTAGCCTCTGGCCGCCTATGGGACAGGGCTACTGTTCACCTCCCTATGTCTGGGAAATAGTGCTGTGGCCATGGGGTTGGCCCTTGAGGGTGGGCCACACAGCCCCTGTGGCACCCCTACTTTCCCTGCAGATCTCACTGCGACAGGGGATGCAGTCCGACCCGGGTGCACTGGCAGCCCTTTGTGAGAAGGCAGACAATGACATCCGTGCTTGCATTAACACCTTGCAGGTAAGGTAGCTAGTCTGGAGGGTAGCTTGAGGTGGGTAGTGCTGGCCTCTAACCTCATTGCCCAACTAGTTCCTGCATGGGCGTGGCCAGCGTGAACTCAGTGTGCGGGATGTGCAGACTACTCATGTTGGCCTTAAGGACCAGCGCAAAGGACTTTTCTTCGTGTGGCAAGAGGTCTTCCAGCTGCCCCGGGCCCAGAGGTAGGTGTGTGTAGCAGGCTAGCCTCAGCCCAGATGCCCGTAGTGCCTAAGATCTCAGGAAGCTGACCCAGTGCAGGTCAGTATCACTTTTACCAACAAGCCTTATGTCCATAACCCTGGCCTTCAAGGGTCTCTGTCTCCGTACCTTTATGGCTCTTGGGGTAGCTTTGCCTGGTTTTAACCCTCTCTACCTCCTGAACAAGACTACGAAGCCTCAGGTGGGTAGGGGCAGTTGTGTGTCTGCTCTGACCCAGGTTAGGCATGCTAGTCTGGTCAGTGCCCCTAACTGATGGGGAGGTACCCAGAGGCGCCTGGATCTGGTGTGTAGAGTTGCCATCCTGGCCCTCTGTGAGTGGCCTTCTCTTAGAGCTCCCTACCCTGAGGGTCAGTCCACATCAGGGTCTTTCTCCCAAGGGCTGGGAGCTCCACTTAGGGGAATTCCCCAGTTAACTGAAGTCCCCTGTGGCTACAGGGTGATGTCAACATATCCAGGGCAGCAAGGGCTGTGGGGGTGTCACTGGGAAGACTGAAGGGGCCACTGCTCCGGGTCAGCTGTGAGCTCTTCCAGAAGAGTGAGGAGGCCCCATTCCAGCCACAACCCTTACCTTTTTCACTTCCTGCAGGCGACTTGGAGGCCAGGACCCTGACCTGCTAGCCCACACACTGCTGCCTGGTGACAGGGACATGGGCTCCCTAACCCTGGCCTCCCAGCGCTTCTACCACATCCTGCAAGTCACCACCTCTGCGGGTGAACATGAGAAAGTGGTCCAGGTACCTATCTTCCCTGTGAGCCCTCCCAGGGGCAGAATCCTTGATGCTCCATTGCTGAAGGGAGTGCTTGGGAGGAAGTCTGGATGGTGACATGTGGTGGGAAAAGGCAGGAATGAGTGAGAAATGAAGAGGGCATTGGAGAGGCCCTGAGGGGTGGTAGGGACAGGGACGGAGGGCTGCGGGGACTCTTGGGAGCCAGGAAGGGAATGAGAGAGAGGGAAGCAGGGAGCATGGGCTCTGGCAGTGGCTTATAGTCACTGCCTGCTGGCTGAGATCACCTGCGAGGTAGGGCTGGGGACGGAGGCCTCTGCTGTGGTCCACACTGGGTTCCAGGGCCTGGGAGGGCTGGATGCTAGATGTAGGGTACATGGGATAGTGTTGGCCTAAGCACGTGGCAGAGGCCCCCTCTGTGAGGAAACCTCGCCTAAGCTGCCTCCCAACCCTAAGCAGCTTTGGATTAACGGCTGGGGATCTTCAGCCACTCTGAAAATCCGCAGCATGGAAGGGCACATAGTGCAGCTGTGCAGATGGAACTCCCACGTCGGGGGAGTTTGGGGCTCCCTTCCAGCTGTGTAGTTGGGGGTGGGGCCTGTGCCCCTGCTGGCTCCTCATGGGGTAGACAGAATTCTGTGCTGTCTCAAGACAGCTCAAGTTGGACCTCTTAGGTCCTGGCCATGTTCTCTCACTTCCTGCTGAGCCCTGCATGCAGGACTTTCCAAGGTAGGCAGAAGGGATAAGTCTCACAGTAGTGCTGCTATAATGCTGGGAGGTGGATGAGGCTCAGGTTCCCACCTCCTCCAGGGCCTTTTTGACAACTTCTTGCGCCTGCGGCTCCGGGACTCCAGCTTGGGATCTGTGTGCGTGGCCCTCGACTGGCTGGCCTTTGACGACCTGTTGGAGCGGGCTGCCCACCATGGCCAGAGCTTCCAGCTCCTGCGCTACCTGTCCTTCCTGCCTGCAGCCTTCCATGTGCTCTTTGCCTCTAGCCATGTGCCTCGGATTGCCTTCCCCAGCACCCAGCAAGAGGTACGCCTTGGTTCTGTCTGTGCCAGGGCCTGGCCCCCACATGATTCTGGTCACACAGCCCTGGCTCACCTCTGCCCCAGGCCCAGAACCGGATGAGTCACATGAGAAACTTGATCCAGACAATCGTGTCAGGCGTTGCGCCAGCCACCCGCAGCCGGGCCACACCCCAGGTCCTCATCCTGGACACCCTCTGCCTGCTCTTGGACATCCTTGCGCCTAAGTTGCGCCCTGTGAGTGCCTTGCATAGAGCAGAGGCTGTAGTGCCTGGTAGGGGTGGCTCTGGCTTTACTTAACCTCCCACTTGGCCCTAGGTGAGCACACAGCTGTACAGTGCTGGTGAGAAGCAGCAGCTGTCCAGCCTTGTGAGCACCATGCTTGCCTACAGTCTCACCTACCGCCAGGAACGCACACCTGATGGACAGTACCTCTACAGGCTGGAGCCGTGAGTCCCCAGCTCCGGGTTGGGGAAGGCCTAGGGCTGCAGGATGGGTGCCGAAACCCACATGGTCGTGGCAAGGTGTTGGGAGTGGCAGTCCCAGCTTAGCCCTGCCCAGCTGTGACAGAGTTGGGTGTGGGTACACCCTAGGCACAGCCCTGGGACCTGAAGTCACTGTCACATCTCCCAACCTCAGTGTCCCCCAGTTGGATGGCCTCATGTGTGACAGTGAAAGCTCTTCAAGTACTGTGGACTAGTGTATGAGGTACCAGAGCAATGGCCCTATTGTTTAGTGGCTTAGTGAGGGCTCTGGTATTCAGAACCCTGCATCCCTGCATCCCTGCCCATTGTTTTACTTCCTCTGCGTGTGAGCAGGTTCCTCCATCTTTCTGCTCGTAGTTGGGAAAACTGAGGCTCAAAGCTGTTAATTTCCAACTGTCATGGGGCTGGAGTATAATTGCAGTGGGACTTCATCCCCCACTTCAGCTCTCAGAGTCCTAGTGTGAGGGGTTGGAGCACTAGGCAGGCCTCTGGCCCTGGCCCTGCTGACCAGTGCCCTGGTGTCCCACGCTGGCCCTGAGCAGGAATGTGGAAGAGGTCTGCCACTTCCCTGAGCTGCCTGCCCGAAAGCCCCTCACCTACCAGGCCAAGCAGCTCATCGCCCGGGAGATTGAGGTGGAAAAGATGCGTCGGGCAGAGGCTTTGGCTCATGCGAGGGTTGGCCCCCAGGTGAGCTAGGCCCCCTGTGGACCTATCCTGTTGGGCACAGTGGGACCCGGGGAGTGGATGCTGTCCACGGTGTTACCACAATGTTCCCTGTAGGTGGACCGGAGTGCCCCAGGGCCCGAAGGTCTCTTTGTGGGGAGTAAAGAGGTGAGGCAAACGGCTCTGCGCAACCACGAACAGCGGCTAGAATATATCATGAAGAAAGCAGCGTTGGAGGAGCAGGTGTGGGGCAGGGCCAGGCAAGGCTGCTGTGAGGGGTTGGGTGGGCTCTGGAGTGCTAGGCTGGCTCTGAGGCCTAAGGATGAACCTGTTGGGTTGGGCTGGGATCAGTGGGTAATGGACTGGAAAAGGTGTCCTCAGCTGCAAGCCCAGGCTCAAGACCTCCACCCTAAGACGTGGTAGTTCCCATCACCCCACCCAGCCCCACGCTTGATACCCTCTTCCTGCAGCCTGAGAGGGACTTCTTCGGACGTGTGGTTGTCAGGAGAGCAGCAGCTCCAAGTACAGGTGTGTGTGGGTGGGGAGGGGATCCCCCGGGGGCTGGGGGTGGCTGAAGAGTAACCCTGTGGTCCCTACAGAGACCAAGGCCCCAGAGAAGGATGCGGTAGAGTGGCACATGGGCACAGCAGTGGGCAGGAGCGAGGTCTGGTTCCGCTTCAACGAGGGCGTCTCCAATGCTGTGCGGCGGGGCGTGTATATCAGGGACCTATTGTAGCACGAGACGCACAGGAAATGCACCAGGAGGACACTGTCTGGAGAAGTCTTTATAAAGTCACACTTTACACCCACTGTGTCTGGCTCACAGGATGGCACACTTGCCCTTCTCCACCCAGGGGTTGTTCTTCATCAAGTCAGGGTTCAGGAAGGGGTCCTTGGGGATCCCATCCTCGATCCATTTGAGGAGCCTGCGGGTGGGGCAGGAGTGAGTGCAGGCCCTTGAGACACCTGTCCCCGGGGCCAGGTCCTGCACACAAATGAGATGAAAATGAGATGCATGGTGGGCAGGTGAGGACTCACTCCGGAATGGTCTTGGAGGACATCTCCCTCTTGAAGGCCAGCTGGTACTTCAGGCTCTCTACCTCTTTCTTCATCTGGGGGACATCCCACTCCTCCATGGCGTCTGGGGCTTCGGAAGTAGCCAGCCTGGGGCTGGAGGGCATAGGATAGCGATGGTGAACAATTTAGAGATGAGTGCCCAAACTGCAACCCAAAACTCATTTATTGCAAAGTGCTAACACTGCAGTTAAACCTGAATACTGAGGTTTTAGTTTAGAAAAAAAAATCATACATTCAAATCTTTTGTCCTGAAAGAAAAATGTGTGCCATAGGGTCTGGCACAGGACGAAGCAACAGAGCTGGGGGGCTGCCACCCAGTGCCCACACCTGGGACAAATCCCAGGGCCACACTCCCACATCCACTGTTCTGAGGGCCACAGAGGAGTTGCGGGGTGCCAGAACCAGAGTCCCATGAGGCCCTACTAATGAGGCCCCAGGGCTCCCCGACCCAGCAGAGCTTATTAGCAGCATAGCAAACTTTCCATCCTTTGCATCCTGAGCCTCATCGGGCCCAGCTCTGGAGTGGAGAACAGGCCACTGTCTTCCCTGCCTTGGAAAGGTTTCCAGGTGTGCAGAGTCCTGTTGTCATCTATATCTTGTGCCCCCCCCCCCTTCATGTGGGTCCCCTTTCTAAGGCGCCTGTTAGAGTTGTGAGAGGTAGGACAAAATTGCGGGGGGGGGGGCGGAGACTGCCTGTTCCTTTGGCATCCCTCCGTCTGCTTTGCATGACAGCTCCCTCCAGGGTCGGTTAATCCTGGGCTGGGAGGATTTGGCTGCAGTTTGCATCTCCCGAAGGCTGGGGTGTGTGCATTTGAGAGTCAGGATATAGGCAAGCCCGGGACTTGGACGGTGCGTAGCCTGAGGTGTAGGGGACCTGACTGTGGTACAGCAGCCTGAGTGACAGCTGGGTGGTGAGGGTAGGCAGCCTTTTGTCCCCCCTTTCCCCGGTTCCAGGGGACCAGGGGTCCCTCTTCACTGTTCCCCAGATCTGGCCCTGTTGGCCTTCGGAGAGGGGCTGGAACGGGCCTCAGGGCACCTGCCTCAGTAGATGGTGGGCTCACCGAGGCCACCTTCATCCCTGGGCACTGCAGTTGTGCCGGCCAGGGTCAGGAGAGCCGGGGGTATGCAGGGTGCCTGGTGCCTTTGCCAGCGACCCCAAGTTCCCGCGCCCCACCCTGGTTCTCCGTGGCACTGCACGCGGACAGCCACGTGGGCGCGGGAGCAGTCCAAATCTCGTGGGTGCTTACCCCGCATCCCCCGGCCTTCACCCGCCCAGCACCGGCCATACCTGCCGCCACCGCTG
>NW_022900946.1:22124439-22232325 GCF_012274545.1 Fukomys damarensis | reverse complement strand
CCGCCTCCTCAGGCTGGGCCAGGCTCGACCTCCCCAGTGGGTGGGGCAGACGGCCAGGAGGGAGCCTGAGGGGCCAGCTTCCTTGGGGCGGGGGTGCTTCAGCTGGGCCATATGTCACCCATAGGTTAAGTTCCTGGGTTTCTTGTGCTGCGACCCAGGACCTTTGGATGGCTAAATTTTGTCCCTTGATACCTCTAGCTAGGCGGGAGGAGTAGGGACGCGGGTCTCTGGTGACCCTGTGTCTGCTCACAAGCATCTATGGATCAAAAGGCTTGTACCAAGGAGGTCCTGGGACCTGGGCCTCTCATTCCTGATCAGTGGTTCCAAATGAGGCACTACCCAGGGGAGTGCCCACCAATAGTAGGAAGAACCTGCTGCTTTTGGTATGTGAGCAGGTCGAGTGGTCTGGAGATGGGCGTTCTTTTCTCAGCCACAGACCCTTTGTGACTCTGCTTTGCCTATCAGTCCCCTTCCCAAGGCCCCATAATGGGTCCAGGATAAGAGAACTGTCCTGCCCTCCACTTTACAAGACATTTCCGAAGTCCTGAGGCTGTCCTTTTTCCCAAGGCTCATTTCTTAGTGTCACCATCCAGCTGCCCTGGTGTGCCTGTGTGCTGTTGGAGGAGCTGCACCCTGGGGGCCACCTGGTGACGCTACAGCATCCTGGGTGGGGGGCCCCAGGCAGCAACAGCAGTCCCTAAAGGAACAAGCCCAGGCTTCCCAAAGATGCCCACAAAAGCCAGCCGCACTAGGTGCCTGGGGACAGGAAAGGGCCTGCGGACTAGCCATTCTGAGCCCCCTTGTGCAGCAGTACATGTGGGGCCTCCTGGCTCCCTCACCAACCCCCTGCCTGGCTGGGATACCTCCAGACTGCACAGTGCTCAGTGGGCAAAGAGTTCCCATCCGCCCAGGCTCCAGGACTCTCAAATCATTCAGCAGGCTTCCTTGCTGTGATTCCGTGAAACGGGGTCACCTATATTTCCCAGGCTCTGATGGGCATCAGTGCACAGCTGGACCAGGAGGTGCCTGGGAACTGGGGCACATTAGGTGGAGGGATTGTTTTTGTGGGTTTTGGGGTGGGGGAGTTTAAAGCTTAAAGCCTAAAGCACCAGTCCTCGGCAGATGGCTGCTCCTTCTGGCAAGGTGGGTAATGAATATGTCTCTCTGGCCTGTGTTTAACTCCTCCCTCTCTGGGCCCCTCCTGTGTCCCCTGGCTGAGGGTGTACTCCAACCCGGGGCTCCTTGGAGGTAGGGGGCAGGCTGGGGTCCAGGGCCATACCACAGATCCCAAGACAGCAGATTGAGGTAACCTCAGATGACCCCAGAATGCCTCATATTCAGTGGGATGCAGCAGCCTTTCCAGCTCTTTGGGGACACTCCGGGCTCAGACCTGGGACAGGTCACTGAGGATGGTGGGCAGCGACCCTCACATGCTTTGGTGTGCTAGTACTAGGGCTTTCAGATTATTTCTTACAATTGGACCCACAAATGCCACCTGAGGGTATTTAAGCTGAGATGGATGTGAATCCTGGGCTGATCTTAGGTCAGATGCAGGTGGGGTGAGGGTCCCACTGCCAAATGAGGAGGAACATTATCATGTGGTTTGGCAGGTGCTTAGGGGCCATGCAGCAGGGCCAGGTAGGTAGGAAAAGAGGGGGTGTTGGAGAAGAGAGAGGCCCTTGGGTAATTAGGGTTGGGTCCCACCTTCTGCCACATCTTGGGTTTTCCAGTCCTGGTCACACCTGCTGTCCTGGAGGCCTTGGGGTTCAGAGTAAGTCCTTCTGCTAACCCATGAGGGTCAGTAGCTTCTGTCCATTCCCATGTGAAGCGTCTCAAGATGCCATCTACTCTTGTGAACCAGAAACCCCATTCTGGCTAAGTCAGGGACTCTACAACCCCTTTCATCTCCCTACCCAAGCTAGGCTTGTCCCCCACCATGTGTCTAGGCTCAGCCCCCTCAAGCTGTTACAAGGTGCCCCAGAATCTATACCCTCAGCTGTAGGCCATAGCTGTGACTAGCTTCAGCAATTCTTGGTGGCAGAAGATTTTGGGGACAGAATGATTGGTTTCTCTTGCTAATGAGCTGCTGCCATATAGACACTGAGCAGCCACCCCAAAAGCCTCTTTATGAAATCAGGCCACTAACTGGGCCGGCCACTAACTGGGCCACTAGGTGAACACACACAGGGATTCTGCTAGCCTAGAAATGGCCACCCTGAGCTGCAGAGTGCTTGATGGGCCAGACCTAGAGCAGGGTGACTGGCCATTCTGGACCCCCTTGGACAGCATGTGGTGTTATAGAGGGGACCCCCCCCCGCACTTGGGACACACCTAGACCTTGGACAGATGGTGCCCCATGTTTCAGACCCTGGTACTCTCAATTAACTCGAATCTATGGTGAGCCTTGACATAGGCCTAGCCATGATTGAACTTTGAGTCACCTCGCCCGCACGGACGTGCTCTCGCCCATAGCCCACGGGCGAGTTCAGCTGGTAGCAAGATGTAACCCATAATGATTGTTATTGTTTCCCTCTGGAATGTGTGGGCGGTACTCTCTCGCTCCCGTGCAGCTCTCGCTCCCATGCAGCTGGAGAGTATAAAAGGGAGAGGTTCTGAACCAAAGCAAGCAAGGAACATGAAAAGAAAAGTGCCTCTCGTCTCTCTGTCCACGTCCTTTCAGGTTTAGGACCTGCTGGCAGGATCCTGACGTCGCGTCTCGCGACAGAATCCATGCACAGCTGAGCCTGGACGAGAAGCGCAGGGCTGCCCCACACTGACCTTAGGGCTCAGGCCAAATCTGCAGGGTCCTCAGCCCCTTTGGCAGGAGCAGAGGCCAAAAGAAGCCTCAGTCCCCTGGGATTACGGCCTTGGGGTGGGGTGAAGGATTGCTGCTCCCTATGTTTTGGGATCTTTAGGAGAGATAGACTGACAGGTTGGGCTGGAGAGGGTCACCGTTTTGGAGGTTCCAAGCAGGGGATGGAGCAAGTTCCTCACCCTGACCCCAAACCAAAGGGAGAAAATGGGCAATACTGAGCTCAAACCAAGGAGAAGAACCCGGACAACCTGTGTCATGGGCTTCTGTGGAGGGCTCAGCAAGTGGCTGAAACCCAAGGGCAGAACAGTACTAGAGAGGCATTTGGGTCTGGGCAGCCCTTCCTGGAGTCCTGGGCACAAGGCCATGCTGAGGGGGGTATGGGGGGAATGACACTGACTGCAGAGGCTAATGTGGGAATAGGAAAATGCTTTTAATAAAAGCCATGTATTTTACCAAGTTAAATAGTTAAAACATCTAGACAAGCTTCTATAACAGAAAAAAATGATTTTCAAAAATAGATTTACAAAGAACAAAAATTAGGAAATCACAAGTGGGTAGACCTTGACTACAGCCATATTCTGACCCAGCTGTGGCAGTGGGGGCTTCACAATAAATGCCCCTAGGTTCTCGTGTTGCAGATCTCGGGGAAGCGCAGCTTCTGTTAATTTGGTGGATCTGGAACAACTTTGTTGTCGCAGGTAATTCCGATCACCTGACGATACTGCTGACTAGAAGACTACCGAAAAAAAGATGCCTCAGAGCTAACAAGGACCCTGCAAAGCCAAGGTCCCCATTGGATGTGGGTGCAGGAGACAGGGAACTGTGAAGACAAGTCCCACGCCAAGTGGCTGCAACCCGTGGGCCCTCAGACACTGGCTCCTTCCTCACAGCAGTGGGTCAGTGTCGCTTAGGGCAGTGGCTGCCCCTGCCTCCCATAATCTGTTCTCTGGAGACGAACATTTTGCTAAGCTTGTGGGGATGATGGAGTGCTGGTTCCAGACCTCAAAACTGGCAGGTCTTTAACAAGATTGACGGACCAGGTGGCTTGAGCACAAGCCCATCCTGGAAGCCAGTCTGTTGACTGAACTCCAGCCACAGCTGTGGACGCCCGTTCACAGGGGGCCAGAAAGGAAGTGGAACAAGGCTCCAGTGCCCTCCCTGTCCTGCCGAGCCCTTTCAGGATGGTAGTTTGTAACTTAAGCTCCTGCAGAACATGGGCTCTGCCAGGTGCTGCACAGCCTGGGACCTAGGGAATTACATCCTGCCTAGAGCAGCCTCAGTTCAGTGTGCAGGCAGGAGGGTTGGGACACCATCTGTGAGAGCATCTCTTAGCACACGTGCTCGTACATGCACTTTCTCACCTGCAGGGCCCTCCCCACTTGGCTCAGTTCCTGCAGCACAAGAGCAAGGAGAATGAGCAGGGTGATGCCGACCAGCTGGAGGCTGAGGCAGGAATAGACTGTGCTTATGTACAAAGCCGCCAGGGCTGTTCTCTAGGCCAGATTTGACCTCTGGAGAGGGTGCCCCTGCTTGGGAACCAGATGGTTCACCCATCCAGACCACAACTCAGCCTGTGGGCACCCTAGGGCAGCCTCATTTCTCCGCCTTGGTAGAAACAGCTTGCCTGGGAGGGTTCCCCAGGATTCCCTGTTACTGCCTACTTTGTCCAGCCTATCTCTGAGGGTCCTTCCACGGCACCTAAGGAACCCTGGGACACTTTCCCTGTGGTGCATGCTGCACACTGGGCCCACTGAGACTCAGCCAGTTTCTCTGCACTGTACAAACAGGTTGATAGACCCCATCAGAAAGAAAGAGCTCAGGAGTCGGTTCATTGTAGACATCAGCCAGCTAATGAAGTGTAGCCACCCTCCAAAGGGAATGGCTTAGGCAGATCTAACTTCTACCTGCTGGCTGTCCGAGCCCTGAGAGGGGCAGATGTCATACCTGTGCGTAGATGCCATATAGCCGGGGACATTAACAGGAACACCAAGAGGGAGAATACCATCCTATAACCCGCCCAGAACACCCAGGAGTGTTGAGGTGGTATGGTAATGGTGGCGGGTAGGGATGACAGGCAGGCTTTGCTGCTGTGAGAGTCAGAGTGAGGATGGGCGGGAACCACCTGGGCCCTCTCGGGGGATGCAGGCCGCGGCATAGGTACCGGCGTCTTCCAAGGCTCAGTGGTTTCTGTGTCCTGCCACCAAAATTCAGTGGGTGGGCTCTTGGCACCTGGATGGCGCCTGCAGAGCACCTACTCAGGAGCGTGTCCCCGGGTGCTCCCCTCCGCTTGGCTTACAAACGGCACAACTCGAAAATTTCGGAATGCCTAAAATTTAAGGAAAGGACGCGGAATTCCCTTATACATTCAGATCTTCAGTCTCCGCCTTTGCTTTGCCTCCACTGAGCAGCGTAGCAGGAACCCGGCCGGCCCGCAGGGATAGGTCCCGGGACGGCTCGGGGGCGCCTAACCTGCGTGGGATTCTCTGTCGCTCCTAGCTGCCAATCTTGGGCCGGGCGAACTGGGGGTACTGCGCGACCGCCCACATTTTTCGACTACCAAGCACGAGTCTTGCTCCTGAAGTCTCTCTTTTTTTTCCGGCCGGAAGACCAGACCCTGTATCCACAACCAGACCAATCCTCTCCCCTTGAAGACATCGTTTACTTCCTCGTTGGGAGGTCATTTCCATGTTAAAAGCGGAAGGGCACGGCGCAGTCGTCCGCCTGTGTGACGTCACGCGCCACGCAGCCATCTTGGAGCCGGGCAGGGGCGCGGTAGTGGGCGGAGCGGCCATATTGGACTCGGGCATGGACCCCCCCCCCCAAAGTCACTATCCTCTTAGTAGTAAGCACTCCAGTTCTTACTGGACATCATACTGTGTCGAAGAGTCAGTGGCATTTGCGTTAGTTTTATGCAATCTCATGTGTCAAGTATTTCGCGAAGATCAGGAAAGGCGCAGGCCTGTGAGAGTGGATGCTGGGAAGTCGCCCGTGTGATTTCCGCCCACGTCTTGCCCATCTGTGCACAGCTCAGGGCAAAAGTCCGCCAAGAGAACCAGCTGTCCTGGGGCTTGCCAACTCCGGAGGATGGGAGGCCAGGGCAGCAAAGACGCTTCTGAACAGCTGGTCAGTAGGAATGTACTTCCCCTGTGAAACCGTTCTTAGGGGGCCATAGTGGCACCTTCAGGAGGTGCTTGCCTGATCAGGCACTTGTAGGGTTACTCCCCAAAAGACCATGTGACCTTGACCACGATCAGGAGAGAGAGGATAGTCAAATCCCTTAGCTGTCAGGTCAGCTAAAACTGGCTTGTTTGGGCTGCTTCTCCTTAGGTGGTCAGATAAGCAACAGGGTCTTGAGGCCGAGACAAGAGCCGGAGGCTTTCGACCCCTTTCAGCCCCCAGAAGCCTTACAGCTGGCTGTCTACATCAAACACCACAGGCTTCTCTGGTAGATACTTTCTCTGGCTGTAGCTGCCTTCCTTAGTGGACCTATCCCGGTTGACTGTGCCCAGCAGCCTCTCCAGATGACTCTGCCCCCTGCAGCCAGTCATCCTCAGGCGGAGGATGGACCCTCCCCTACCCATGACCGCAGTCTGACACTGCTGGCGCACAAACACCTCTTTCCTGTGGTAACAACCTTCCCATATCTTTAGTGGACTGATTCAGCCTATGTGCTGTTCATTTGTTTTTGAGACAGAGCCTTCCTTTATATTCCAGAATGGCCTGAAATTCACTGTGTAGCCCAGGCTGGCCTCAAACTCACATTGATCCTCCTTCCTTAGCCTCCTGAGTGCTGGATAACAAGTGTATGCCACCATGCCCAGCTATGCTGTTCGTCATTATGCTGCAGCATAAGTCCTAATAAAGCCTCTTTCTGGATAATATTTTCCTACCTATTCATGATTTCTACCTGGAGTAGAGCATGCCGAGCTGATACATTAAGAGCTGGTATAAGAGTTGCTAGTGCTGAAAGTGGAATGGCTGGAGCTGCTAACACTGAAGACAGTTGGCAGGTGGAGAGTGACAACAAAAAATATCTAGGCGCCATCATCTCCTGGGGCTGGTGGCTGTTGGCTATAAGTGGCAAGGAAAGCAGCTAATACTAAAAGAGCTGATAGCTACTGGCACACAAAGCACAGGGCTGTTAACACTGGAAGAGCCAATTCACGATTTCTATATAAATTGAGCGAGAACCCCCGGCCAGTTGTTAAAATCTTGGTAAACCTTATCTTTAGGGAGTTCTGAAGAAGAGGGTAGATGATGGTGGCAGTCATAGCAGGATCAAGAACAAGCCTACATCTGATTTCTGTCTTACTGATAGCTAAGAACCCATGCTAGGTGGTGTCAGTTTCAGTGAGTTTCAGAGTCACTTCAGTGAGTGACTGTTTTGGTTTTAGTCTGTTCTGCAGGAGCCTGCTCTAAGATAAAGGTCGTTCCTGATCTGTGTTTAACATTAGGAGAGACTTTGCAATGCCTAATTTGTTTTCGGTTATTTGTTTCTGCTTTCCTTGGCTCTTTTCTGTATGTAGAACCAGTTTCCTCTATTCAGCTCATTGAAACATTCTATTTTATGAAATAAAGTTGCTTGATTTTTTTTTTTCCTGCAAAAAGCTGGAGGGGAGCCCTCGGAGAGATTAAAAAGCTGCCTAATGGCTGGAGGGAGAAAGTCGGGTCAAAGCCCTGGAGCCAAGTGATGTAAAGGAGCTCCTTAAAGGCTGCTGGGCTTCAAGGCCTCCTAGTCCTGCCTGAGGGTGAACCTTTCAAAGAGATACTTGCCCACTCCAGCCTGCAAAGGTTAGTGAGGTGGTCACTAATCTTCTTGATGAGCTTCTCCTTTATTATTATTATGTTTTTGGCTTCTTGAGACAGGGTCTCACTATGTAGTTGAGACTGACCTGGAACTCACTAGGTACCCCAGGCTGGTCTCAAACTCACAGTGATCCTGCTGCCTCAGCCTCCCGAGTGCTGGGATTACAGGTGTGCACCACCATACCTGGATTCTCCTCCTTTAGAAAGTGGTTCTTCAGCAAATCACAGAAATAGGGGTCTGGGCTGGGGACTTAGCTCAGTGGTTCTGCTGCCTGCCTTGTAAGAACAAGGATCCGAGTTTGATCCCTGGTACCAAAAAAAAAAAAAAAAGAGGGGGGGGCGTCTGTCTTGGCAGAACACAAGGCACGAAGATCCAAAAGAGCTTGATTTAGGTTCTTGTTCAAGGCCAGGGTGGCTTCTATGGCACCCAGGGTTTTACCCCATTCATCATCACAAGGTTTCTGCGTGTCATGTAAGAGCATGGCTGCTGTGCTGGTTTTGCATCTTCAGGGGACCCTCAGTGCCTTTACACTTCTTGGCCAACCTGCAGAAGTGGCCCGTGCCCTTCAGAGCTGCACTTTGCATGTGAAAAATGGTAGAGGTAGGTGTAGGAGGTCCACAGATGCAAATCGCTGAGGTGGTTCCTCGCCATCTCTGCCTTAGTGGAATAATTCAGACAAATCTCAGAGGTCATGGTTGGTCAGTAATAAGGAGCTACCCACAGAAGAATGGTGTTATGGTCCTGGAGGCAGAGTGCAGGTGAGAAGATGGTCCTGGAGGTCGTGGTTGGAAAGGAGATCAGACAGGAAAGGAAAGGTGAAAGAGGAAATCCTCAGGTCTGTTATGACCAAACACTGTTGAAGCAAGAGTCGGGTCCTTAGGACTTCTGGATACGCTGCTCCCAATTCTAGAATTAAAAATAAATGCCAGTTAAGATCTTTGAACTAAAATATGCTGTGATTTTGTTGTTTGACGCTGTGTGCTCCAGGGTGGACCACCTTGTTTCCTGAGGATAGCTGTGGTGGTCATCCGGTGGAATTTGCAGAGGCCTGGATGGGGCACTGTTAGGGAGTAGCTGGGATAGGCTTGGAGGACTTGGAAAGTGAAGTCAATAGAGCAAGTGTACCATGGACCAGGAGCATCACCGCACTGGCCACGTCAGGATTTCCCAGGAAATTTAAGCCAAACAAATTATTAGGAGCCCTCCACCCTCAGCTTGGAGCCTCTGGGTTTGGGCACTCAGTCTCAGTTTCATGGAGAGTTTTCCCTTGTACCTTCCAGGGCATTCAGGTCTCTGGAGTGAGGTAGAGGGTGCCTGGGCTGTTGCTGGGCTGCTGGCTGCCCACAGTGAATCTCCTGCATTGAGACCATGTGGCCTTCTGGAAAGGGAAACCTAGTTCTCAGGAGCACTTGCCTGTGGACCAGGGCTGGCAGGTCACTGCCATTAGTTGGGAGGCAGCACAGCATGTGGGGCGGACATTACTCTCACATGGCTGCGGGCTCCAGGATGACCCTGCACTTGCGGGCTGGATGACGAGGTCCATCCCTCTGAACTTCCACCTGCTCAGCTGCGGTTGGGGAGAGCATTCCTACCTGGGGCTATCTGGGGGCCTGGCCAAAATGCTGTGTGGAGAGCTTGCATGGTGTTTTCAAGGCAAACACCATTAAAAACAGCAACATCAATGCACACGGAATGCTTGGCTATGGGTGAACTCAAATGGAAAATATTGGTTAGGCCAGGGGTCATAGAATTCTGAATGGAATTTTTCTGTTGCTCAGGAATTATATTTAAGATTCAAAGATGAGAAGAGAAGGCACCACGTGCTCCCATGACTAAGGCCACAGGGTGTTGGGTTAGGCATCTTCCAAGCCCTACGCACAGGCTGATAGATTCACTGGCTGGCAGGGAGCAGAGCTTGTGTTAATTGCCATCGGGTGCTGTCAAGGTCATCCCCGGGGGCAGGGGATTTGGCTCAGTGGTTCTGTCACCCGCCTGCAAGTGCAAGGGCCAGAGTTCGATCCCTGGTACCAAAAAAAAAAAAAAAAAGATTATCCCTGGGGATGCTGCAAATGCTGTAGCCTGGACCCTCTGCAGTGAACAGTGTTGTGGAAAAGCCTCTGAGAGTCTCTGTGCCTGGAAGCAGGAGAAAGAGAAACCAGGCCCTCTGTTACAGGGGCAGGCAGACGGCCACCAGCCGGACCGACAGCTTCACCGCTCCTAGGTTTGAAGACCTGTTTCAGACCCAGTGCACGCCTTGGGTTTAGTCATCAATGATCCTTAAAAGTCTTCCAGGGCCAGCGCAGGAGAGAGTGATCAAGCACATCCCGACCTGGAAGCAGTCACACAGAGGACACCCACAGACCCCTGCGTGGGGAGTTGCCAGCCAAGGAACTGGCCTGGAAAGCGAAGAGAATCTTAAACCGGGCAGATTTAAGTTCTCAAAGAGACGAATATGAGCAAAGAGAAATTCGAACAAGGATGTACGCAAAAGGAACGAGGCGCCATCTTAACACGAGAAACGCCATCATGGAAGCAAAAAGTCCACTGATGGGTAAAGGAGGGGTGGATGAGCCAAGTGAAGCTGGACCTGAGGAGCCAGCCCGTGGAGAAGACGAGGTGGTAGGAAGGGGCAGCAGGGGTAATAATGTCTGAAGAGAAGTGTGGGATCGAGCTGAGCAGGGAGAGCCTGGTGGACGCCGGGGCAGGGTAAGCAGGCCCAAACTCACCTAGGCCCATGGGGGACCCACCAAGGAGGAAGAGCAAGTCCTACAGAGGCAGTGTCTGCAAGTCTCCAAGGTGGGAACCACTCCACAAGCAGAAGAAAAGTACCCAAGTTCCCTCCCAGAGAGACGGTGGCTCTCATAAGGGCAGTTCTGTCCCCAGGGCCCTGGGCAGCCTGGAGTCACCTGTGGTTCCCATGAAGGCTGCTGCAGGTGGCCAGCTAGGGGAGGTGAGTAGGCTGCACAACAGTGAACACTCAGGATGGCCAGCCCCAGGGGCTAGGGTGCCCAGGGACACCTCAGGTCTAGGCTCCATCCTAGCCGTGTAATCTGGGGCTAGGTCTCTGTGATCCGGGAGCTCATATCCTGTTGCTCTCATCATAGCCACTAGGTGGAGCTGCATGCCCTGACAATCCTTGCTTCTCTTCCAGAAGGATTGGTGGGCCCAGGGTATCAAACTCTGGTCTCAGGACCTCTTCGCACTTTAAAAAATTTTTTTAAGGTTTTTTTTTTTTTTTCAAGGCAAGGTCTCCCTTTGTTGTTCAGACTGGCCCTGAACTCAATAGGTAGCCCAGGCTGGTCTCGAACTTGCAGTGATCCTCCTGCCTCAGCCTCCCAAGTGCTGGGATTACAGGCATGCACCACCATACCCAGCTTCACACTTTAAAAGTTTTTGAGTTCCTGAGTATGTGGGTTATCTCTTTATTCTATTATGCATGGGAAGGAGAATACTTTTTTTGTGTGTGGCACTAGGGATTGAATTCAGGGGCACTCTACCAGTGAGCTACATCCCCAGCACCCCTTTCCATGTAAAATTTTATTTTGAGGTAAACCTTGCTATGTTAACCTTGAACTCATGATCCTTCTGCTTCGGCTTCCTGAATAGCTGTGATTACAGGGGTGTGTCACTACACCTGGCTTGCAGATTTTCTTAAAATATAGGTTCCTAGTGGCTGAAGGTGCAGCTTGGCGGTAGGGTACTTGCTTAGCATGTGCAAGGCCCTGGGTTAACTAGTACCACACATGCATGTCTCAGTGGATGGTATGAGAGAGGTGGTGTTGGCAGGTCTTTTTTTTGTTGTTGTTTTGAGACAGGATCTCACTGTGTAGTTCAGCCTGGTCTTGAACTCACAGTGTCGTCCAGCCTGGCCTCAAATCCATAGCGATCTTCCTGCCTCAGCTTCCCAGGTGCTGGGATTATAGGTGTGTGCTCACATGCCCAGCTGGTAATTGTGTATATTTTCTCATTAGCTATTAGTAAGCTTAAATGTGTACACTGATTTTTATTTCCAGAGCCCTCGAAATCTGAATTGTTTCCTGTAGTTTTGTGCTTTCAAATGTGTAAATTTAGTAGTGTGGAGACTATGGTGACAGCCCCCTGCCATTCCTTGGGTTCCCTCACTGACTTCCTAATTTCCCACAGTAAACCTGAGCCCTCTCATTTCCCAACTCTTAGTATCCTCTGCTCCTGCCCTGCCGCATAAGTTCCTCTTCTTTTCACTGTTCCCCAGGTGGTTTATGGTTTTCAGCTTTGATGCCCTCCCGATGCAGGAGCAGTTTGGAGGTCCTCACTCTTAAGTCTTGCTGGTCATCTCTGCACTGTCTCTGCCCAGGTTTGCTGCGTGGAGACCAGAGAGAGCGAGGCTGACAGGTCAGAGCCAAAGTGCTGCTCTCTTGTGGCACTCACTGAAGCTCTGTCCTGTCCACGAACTTGAGCCGTGGCTGCATCCCAGGGCTCTGGAGGCTGGTCTTCAGGTGGGTGTCAGGGTCGGGGGTCAGAGTACTGGGCATGAGGGTGAGTGGCTTTCGGGCTCCTGGCCTGGGGCCTCAAAGTGGGGGAGCAGTTTCTGCTCTGGCAAGGAGCTGTTTGGGCTCCGTAGCTGACTATGTCCTGGTTTGGGGTCCTCCTGGTCACGATGCAGGGGAAGCCCTGCCTGCCTAGGCCCAGGGTGACTGTCCTCAGGTGGCCAATGGGGACATGCAGTTAGCCACCTCTTAGAAGCCCCCTGATCTCTCTTAAGGTCTCTGTTCTGCTTAGTTCCTGCTTTGGCCCTTGGGCTCCAGAGGGCCTTTGAAGACCCAGGTTTGGCTGCTAAAGGCTCAAAGCCACAGGGAACCAAGTAGGATGCTGGTGGGGTGGCTGGTGGTGTGTGGCCGGCTCCTGCAGGGGTAAGGGGCAGATGTGCATGATGGGCGGATAGATGTGTGTGGGTTGGAAGGTTGGGCCAGACCAGGAGGTTGAGGCAACAGAAGCGGGGGACCAGAGCCCTCTACCAGCTCTCACGAAGAGCTGTTTCCTCCCTAGAAAAAGTGTTTTTGGTTCCTTTCTCCACTGACAAGTCCTTAGTGACAGTGGTGTCCTCTGCCTTTCAGTAGACACCCTCGATTGTCCTCTGTCTCTGTCATCCCTTGGACGCGTGTTGGCAGACGGTTGTATGGTCCTTGTCCGTGGGAACTACAGCCCTAGCAGCCCCTGGGGCAGGGATAGGACCTGGCTGCAGTGTTTCTTTCTTGCTGTGTCTCTGGTATTTTCTTCTGTGGTCTCCACTTCCTGCAGACCCCAGTCTGTCTGCGGTCTGACCCTGCGGCCTCCCAGCAGGGTTTCCTCCAGCATTTAGAGCAGGAACGAGGCAGTCCTGCTCCCCGGGAATTGAACTTCCGCGGTTTGTCTCCCGAAAAGCAAACCAAATGTTGAGGCGGCTCATCTGGATCCCTTCAGTTGGGATGAACGGCCGGATCTTCCCGTACTGACACTGTCACCTGTTCTCCCCCAGCAGGGGCCCCAGGGCTTCTGCAGTGCACAACGCAGGCTGCCTGCCTCTCTGCTGGAGCTCAGACCTCTGGGTGAGGAGCAGTGGTAAAACCAGGTGCCCCTGCTGACTGCATTAGCACCCGTTGTGCCGCGGATCTGGGTGTACTGCCTGGGTTAGAGAGACGGGGCTGGGTTTGGAACCAGAGCGCCCGGGTTTGTGCTCTGATGTCACCTCCTTGCTGTGCACCTTGAACTCTTGATGCCCTGTTTCCCTCACTTCACAAGGTGTGACGATTAGATAAATCAGGGCCATGTACGGTGAGCCAGTGATGACACTGGTGACGTGGCTGAGAGGACAGTGGTGAAGACGGTGGCGATGGTGCTATCGCCGTGAAGGTCCTGTTGGTGATATTGGTAGCACTCATGGTGAAGATGGTGGTGGTGGTGGCAGTGGGGGTGACAGCGGTCACGGTGCAGGGCCTCACTGTCTTGGCGCTAGCAGATCCCCAAGGGCGCCAGACTCTCATCCGTCCCATCACCTGACCGAGTATGGAATACATGCAACGTAATAAGCTTCCATTTCATGGCCTTACAGTCATGTCCCTTAAGTCAGAGAATAGATATAAAAAGAAATAGCCTGGTGGCTCCCACTTAGAAACAAGTTGCCCGGGGATTTAGCTCGGTCGTTCCACCGCCTGCCTCACAAACGCAAGGTCCTGAGTTCGATCCCCGGTACCAAAACAAACAAATTATATATGAGTTTAAAGAACAAAATGGAGCTCAGAGCTGACTGTTGAATGGCAGTGGGGCTTAACTGCCAGCTTGGTACCCGGGCATGTTAACGTGATAAAATTTTTGGGCCCATAAATATCCAAGCGCAGGTCTTCTGTGTCTGCCATTTAGAGAGTAGGAAGGGAACTTATCCCTTCTATTCCAAGTGGAAGGGACTCTGACTCCGACATGTTCTTATTCTCAGTAAGTTGTCAGATGCCCTCGATTTGGAGGTGGAGGATGGGACAGCAAGCGTAGGCCAAACACTTTTCCAAGCCATTCAGGGTGGTCGTGTCACAGCCAGCTGGAGGTCTTCAGTCTGAGGGTGCTCTGTGACTTTCAGCCATGTCGTAGGGCCCCGGCTTGGCTCACAGGCTGTGCCTATCCGGCCCTCATTGTCCTCGGCAGTGGAAGTGCTTCCTGGAGTGCTGACCGGCGTGCTCCCCTCTGTACACCACATAGTCCCTCCTGGTGCCTCCTCCTCGTGGGATGTGTTTAACCTCCTCCCTTGGGATCGGGGGGGAGTGGGTCTTGGGGAGAGGCAGGTCTAGGTCTGTGAGCAGCACCTCCCGCAGGCCCAGGAAGATAGGGCCGTGGCACCAGGTGGTTGGGCCCTGTGTCCTGCTCTAGGGCCTCAAGGGACAGATGAGCCATCCAGGACCTGCCGGGTGGGCATGAGGTCGACTTTGAACTGAAGGTGATTGTGAATCCACAGCAGCAGGAGAAACTCGGCCTGTCCCTGGCTGACCAGGAGCAGCGCCATCTGTGAACCTGCCGCCCTCCATCTTGGGGCATCTGCCCCTCAAAGGAGCATGTGAATGAAGCCTCGCCCAGTCGCTTCTCCTGGGAAGTTTCTGGCCTGGACGAGGCAGAACGAGCAGCATAACCCCCCCGTGTCCTGTTGGCGTTCCTCACCTCTCCGTCGTCCTCCTCCTGAAGACCTCTCTGCTCTGCCCAGAAGCCTTTTCTCTTCACTCTCTTACGTCCTTCAGTTAGGTGTACGAGTCTCTGAGTTTCTTTTCTTTTCTTTGATGCCAGGGCCTGAACTCGGGCCCTTGCCCTTGTGAGGCAGGTGAGGTACCACTGAGCTAAATCCCCGACGACCAGTCTTCAGTTTGAACTATCGGGGAGCTCTGTGTCACTGGGCCTGCAGGAGCAGCCGTCTTCCCTTCTGCCCGCATCGGATGAGTGCGTGTCTGTGTGTGGTGGGTGGGGCGGGGGCAGCACCTCTCATGCCCTGCTCGGGCCCCGACCTGAGCCTCTCCTGGGCTCCGCTCCCTCGGCTCCGAGGCCCGGGCACCGCCCCAGCCCAGTCTGGGCCTCCCTCTGGGGACAGTTTCACCCGTGGCCGGAGCGAGCCCGCTCGCTCCACCAGGTGGGGCTGGAGTGAGTTTTGCGTTGCTGGTCGACATCTTCCTCGAATCCTTGGGGGATTCTGAATTCAGTCACACTCTCTACATTTTCATTAGGCGCTTTCACTTGGAGAAGATGATGGATTCAATTTTATTGTTGGAAAGAAGCCAGATAAAATTAGATGCCTCCTTTTGTCCCTGCCCCACCTCGCCCCTCTGCTCTCTTCTCAAACCTCTTTTCCCTGGGCTCTTGTGAACAGGTTCCAAGAATATTGAGTCGTTAAAAACAATCCCATACTATGCACGTTTTTGCTTTTATTTTGTGTGAATTTGCTCTCCCTTCAGCTTTGATTCTGGGGGGGTTTTAGCCCCTCTCTGTGGGGCCTTTAAGATTTCTCGTTTCTTTTTTGAACCCAGGGCCTTCACAATGAGCTACATCCTCAGACCTTTTAAAAATGTTTTTTGAAAGTTTTTTTTTCTTTTATTGAGTTTATTGGTACATTTTAAGTATACAGTACAATTACATTCATTATTGGGATCTTGTACCTTTACATGACAGGTCTTGGTTCTCATTTTTTTTCCCCTTGTCTGTGCTTAAAAAAGTTTTTGAGACAGGGTCTTGCTAAGTTGCTGAATTGCCCAGGCTGGGTTTGAACTTGTGACTCTCCTGCCTCAACCTCCCAGAGTTCTGGAATTACAGGTGTGAGCCACCACGAGTGAGATCTGTGGCTTTTCTTCAGTAAAACTCCTTTGAGTTTTATGGCTGTGAGCTGGTGAAGTTTTTGTTGCACACGAGGAATTAATTGTTCACTTGTGTCTCCTTTCCCTTTCTGAGCTCTCTCTCTCTCACTGATGTGGCCAAACTGTTCCGCATCCAGTGAAAGGATCTGGTAGTAATGATTTGACTCCCGACTGTGTCTGTGTAGGACGAGGTGGGTCACTCTGCACCCTGCACGGACAGTCATCACTTGCAGGAATGAGTGGCCTCCACGGGTCCCGGTTATTGGATGTTGGTGTGAATGTGAGAGTGTTGATTTCCGTAAATTAAAAATTTCATGCGGATTTATTCATGGGGCCTCGAGCAGATTTTTAGGCAGCCTTTCCTGTTTCTTGCTTCATGTTGGATTGGGAGATGGTGTCACAGGGGTGGGGGGAGTGGCTGGGTGGCAGCAAAGGGCCCTGGCACGTTCTCCTGTGTGTGGCCGTTCCCTGGGGAAGACTGGCATTAAGGAACAGGTTTGGAAACGTGCTTCCGTGGGGTGCTGGTCTCCAGACTGCAGATTCTAAGAAACAGCACCCATGAACTGTTTCGTCCTACCCCAAGCTTTTACTGTTGTCCAGAAGTGTGCGTCTTGGCAGTTGGAAAGAGTCATGGATGCTTTTATTAGTTTTTATTTTTATTTTTGGTACCGGGGATTGAACTCGGGTCCTTACGCTTGCCAGGCAGGCGGCGGAACCACTGAGATAAATCCCCTGCCCTTTCATTAGTTCTTTGATGCTGTTTGAAGATGACTGCCAAAATCCTCTGCATTGTTTTTAGGACCATGGATTGGAGGGGCATTGGTGAAGACGACAGTGGCCAGGAGGGACCCCTCTGCTCTTGGGTGCAGACTGAGGCCCTGCTCCTCCATCCTGCCCTCAGAGCTAGGCTGGGCCCTGGTCCGTCCCGCTGCCTGGTTGTCACTTGTCCTCATCCTCCATCCATACTCTGCAGAGGTTGCCTGTGGCTCCTGGGCTGCGTGAGGTGAGTAGATGGGGCACTGCCCTTTGGAGCCAGCAAAGGGAGGCCCCGATATAAGAGAGCCACAGATACTAAGGTTAGCTGTGATCGGAGCTACTGCTCGCCACTGTGCTGCTGGCCACAGGTGGCTGCTGGGCCTGGAGTTAGGGTGTCTGACCCAGGTGCCCTGAATGAGGGCTGCACGCTAGATGTGAAGACCACGCAGGAGTAATGAAGACAGTGATTGCGTAACCTGTCAGGTTGATTGCGTGTGAAATGTTCATAGTTGACATACACTGGTTGAAGTGAGTATAGTCGTGTCCACCTTAACCCGATTCGCTTTACTTTCTGAATCTGGCTGCTCAGCACCTGCACACACTTCTGTAGCTCGTGTGTGCTGTGGGCAGAGCTGGGCCAGAGCCGCCTCTTCAGATACACATGCACATGCACACGAGCACATGCAGTGAATCCAGCCAGGGTGGGGGCCCCATGTGTGCTGCAGATGTTCCCCAAACTGGGGCTGTGCATGTTCTGTGAGGCCAGCCACCTGCAGGTTTCAGGCTGATAAGGTGGGGAATGTCTGACTTTTTTCTTTTTCTTTCTTTTTTTTTGAGACATAATCTTCCTATATGGTCTAGGCTGGCCTTGAACTCACAGCAACTCTCCTGCCTCAGCCTCCTGAGTGCTGGGATTGCAAGCAGGCACCACCACGCCTGGCAATATCTGACTTTTTAATTAAAAGATGCAATGCCCATTTCAAACTGCACCAGGTTAGGGGATGTGGTCTGAGGGAGCGATTGCCCATCCAGAGGGGATGGCGTGGGGTATGTGGTGTGGTTTTGAAGGCCTGGCCTGTTCCTATAGGCGAACAGTATGAATCTCATGCCCAGGGCTTGCTAAGTTCTGTCCCATCTGGGCACCCTCAGTCTGAGTATTCTTCTTTTTGGTTTTTTGTTTTTTGAGACAGGGTCTCACTATGTAGGTGAGACTGACCTGGAACTCACTGTGTGGCCCAGGCTGGTCTCGAACTCACAGCGACCCTCCTGCCTCAGCCTCCCGAGTGCTGGGATTACAGGCATGCCCCACCACGCCCAGCAGAGTATTCCTCTTTCTGTGACTTCCTCCTGGCCCCTTCCTTCCTGCCATGGGCAGCACATTGCAGGCCTCTGTGGTGGGCTCTTTGTGGACCTGTCTGTTGCCCCTGTTGCTCACAAATGTCCCCAGTTCCCAGAGGTGTCAGGGCCACAGGGCAGGGCCTGGTCTCCCTCACGTCCACAATCTCAGCTGGAGACCCATCCGGGCAGCTGGTCCTGCAGGTCTTCTGAGCCTTGAGGTGGAGGTTCCAAGTCAAATAAAATACTGAGGCACAGGACCGGAAGCTGCTGGCCCAGTGAAGCCCAGGTCAAGCTCTGGAACCTGCACATGTCATGTGTTGCACAGATGTGATAGCATGTGTCCAGTATATGTGTACATACACACACACACACATCATATGTGTGCTCACGAACGTGCCTCCCTCTCATCCCACAGATGTCACGGGGTAGCTCTTGTGCCCCTCATTCCCCCTTGTGTCCGGAGGGAACATCCTACGAGGCCCTGGGAGGCGGAACCTAGAAGGTGTCTCAGGCCCAGGAGTAGCCAGGTGCCTTGTGGTGGCCGTGGGTGCCTCGCCGGACACTGGGCGTGGGGGGAGTGGCGGATAGGGTGGGAGGACCGTCACAGCGGTGGGGACAGGGCCCACCTTTGCCTGCAGAGCCTTGCCCGTGCCAAGACCTCGGGTGACATCTGATACCCACCGAAGCTCCCGCCTGCCGTGCTGGACTTGTCAATGACTCAGAATGGATTTGCTTTTCCTCTTTCCTTTTTCTATTTTTGTTTTAAACAAGATGGCATTCACATCATGTGAGATAGCTTTGGTACATTTATTTCATAAGTTGTGCAGCCCCATCTCTGATTCGTTCTAAAGCATCTAGTCACCTAGAGGAAGTCTCTCAGGTCGGCCGGTCCCTTCTGGCCAGCACCTGGGGCTCTGCTTCTGGGCCGCACACGTGGCCACTGTTTGGTTGTCTTGCCAGCTCCACTGTGTCAGTTTGTGAGGTCCTGGAAGGCTGGTTCTCTTTTGTGGTGGAGCGGTCTCTCTGTGCACGGGCCATGCCGCTTGTCCACTCCTCTCAGGGGACCCTGGGTGCTCCACCTTTTGGGAGCAACTGAGTTATGTGCTCAGCCGAAGGCCCATGGGAGCCTGGGCTTGAATGCCTGGGCTTTGGTGCACAGAATGCTGGTCCTTTTCTGGGCCGGGAGTGGAAGGCAGGGGTTGGGCTGACTCGGCCCTTGTCTTTTCAGCGAGCCCCTCTAATCTCAGCGATTATCTCCTGGTTCCCAGAGTGGTGTGTGCGTGGGATTCTGTGAGTAGCATCCTGGGGGAGGAAGACGAGGCACCGAGTGGTGACAAACACCTGGCTGTCAGTGGCCACAGAGGACGTGGAGTGACACTGTACTTTACTCGCTACCTTTCACTCACATGCTGAGCCGTCTACAGATCTTTCTGTCCCATGCAATGGAGGTCCAAGCTCCCAACGAGCCCTCGCAGGAGCCTTCCCGTGAACTCAGGTCAGGTCCTGGGGACACTGGTTGAGAGAGATCACGGGGAGCAAGCCCGAGGGGTCCATGTGAGACAGTTTCTTGGGGTTAAACAGCAGTACGCATCCCCTGGCGCTGTCAGTGGGGAGGGGCTCTCAGGACCCGGCAGAGAAATCAAAGGCGGGCACAGGCACAGGGCCGGGCGGGAGAGGATGTGAGGACCAAGATGAAAGCAGATGAAACAGGCACAGGAGGCTCTGCGGGCATCAGCCGGACCTCTCCGTCCCTTCCATTGATCTCGGCGGGGGATGCTTCTCGGCACAGGCCCGGGAGACTTCCTGCCCAGCTCTGCAGAGCCGCCCCCTCTTTCTTTAGCTTATCTATGAGCTGAAGCTTACATAGGACCAACAGTTCTGCAGCGAGTGACCCCGTGCACTCGTGGCTCTGTGCCGTCCCCGGGTCCGTCGCTCAGAAGAGAACCCCATTCCCACAGCAAGCACCCCCAGAAGCCTCCAGCCCCCGTAACCGTCTCCGTATGTCTGCCTGTGGATTTGTGTGCCTCGGATGCCTTACGTTAGAGGAGTCACACGGTGCTCACCTCCGCGTCTGCCACTACATTCTCCATTTGAGTCGCGAGCCGCAGGTGTCAGCGCTCCTTTCTGTGGCTAAGGGTGCTCTGTGTGTGGCTGAACTTGTTCCGTTCGTCCCTAGGTGGATGCTTGAGTCGTTTCTGCGGTTGGCTGATATGAACCGCAGCTGTGAATGTTCACCTACAGGTTTCAGGTGGACACGCATTTCCTTTTCCTTACAGGTTTCAGGTGGACACGTATCGGTGGGGGTGTTGCTGGGCCCTGTGGCAATTCTGTGTTTAACCTCTTTTGGGCAGTGCTGAGGATTGAACCCGGGGCCTTATTTATTTATTCATTTATTTATTGAAGCAGTGTCTCAGTAAGTTTCCCAGGCTGGGCTCAAACTTGCAATCCTGCCTCAGCAAGGGTGCTCAGATTACTAGTATGTGTGATACTGCACCTGGCTTCTGCATTTAACTTTTTGAGGCCTGTTTGGTTTTTAGGGTTTCCTTTTGTCTCCTGTTGGGGTGTCCTCCTGTGATGCATGGGTGAATTGTCTGCTTCTCAGATCTCTCTCTTTTTTTTTTTTTTTTTTAATTTTGTATCAGAGATCGAACTCAGGACCTTGCGCTTGGGAGGCAGGTGATGGCACCGCTGAGCTACATTCTCAGATCTAAAGCTCCTTTAAGCCAGGCGTCGTGGCACACACCTGTAATCCCAGCACTTGGGAGGCTGAGGCAGGAGGATCTCTAGGAGTTCGAGACCAGCCTGGGCTACATAGTGAGTTCCAGGTCAGTCTCACTACATAGTGAGACCCTGTCTCAAAAAACAAAACAAAACAAAAGCTCCTTTGTACACCTGGAGATGGCCTGACAGGATGGGTGTGAGCCTGGGGTGTGGAGGGATGTGTTGTGTAAGATGTGCTCACTGTGCAAGGTGCCAGGAGATCAGCGATGACGCTTCTTAGGAAGAGGACCACAGGCCCAAATGCATGGGCCGCGGTACATTTTGGGGTCTTTGTTCATTCGGGGGTTCCTTGCGGTCATGTTTGGGCTGAAGACATATCATGGTCCTGTGCACTCAGATGCCGATGCTCTTTGTCAGGACGGAGTGTTGTGGTGCCACCTCCTCTCCTGACGTGGGGGACCCTTGGGAGGCTGAATGTGAACTAGCGGGGCCTGCACCCAGAGCCTGCTCCCTGCCTTGTCATGAGCTCTCAGGCACCCATTCGCATCGGTGGCAGCACCAGCTGCTGCCCGCGATGTCTCGCAAGGAAGGGTTTGTGAGCGGACCGGGCTCTACTTTGCTCCCGGGACCTCCAGTCTCTGCTGTCTCGGTGCGAGTCATCTGCAACTGAACAGCAGGCTCCGTACGTGGCCACGGGGTCTGCACAGTGGCCAGAGCTGGTCCATGCCTGTGACCCCGTCTACTCCTGAGCCTGTGGGCATCGAGGCTGCTTCAGAAAGCTCCAGGCCAATGTCCACCCAGATGGATGGCAGAGGACACGGCTCTGCCGACGGGGAGCTCACTTCAAAGCACTTTGCGAGGGAAGTAACACTGGGACCTGTTGGCTACTTCAGGCCAAAATCAAGAACCCGAGAGATTTGTTTCCTGTTTGTCTCTCAGTCCTGGAGGCCAGAATCCAGGACCAGGTTGTGAGCAGGGCCTTCCTTCTGCGGGCTCTTGGGGAGGTCCCTTCCTGCCTTTCCCTCACCCAAGGGCTCCATCCATCCCTTCTTTTATGGTCAAAGAGCCCAGTTTCTGCCTCCCTCATCAGCTCACCTCCTCTGTGTGCATCTTTCCTCTCCTGCCCCTTACAAGGACACCTACCTTTGAATCTAGAGCCTCTCCTGGTCTAGGATGATTTCATCTTAGTTTAATCACATCCGTAAAAGCCTGTTTCCAAATAGACTCACGCACTGACATTTGGGCAGATGTAGATTTGGGAGGATGCTACTCACCTTAGCACTGACTGTAGACCTCAAGGACATTTTGCCCTTGGATGGGAACCTCTATTCACATGTAAATTTGCTCACCAAGCCGCAGGTGCTGGCCACTGCCCTGTCCCGGATGCCCTCACTGGGGCGTCCCCTCCTGTGGGGTTTCCATGGCTTGCTGCCCTGGTGGACTCTAGGAGCCCCTGCCTGGTGGGAGGGATGCTGACTCAAGCCTTTCAGACAAGCAGGAAGCTCCCAGAGGAAAACCACAAGCTTTATTTTTATTTAATTCCAACCATTCTGTGGTTTTTGGAGATGGCCTTCAAGATTTGTTTTTGATTTTTATCTCAAAGAGGATGCAGAAAAGCCATGGGTTGGGCTCCAGAAAAAACACACAAAGAATACAGAGATTGAGTTTGGATCACACCACAGAGCAAGCACGAGCAGGATGCTCCCGGAGGGTGCCAAGGTCTCTGGAGGGGGAGCCCCAGCCTGGCCCGAGAGCATCAGCTCTTCAGCTCTGCACCCATAGCCCAGGCTGCTGGGGTTGACCCTCGCTTTCACCGGTCCAGGGGCTTCTCCTAAATCCCAGCCAAACCCCCGCTGGGCCTTCTGCTAGTCAGTCTTTAATTGCTGTGACCAAATACCTGAGAAAATCCACTCAGAGGAGGAGAGGTTTGTTTTAGCTCGTGGTTTTAGTCCATGGTCAGCTGGTTGCATTGCTGTGTGCCTGAGCGGGGTGGAAGAGGAAAGCTTCTCACCTTATGATGGCCAGGAAGCAAAGAAAGGAACTTGACCAAATACCTGAGAAAATCCACTCAGAGGAGGAGAGGTTTGTTTTAGCTCGTGGTTTTAGTCCATGGTCAGCTGGTTGCATTGCTGTGTGCCTGAGTGGGGTGGAAGAGGAAAGCTTCTCACCTTATGATGGCCAGGAAGCAGAGAAAGGAACAGAGTTCGAATTATGATCTCGTCCGCTGATGAAGTTAGAGCTGTCATGATCGCTTCCCCAAAGTCCGTCAGCAAAGAAGCCTTCGACACAATGAGCCTTTGGGGTACACACGGGATCCCAAACATAGCAGATCGTTATTTAAAAAAATTTTTTGTTGTTGTTGTTTTTTTGAGACAGAGTCTCACTATGTAGTCCCAGGCTAGCCTTGAACTCATGGCGATCCTCCTGCCTCAGCCTCCCAAGTGTTGGGATTACAGACATGCACCATCATACCTAGCTCAAGATCTTCACTCTTCAAAGGATCTCCACTCTTCAACCTTCAAAGGAGGTTGGGTGAGTGATGGAGTCAGGCCCAGCTGGGGTCTGGTTTGCCTGTTGCTACCATTGGGCTTATTTAATGCCCTTGATTTTTTTTTTTTTTTTGGTACCAGGGATTGAATTTGGGACCTTGCTCTTTGAGGCAGGCAGCAGAACCACTGGGCTAAACTCACCCCCCCCACTTTAATGCCCTTGAGACATGCCTGAGGAGGGAGCTTTAGTCATTGGTAATCTTTGTGAGGCTGGTCCCAAGTGGCTTTGTCTGGGAAGGGTGGGGCAGTTCTCTGGTCCTGGAGTGCCCTCCTCAGTTCAGACTGTGACCTTATAGGACTGACCTTCGTATCTTCTTTTTGGAGATACTTTCCCTGATGAAAGACCAAACAAGGAAAAAACACTGTGGGCAAGCAGGAGCATATACCTGTCAGGCAGGGTGGCTGTGCTCCAGGGAAGCGAGCCCTTTGGTCCCTCTCCCAGGAGCCTGGGTCCTGAGGTCCCCTCTCTGCCCTGGGTTGGGGGTAAGCCTCACTGAGTTCACACTGGATGCCCACCCAGGGCTGCCTCCCTCTACCCATCCCACTGGGCTCAGGAGGAAGTGTCTCGGAAAGGTGAGGAAAGGGGGGTCTGGCCTAGGTCCCCCAGGACTTCTCAGAGTGAACAGTGAGGTGGGGCCTGCTTGTCTGGTGGGAACCTGCTTCTCCCAGCTCCTGCAGGACAGAGAGAAATGGGGGTTATAATGTGGGAAATGGGCATGATAACGTGGTTGTCTTCATGGAAGGAGGCCCTTTATGTATGATGGAGGAGGTGGCAGCTGCTGTGTAACGGGCATTGGAAGTTGGTGAGAACAGGGATGTGTGTGTGTGTGTGACAAAGTCATGACACAGAGACCAACACAGGGACAGAGGACAAACTCCGGGCCCTCAACCCGTTACTCAAGAAAAGTGTGTTTTGTGTTTTCCCTTAAGATAGACAGGACTTAAAAGTGATTTTTGTGGAAAAAACAAGACTCTTCACTCGGGCCTCCGGATGTCCAATAGGTAACTAAAAGTAGAACAAAGCATGACTTACATTTTGTGAAACTCTGGGTCAAATTTTTCTCAGCTCTGCATATCGGTATGGTAGTTGTTTAGGGAGTATCTGCTTAAAAGTTGGCAAACTAACGTTAATTCACCCTAAACTCACCTATCCTGTGTCATTGCACTGAAGACAAGGACATCTCAACAGGAAGCCTCCAGTACCCTGAGCCTACAATCATCCGGGACTCCGGCAGAGCCTCAGTGACTGAGACGCCTCCGATTGGAGGGATGGCCCCCATGGGAGCATGAATAACCTGGCCGGCTGTAGCACCCCGTAAAACCGGTCCCTCTGCTCCAGGGGTGGCCGGCGTGACCCTTCTCAGAGTGAGCCCCTCCAGCTGCTGCTCAAGCTGAGGTCTTAACTTCCCTTCCCTTCCAAAGAAAGCTTTCTCCTGTGAGTTCATGCTGTTTCTTTGGTTTTAATTTCCATTATCACTAAAGCAAGAACTCTTGCTAGCCGGTGATGTGTGTGTGTGTGTGTATGTGTGTACGAACGCGTGCGCGTATGCAAGAAGGACAAGGGCCCTGGCATTCAGGGAGGCAGGTAATGCTGTGTGTCTGCCGGGCACTTGCTCCTTGCCCCTGTGACCTGCAGCCGGCCTCTTTGATCCTCCATGGGCTGAGGGAGGGTCACTCAGCTGCCCCTGCTGATGCCCTTGGGTGGATGTGGGTTTGTCTTGGCTGCCCAGATGGTCCTGCCATGCTGCTTGTCCAGAGCAGGCCATCAGTCTTCCCAGGACTGGCCCGAGTCTAGGCCCTGCTGAGTTCCTGCTGGTCATTGACTTTCTGCCAATGTGGTGGCCAACAGTGGCACCTGTGGCTGTCTTCTCCACCTCTGGACCATGCCGGCCGGCCCGTCCCCAGCCTCCGGCGCATCCTGCGGTGGAGTTTCCCACGCAGCAAGCCACTCTGGGCCTGGGGTCCTCGCCTCCTCGTTCAAGCTTCCTGTCTTCCTGCTCACGCCGTCTTCCCATCTCCTTTAGGCACAGCTCTTCTGCTGTCCCATTATTCTGTTTCCTTTTCAGAGGCCTCCCGTGCATTCTGATTAGCATTTGAAAGAGTCACATTTGCATTTAACAAGCCAGAGGTGGCTTCCAGCTTCTGTAGTATGATCTGTTCCACATCCTGAAAGATGATAAAAGAAGTTCCGCCAGTGTCTGGAGCCCAAGCCTGCGGACCTGCCTTAGTTTCTGTAAATTGTGCCCGCCTAGGATGTGTGCACGGTGTATGTTTGGGCTGTATTACTTTTCTGGGGCTGTCAGAACAGAGTTCCACAAATTAGAGGTTTAAAAACACAGAGGTGAGGGCTGGGGATTTAGCTCAATGGTTCTGCTGCCTGCCTCACAAGCGCAATGACCTGAGTTCGAGTCCCGGTACCAAAAAAAAAACCAAACCAAAACAAACCCCACAAAACGCAGAGGTGAGCTCTTGTGGTTCTGAAAGTCCTGGTTCTGCCGGCACCTTCTGAACACTGCTCCTCTGCTGTCACCATGTCCATATGTCTATCTGCACACGTGCCCGTGCACACCTATATATGCCAATGCATGTCTGTGCACGTGTGTGCTGAGCTCTCCTTTGCACACAAGTCTGCTTCCTCTGTGTCCATTTGCTTTGTTTGGGATGCGTCCCCTCCAAGGCCAGGTGTTGCCATGTGGCCAGGTTGAGAGGTGGCCAGACCGAGGCTTCTCCCTTGTAGATGGGGCTGAGATAGGCAGCAGAGCAGCCTCTAGGACACGTTAAACACTCCTGGTTTGTCTGCCTGCATATTGGCTCTGTCTGGGGTTTGTTGCATCTCCATTCCCCATGTCCTGTCCTCAGCTAGCCACTGTGTGATAGCTGTGGGTTTCTGTGGGTGTGTTTTATTCCCCTTGTGAGGAATAAGCCCCCTTCTTTCCTGTGAGGAACAAGTCTTGATCATGCGCAGTGGACAGATCAGACTGAGTTCTGGGTGAGCAGTGAAAGTTAGACTTTATTTCTCAATTTTGGAAGACAGGGTGCCAGTCTACCAGGCAAGCAAACAGGCAGGCACGCCCGAGGCAGTTACAGAGAGCAATTTAATACCTCACACACAGGTCTCTGGCCCGCTTTCCTCCTGAGTGCCGTGGGGAGTACAATCTACCCACTTGTCACCTAGACCCTTGGCTGGCTCCCTCTGGAAACGTTGTGTGGGTTTAAAGGCAGATGATCAGTCCACACAGTGGGTAACTTCCTACCTGTCGGCACAGTAATACCTTGGTTCACGAATGTTTCCGTTTGTAAACAATTCGATTCTTGAACAGAAGGGTTTGGCAAAACATTGCTCTGTTCACCAACTCTGCAATGGGTGATAAACACGACTGGCTCTCTTCCCCAGAATTATGGAACAAATTAAGTTTGTGAACTGAGCTACTGTACCGATGTACTTTTTCAATCAGAGTCAGCATAGTGAAGCCATACTTTAGTGACACCTTCCCTCCTCCTTTAGGGACCCTGTCAGGTGCATGACCTCAATCATATCCATAGGCAATTTGGTCTCCTAGTCGTTTTGCACTCAGAGTTAGAGACTTTAGCTTGAAAACAGACCAGTTCAGGTTCCTATTTCTTACATCCCGAGTCCATTTGTACCACCGTTCTCCCCTTTGACTCTCTGGGACCGAGTTGTCCAGCGTGGCTGGCACACTTTGTATGTAGGTGAAGCTAAATTTTAACTCGCTTCCTCAGTCACCCAGGCTGCATGTGGCTGAGGTTCCTGCATTGGGTGGTGTGGAATGTTTTATGAGAGGCACCAGAGTGGCATTGTTCTAGGGTATTGTGGGTGTGGTACCATCTCCTCTGCCGGTAAACTGGCTCAGTTCTTTCTAGGTTTTATGGGGCTGGTTTCTTGGGTCTAAATGCTTTGACTAATAGCCCTTGCTCATGTTAGTCAGCCATGATGATATAGGACCTCCAAATGATATAGAGGGAATAAATGTAACTCCTAACCTGATAGATGTCGGATATGCCGAGTTTGTGGTCACCAAAACTGAAGAATGAATTTAAGGAAGAACGGAGGTTAAGAGTAGGAAATATTTATTGAAGGGGAGAGATATAGCTCCTGAGAGACAGGAGGGGACCTCAGTTGGTTGCCTTGGACCCCCTTTTACAGAGGAAGTTTTATAGCACAAAATCACAAGGTAGGCACAATGCAGGTTAAAGCTATGATCAACCAATAAGATTGTAAGTATAGCCGCTTGGGTAATATCAAGCCAATGGGAAGCAGGTCATGTAGCAAGTGTGCATGGAAGGAACAAAGAACTTTTTTTTTAGGTACCGGGGATCGAAGTCAGGGCCTTGTGCTTGCAAGGCAGGCGCCAGAACCATTGAGCTAAATCCCCGGCCCCTAACAAAGAACCTTTTTAGGAAGGGATCTAGGGGTCTTGGTCACCCACTGAGGTGACTGTCTATCTAGGCTGTATTGGACCAGGTGTTAGCACTTACCACATCCCTTGGGGAGAGGCTTGTAGGCCTGTTCATTCCGTCTTTATCTTGAGGCCTGGCCTCATTCCTGATCTTGGGGAGAAAACAGGCTGAGGACCCCTGATCCAAAATGTCAGGGACCAGAGTTCATGTTTTTTAGGACTTTGGAGAATTTGTGTAGACTTCTCTGGTTGACTGTCCTTGAGCCCCCAAATCTAAAACCTACGATTCTCTAAAATTTGAAACTTTTAATGTACTTTTGGATCATTTTGGATTTTCAGGTTATGGATGCTCAGCTAATACTTTATAAAGTGGTAGGTTTAGGACAAAGTGTGTGTGCCTGTGTGTATGACAGTAAGAAAAGCAGAGCTGAGGTGTGGCTTAGTGTAAGGTGCTTGCCTAGCATGAGGCTCTGGATTTGATCCTAGCACCAAGGAGGTAATAGATATATAATATATATAATATAGCGGCTATATCATTCCACTATATATATATATATAAAACCTCCTTGGAAATATATATGGAGAGAGAGAGAGAGAGATTATCAGAGACAGAGAGAAAGAGAGACAGAGACCTATCAATTCCTCTCTTCCTCGCTATTTAGATTTTTATCAGGGATGGCGGAGGCTTCTTTAAGCATCTGTAGAAATAACCACAGGATTTTTCTCCTTAGCTATACTAATCCAGTGAATTTTATTAGTGCATTTTATTAGTGAATCAACCTTGGGTTTTAGGAATAAATCCCACTCAGCAATTGGGTGTTAATAATGCAGTGGTGTTTTTTGCTTGTCAATATCTCACTTAGCATGTTTGCATCAATACTCGTGGAATATTGTTTGAATATATATGTGTGTGTGTGTGTGTGTGTGTGTGTGTGTGTGTGTGTGTGTGTATTTAAAATATTTCTGTGGTACTGGGGATTGAATCCATGAAGAGCTACATATCTAGTCCTTTAAATTTTGAGACAGGGTCTTGCCAAGTTGCTAAACTGCCCAAACTGGGCTCAGATTTACAATCCTCCCGCCTCAGACTCCCATAGTGCTAGGATTACAGGCATGTGCCACCATGCCTAGCTAGTTGTAGGGTAATTTTTGTTTTAACTTTTTTTTTTGGTATCGAGTATTGAACTCAGGACCTTGCGCTTGCCAGGCAGGCGTGGCACCACTGAGCTACATCACGGCCCAGTTGTAGGATAATTTTTAAAGCTTTGAAGGGCTGGGGATTTAGCTCAGTGGTTTGATGGCCTGCCTTGTAAGCACAAGGACCCGAGTTCAATCCCTGGTACCAAAAAAAAAAAAAAAAAAAAAAGCTTTGATCCCATCCAGATCTTGAAGATTTGGTTGAATTTATTTGTGAAAATGATCTGTATTTTTTGCTGTTGTTTTCATTTGTTTTTTCCTTGATCACTTTATTTCTTCTATGGAAACAGACCCGAGTATCTCATCTCTGATGGGGCAGTTTTCGGACACTGCTTTTTCTGGGGCATTTGTCTATTTCAAATAGACAATAGGTTTGCAGATTTACTGTGAGAGGCTACTGCAAAGTGGTCTCAGAATTGAAAGTTTTTCTTTGGTTTCAGTAGCTATTTCTCTTTATTATTTATTTTTATTTTGTATCTTTGGCTCTTCCCCTTCTCTCAATTAAGTTAGCTGGTCTATTTTGTCGATTTAAAAACCAGGCCAGGTCGAAGTGATGCATACCTGTAATTGCAGCAACTTAGTGGGTCAGGGCTGGAGGATCACAAGTTCAAGCCTAGCCTGGGAAATTTATGGAGCCCTTGTCTCAAAATAAAAGGTCTGGGGTTATAGCTCAGTGGTAGAGCATCTCTGGACCGAATCTGCTGTACCAAACACACACACACACACACACAAAATACTGGCATATAAGGATTTTATTTTGTTGATCAGATCTACTATTTATCTCCTTCTATACTTTGCGATTTCCCTTTTTAGGTTTTCTGTTGGTTTATTTGCCTGGGTGTATATGCATTACTGGGGCTGGAACCCATAGTCCTGGGTATGCTAGACGTGTGCTCTACCACTGACCTCTCTACCCTAGCACTTTTTTCTCTGCTTTTTAACAATTTGTTTTCATATGGTAAAATAAAGCTTAATACTATGAATTTTCCTGTAATTAGTGCTTTAAATGTGTCTTATAGATTTTGACAAGTGTTTTTATCATTTTTAGAAATAATTCCATAATTTCAGTTGCATTTCCCCATACAGTCAAGTGTAATTTAATAGTTTCCAAGAAATGTCCATAAGGAAGGCTTTTTTTGGCCTACTTTTTGGCAATGTTGTCTTTTAGTGTATTATGGTCTGCTCGATGACATTTCCGAGACTCACTGGTGTCTGAGCTGTGGCTTTGCCTAGGTGTCTGCTGGAATGGGGTCTCATTAGAGTCCTGTGATGAGAGAGACCCCTGCCCAGTCATGTGTACCATGTGGTCTCCAGGATGTGACCTCAGGGCCCCGATTTCCTCTTGCCACAGTGGCCAGGAATTGAAGGAGTGACTTCTGCTGTGTTTATCTGCCATGATGGGAGCATCAGGCTGAGAAAGGTCACAGAAGTGGCTCCAGTCTGGGTTTGTTCATTGTGCCCAGGGAACCTGGTGGTGTTCACCATCGCTTATCTTGGTCTTTAGCGATGTCCTAGGGAAAATGCTGTTGTGTTTATCTGCCGTGACGAGGGTAAATTCCCAGCACCCAAGCTGCTGGCCTGCCCTCATCTGCGATCCATTTGGCCATAGACTTCACTTTTCTGGTTTCCTTTTTCTTAGTGATGGTCGTAGCTTTTTCATATTAAGGTGAGTGATCACCTTTCAGAAGTGTAGCCAGCACCCTTGGCTGTGTGGTGATATCCCTGAGAGCCGTATCTGAGAACTACCCAGAGCTGTTTCCAGAGCACATGCCTGATTGACAGGCTCCAGGGCAGAAACCAGGCCACCCTTCCTGAATTTTACTTCCTGGGGGCAACTCTTTCCCTCCCCTTAGCTGACTCTCCATTCTCTCTAATGGGGCAATGTCTACAATGCTCTTGAAAATCACCCCGATATTAAATTTCTGCTGAGCCTTTATGCAGGGGAGTTGGGGATACGCATGGTCACCCGTGTCCCTGAGTTTGGTTTTGAGTTGAAACAGTCAAGGCACCTTTGGTCTTGGGAGGAGGCTTGGCCTGCGCCACTGGGACTCCTTCTAGGCTGACCCCTGAATGTCCTCGATCCCTCAGGCCAGCTTGCCGCCTAAGGCCGGGCTCCCTCTGAGTACGTGTGTCACAGCATCTTCTCTCCCTGCTGTGTCCATCTGCCTGTACATGGGACCATGAGCCCCTGTGAAGTGAACTGGCCAGGGCAGGACGTGCAGGCCAGAGTACAGCAGTAGCCTTCCTGCCCTGCCCTGCTCCCTGGGGGTCTGAGAGGGCCCGGTAGCTATGGACCTGGGACAGCTGGCTGGGCTCTGCCCCTGTGCCCTGTATTGTCTCTCAGCAGTCACCCAAGTAAGGGCCCATAAGTGGAGCTGTTCTGGCCTTGAGCTGCATGTGCCGAGCCTGGTCTCAGGTTGGGCAGCTCCTCAGTCCAGTTCCAGAATGTTCATCCCCGGCAGAGCCTATCCTCTGGCCGTCGCTCCCTTCACGAGCCCTGACTGCCACTCACGTGCTTTCTGTCCGTGGATTTGTCTGCTCTGGGCATTTCCCATAACCAGAGCCACACAGTGTGAGGTCTTTTGTGTCCGGCCTCCCTGGAGCGTGATGTCCTTAGGGTCCCTGGGGCTGTGACAGCGACTGTTGCCAATCTTCCCCTGGCCGAGTGGTGACCGTGCAGAGTGGACTCCATGCTACTCACCCATTCGCAGCCGGGGATGTCATTTGGTCTGCCCTTGGGTCCGAGTCTGTGCACTCTACTGGGTATGTGCCTGGCCCAGAATTGTGGAGCTTGCACAATTCTGCCGAATGCTAGGGTTTTTACACGAGGGCTTAGTTGTGCTGAGGGGCCTGGGGCCTGGGCTGGTGGAACATGCTGGCCCGGCTGTGGGACCAGGTCGTGGGTTGCGTGGGCAGCTCTCACAGTGGCCTCTGCCCTACCCACCACCCTGTTCTCTGCATGTGCCGCCCCACCATACAGCTGCCCCTGAGCCGGGGACTTCCCTTCCATCAGCCAACCTGCCGCTGAGGCTGCCCCGCGGCTCAGGATCCGCAGGAGCCGATTCTCGGAAGTGGCTGCTCCTGCCTCATCCCTAGTGAGACCCGGGCCCAGCTGTTACGGGCTTGTGAAAAATTTACGGCTGGAGAGATGAGCTTGGTGGTGCCCACCATGCCGAGTGTCAGGTGCTGCGTCCATAAGCCGCCCTTTGTGAGCAGCCTGGGCGTCCGCACTGGGTTGGCACCATCTGCTCCGAGCTGGATTTCCTGTCCCCTTCCCAGGAGTGCCCCCTTCCCCCCACCTGATGCTGTCACAGCTGTGGGCTCAGCAGGCAGATGGCCGGGACCGTGCAGGCAGGCTTGCTGACGGGGACTAGGGGTCGGAGCTCCGGGAAGAGCTGGATGTTGCCCCTAACCCTTGAACAGCAGCAGTGACCTGCGGGCCAGCGGTAAGGCCAGAAAGACAGGCCAGGGCGGGGGGAGCTGTGCAGTGGGGATGGGCTCCCAACGTAGGCCTTTTCCGACAACCCTCAGGCTCCGGACTACAGGTAGACTCAAAGAAGAAGCTGGCTGCACATGGGGCGGAGAGAGCGAGCCTTGGACCCAGGAAGCTCCTGCCATTCAGGTGTCCAGCCTGTCTGTCAAGGAGGCCAGGCTGGAGGGCCCCCCTCAACTCTTGGGTGAAGTGGCCTTGCTGAGCCCCAGCACTGTGGCTGCGGGAGAGGCCCACGGTTGATGGGAAACATTTACAGACTCTGTATCACGAAAAACCTACCCAGCTCTCAGTCCACACCCTGGGGACCCGTCTTTTGAGTGGTTTGCCTACCATTTCAGATGGATTTGGTTTTATTGTGAAAATGTCAGTGTCTCAGGAAGAGAGGAGAAGCCAGAGGGACAGAAAAAGCAGACCAGCACTCAGACTGGAGAAGCTGGAGTTGGCACTTCACTCTCTGAGACCAGAGGGAGTCTAGTACTGCTCCTGGGAGCTGGGGACGTCTCCTGTGGCCAGCACGGAGGATCTGCGTGTGGGAGGGGCAGATCTGTAGTGAGGAGGCCCGAGCAGAGCCCCAGGAGGAGGCAAGGCCAGCTGGACGGCCTCACTCAGTACCCTCCGGTGGGACCCTAAGGAGGCTGCAGTCTTGCCCCAGACATGTGGGTTGGGGGCTGTGAGGTGTGGGGAGGACCTGAGCGCAGCACTGGACTAGAGAGCAGGCTGGGCTCTGATGTGACCCTGTGGAGGGTCACCCGGCAGCTGGACGTGCGGGGGTGGTCAGGGCTGAGCAAGACCAGCCTTGCCTTGCCCTCCTCACAGGGGAGGTCTTCCGGTGGAACCCAGAGTGACCAGCTATGCCGAGGATGCTCTGTGAGGTCACCAGCGTTAACGCGTGGGAGTCTGTGTGTCCATTACTTGAAATTTACTTTTGTGTTGAAGTATGTGCATCAGCGCTTAAGTGGGCTGTGGTTCCAGGAGCTCAGCGTCACCTCACACCTGACGCCAAGACATAGCGATGGGTTCAACACTGACCTCTGACGGGGGCCTAGAAGAGGGGCGATCATCTCCTTTTCTCTGTCTTTTCTTTCTCTCCCCCTCCCCCTTCCTTCCTTATTTTCTTCTTCTTCTTTTGTTCTTCCAGTCTCAGGTGTGGAACCTGGGGCTTCACACACAAGACACAATTGTTCTGCCACAGAGCTGTTGCTTGCCCAGAACACTGCTTCTGTAATAGGGACAAGGGTGCACTCCACGTGGTAGGACGGGGCGGACAGGGGAGGCTGTGGTTCTGGGTTCCTGCCCGGATGATGGATACAGATGGTGTTGAGGGTTACCAAAGGGTGCGATTTATAAGAGTGGATTCTCCGGTATGGGAAACATCTCAGTGGAGCTGTTTAAAGAGAGACAAAGAGGGCTGGGTCTGTAATCCCAGCACCTCGGAGGCTGAGGCAGGAGGATCACCACGAGTTTGAGGCCAGCCTGGGCTACATTAGTGAGTTCAAGACCTGCCTGAACTATGTAGTGAGACTCTGTCTTAAACAAACAGACAGACAGACAGACAAGAGACAGGAAAAGTAAGAATCATGTGAAGGTGCAGGGAGCGGCTGTCCTGGGCTGAACGACGGTCACAGACTGGGGGGGACTGAGGACAAGGAAGGATTGTCCGGAGAGGTTGGAGGGGAGTGTGGGGTACAGCTGGACACGGGGAACCCTGGGGCTGTGGGGCTGTGTCCAGAGCAGGGGAGCTGGGGCTGTGCCTGGACCCTGTGGGGTGTCGCATGTCCCTGGAAGGTGGCATTGCGTGTCTTGACTGTCTTGTTGCTTATTGACCTTTCTAATGGGTCTGGTTCTCTCCTCCTACTGGCCCTTGCCTCTGGTTTTCTGGGGGTTGGGCCAAGTCCTCAGGCTCCACCCCACCCTTTCAGGGGGTACCCTACTTCATCCTAGCTGTGACACCAAGTGGGACACGGCTGTGTTTGTCTGAGGCCTGGGACACTCTGGCTGTGTGGTCCTGAATCCGGTCACTGCTCCCCGTATGCCTTGCCACACGGTCTCTTCTGGAATTTCTGTGGCTTTCGAATCACAGCACTGTTCCATCCTCGAGGGACTCACTTAATTACAAGTCCTGTGTGGGCTCATGGGACCTTCCTGACCTGGAACAGCAGGAGGTGACGTGTGTGTACGTATGTGGGAGTGGGAGCAGGGGAGCGCCGTGGTTCTTGGTGGGTCCGTGCCATCCATGTCTGGCTGAGAGGTGACAGGAGAGGGCGTCCAGCCACCAGGAGCTGTCCATGAGGTGGTGACTGCAGGCACTGGATCTCAGGGATACCCAGGGGCACAGGGACTTTGTTCTCAAGGCTTGTCCAGGAGGAGTCACTCTTCATGAAGACTGAAATCACCGCCAGACACGGGAAGAATCCTTTGTGGGGGGCCACTGGGCCCAGACTGCAGCCGTGAAGTGCTGTGTCACTGGGTTGGGCCCCACAGCCAGCCACTCTCCTGTCACCATCATTCTGATGCTGTGATGCTTCTCATGAACCAGGAGCCCCCAGGTGGGCCATGGAGGGCATCACTGCACCCAGGGAAGGACCCGAGGGAGACCCGACTGGGGCCACCTATGCGCCCAGACTGCAGCTCAGTATGGGCTTGGCAGGACACAGGGCTGCTTCTCAGGGATCCCACTCTGTCCTGGAGAGGTAGCCCCGGGACCCTTGGCCCAGCCAGTTGTGATGGCTGAGCCCACATCTTCAGCTGGTCCTCTCCTTATCCCACGAGCAGAGGGGTCACTGACCATCAACACTGCCGCATGGCCAGGTGGTGAGGTCCTCCCAACGCCTGACCTACACACCTGTGCCGGGGGCTGTAGCTTGCCAGGTAGACGCACCTGAAACCTGTCACTCATGGTAGCAATCCTTGGGGGAAAGTAGCCAGGGGCTGCTCAGGGTGATGCACACTTCTGGTACGAATCAAGGAAAAAGAGCGGGGAAAGTTTCAGAAGTTGAGGTGGCTTCTGGCTCTGAGCACTGGTGAGAGTACCCGGGAGTCTGAGAGGTGTGGAGTTTATGTGTGCAGGGTGTAAGCAGTTACTGTAGCAAGTAGCTGAGATGATGAGGAGACGTTTGCTTTGGCTCACGGTGTTGGAGGTTCAGTCCACAGACAGCTGGCCTTGTTACGCCAAGACCTGTGGCCAGGCGGTGCACCATGGTGGGCGCAGATGTTGGAGCAAAAAGCCACTTACTCTGTGGCCAGGGCACGAAGGGAGGAAGAGGAAGGGACCACTACCCCTTCAAGGGCAGCCGCAGTGACCAGACCTCCCGCGGGGCCTCCCTTCCAGGGGAGAGTGCCAGGCTGGGGACCCAGTTGGGGAGCAAGCGTTGTTCTATGCACAGGCCTGTGGGGGACCTTTGGATCCACACCACCCAGGGTTACCCTAGGTGGGGTGAATGTGCCGAGTTCCTACGGGGCCTCCACGTAGCCGTGCTGGGTTCGTCTGCTGGTAGGAGCCCCCTGGATTTGTAGGCCGCAGAGGGTGAAGGATGGGCTCTCAGTCTGCTAGCTCTGTGTCCTTCTAAGAGTGGGGAGGACAGGGAGACCATGACAGACAGACATAGACAGCCCACAGCCAAGTGCAGAGAGAGACAAGACGGAGTGAGGCCCAAGTCCAGGAAGGTCTGCAGCCCCAGGGCTGGAGGGGGGGGCCCTGCCTTGCAGCGTGGGGCCTGCAGTCTGTTCCAGCTCCGCTCAGGTCTCTGTTCTCACTGGGGCAATCGGTCGCGTGCATTAAAGCCTCCAGTTTGGGGCTTGCAGGAGGCTGACTGGTGGGTTTGGCTGCACGGCAGGGTATGTGGGGACAGGGTTAGAGTTGTGGTTAGGGTTAGAGTTTGGTTTAAGGTAAGAGGGTTAGGGTAGCCTCCAGGACAGGGAGCCCCAGGGCCTACCCTGTGGGACTGGCCTCTTTTACCAACCCTCCATTTAGACCCAAGCCAACTCCATCACCCCACACGCCTCACCCTGAGCCCCTCTGCTGCCGAGGCAGTCCTTTTCCAGGACTCCTTCCAAACGTGGTGTTTGGGTCTGTTTTCTCTAATTTAGGGTCATGCCCTGAATTCGGGTCACCCCGTTCCTCTTCCTGCCTCATGGCTCTGGCTTCCACCTCCCATCTGAGTGAATTGGGTGGCTCCCCCAGTCCTGGCCCCAGCAGAGACTGCAGCCTTTTGTGGGGAGGATGGTGCTGGCCATGATTTTGTTAGGCTGAGGAAATTTCCTTTCACTCTTAACCTGCTGGTTTTAGAAACATGTTGAATTTTGCTTAGTTGAAATTGCTTTTTTTTTTTTTTTTTTTCCCTGCATCTGTCAACAGGATCATGTATTTTTAAAAATGTAGTCTTTCATGGCTGGGCATGGTGGTGCATGCCTGTAATCCCAGCACTCGGGAGGCTGAGGCAGGAGGATCGCTGTGAGTTCGAGACCAGCCTGGGCTACACAGTGAGTTCTAGGTCAGTCTCAACTACAGAGTGAGACCCTGTCTCAAAAAAAAAAAAAAAAGTTTTCATTTGATTTATTCTCTGTTCCTGAATGTGAAACACAAGTCCATAGTCCATGTGGGCATGGTATATGATTCTTCCTACAAACCAGTGGTGCCATTTGCCAATACTTTACAAGAATTTTATTTTCTGTCTCTTCATGGGGGATAGCGGTCCATAGTTTTCTTTTCTTTTTTACTTTTTTGAGATGGGGTCTCACTTTATTGTCCAGGCTGGCCTTGAACTCATAGACATCCTCCTGCCTCAGCCTTCCAAGTGTTGGAATTACTGGCGTGGTCCACCATGCCCAGTCCCACCCGCAGTTTTCTTGTAGTCTTTTTCCAGCTTGTGTAGGAGGATCACGCTGGCCAGCTCAAAAGCACAGGTAAACATTTCCTCACCTTCTGTTTTCTGAAAAGACTGTGTAGACCTGGTGTTATTTTTTCTTTCAATAACTGGTAGAATTTAGCAGTGAAGCTAACTGGGCCCGGGGATCTATTTTTCATGTCCTTAGCTACAAGTTCAATTTCTTTAATACATACGGGGACATCCAGTATCCAGTACATTTGTGGTGGGATTTGGTTGCTTTGGAACTGCTCTGTTTCTTCTGAGCTGTCTTCTGAGCTGTTCTTCCGAGGGAGGCATTTGGCTTCTGACTTGGGTGGGTTCAATGCAACCCAGAGACCAAGGCTGAGTGATAATCAGGGCGTGAGGGCAGCTCCGAGCCCTGAGGGGTCACAGCAGAAGCAGGAAGAAGCTAGAGACACAGCCACTCCCACGACACCCACCACAGCAGGATGGCAGCAGGAAGACCCCTGAAGCTGTGGTAACAAAGCCACACCCGGGGTAGCTCCAGACAATGCGATTTTATCCTCAGCAGCTCTGGAGACCTGGGTCCGAGCTCAGGGTGTGGCTGGACCGTTCTCCTTCGGAGGTTTCTGCCGCCTCGTCCAGCTCCTGGAGTTCTACTCACCCTTGACTTGGGGCCGCATCCAACTCTCAGCGACTCTGTCTTCACATGCTGGTCCTCTTCTGTCTCTTACAAGGACCCTCCTCGGATTGAACTGGCTTGTCCCAGTTCACAGTGATGTCTTTTCAAGATCTTCAATCTAATTACAACTGCAAAACCTCTTTAACCAAGTAAGGTTACATCCCAGATTCTGGGGTGAGGATGAGCATGTGTTTTTCGGGTCCCTAGCATGATGGCTTCTCAGCTACCCAGACCAGCCTTGCCTGTTGCCCGGCCCTGTCATGGGCAGCTCCAGATTCTCTCTGGCTTTGCCCTCCATGCGGGGTGCCCCTTCCTGTTCCTAAGTGGACCATGACCTCGTGAAGGCAGGAGAGGCAACTCCTCCTCCTGGGGTGCTTTCTTGTTCTTGGCTCAGAGGCCAGGGGACCAGCACAGTGGTGGTTTGTAGCATCTTTCAGGAAGTGGGCAAGTAAAGACTGAATTCAGTGAGACCATTCACTGCCCATCATGGGGCCAATGCCTTGTTGTTCCTATCATGGTGGAGGCTGCTCAGCTTGGGGCCGCACTTGGGGAGGTGGGCGCTACTGTGCTGTGCCGTGGACACATCCTAGACAGTGCCTGCAGGGATGTAGGCTTAGTGCTGTCCCCGCTTGTGGTGGGGACCCTGGGTCCGGAGGGGCCCTGTGAGCGGCTTGTCATCCAGGCCTAGGGCCCAGGTTGACGAGTTGCCTGTGCCCCTGCAGGCCTCTCCCTGCTTTCAGCCAGCAGTGTGTGAGGTGCAGACCGAGTTCCAGGCACCTTGTGGATCAGCGTTTTGGGCTCCTGCCACGAGACAGCTGTGGTGCTGGCCCCGACAGGTGATGCCCAGCTGTCCCCAGCAGGCTTGAGGCAGAGGTGTCCTGTCACTGTACATTTAACTGTTGCCTGGCTGGATGCCTTGTTGTGGGAGGGCAGTTGGCTCTCCCTGTTCCTGGGAGCTGTGCACTGGGCTTTCTCCAGCTCCTGTTGTCTTTCCCCCGACCTGCACCTGGAGATGGGTTGCATTCAGATCCTATTCCCAGGAGGTGCTCTTGGGAACAGAGCCTGGGGACCTCTTTCCTTTCGTGGAGGAGAGGACACTCTGGGATCTCTCTCTCTTGGCCCCTTTGTGCCCCTGTGGCAGGAAAAGCTTGACTCAGGAGGGCATGGAGCTTCCAGAGCTGCACCACCCCTGCCACGCCCTGCACTATGACGGGGAATACTGAAGCAACACGTGCCAGATAAGCACCAGAGCTGCCCAGAGGCCTGTGGATCAGCCACTGTCCCTAGAAGCACTCTGAGCACTCAGACCACAGCTGGGAGCCTGGCACCTACAGTCCCAGTGTCTAGTGGTGGCAGGGGCTCGCTTGGTGTGTGGGAGACAAATGGACTGCCACGCGGAGAGTCTGAGCCTGGTGCAGTGCAGGACGGGGGAAGCACCACAGCTGCACTGTGTCCCTTGAGGGGATCAGTGGACACTGGGAGCCCTCCCGGAGGCTGCAGGAGTAGCAGTCTGAGGGATTGGTCAGAGCCCGGGGGTAAAGCGAAGATGGCCTCGGGAGGTGTCACGTGCTCCTCGGACACAGCATTCTGGTCCCTGGCCTGTATCACGCCCTCAGCACTTCCTGTCCTCTCTGGCTTGCACTACAGTGGTGATTATGCCCACTCTATTCCTCTAGAATGGAGCCTGGTGAGGGTCCGCCTGGCCCTGGGCCGCACCTGCGTGGGTGATCTTTAATTACACCTGCAAAGATCATCTTTCCAAAGAAGGTCCCATGCTGAGCCTTTGGGTGGATGTGAATTCTGAGGACATTGTTTAGCCCATGACAGTGGCAGCTATGGCTTGTGTTTAGATGTCCCCCGCAAAGCCTCATGCGATCATAGGTGGGGCCTTTTCAGAGGTGGCTGGATCTACAGTGTGTGATGTTGGAATTGATTCACGTGTGATGCTAGGCTCAAGGGCACTAGGATTAAGGGTGCGAGTGCTGCCCGCCCCAAGTCTGGATAAGATAAAAGGGGTAGGGAGACACTGTTAAGATCCCTTATTTTTGCCATCTTCTGCTGCGACAAACTGTTTCTCCCCTGTGACACCAGTGACAGAGCTTGTGACCTGGGGTAGGCTGTCTGCTGGAGTTCATCCTTGTACCGACCTCTCACCTGAGTTTTTCACCACTGACGGGGCAATGAGGGGGCACTGCAGACAGATGGGGAGCCGGCCTGGCCCCGCAGCCGCACAGCCACTACATGGAGTCGGTGTGGATGGGACACAGCAGCCCCTGATCACGGCTAATGGGGCTTCACATTTTCCATCCAGAGCCCCGTGGGGGTGAAGCCACCACTCCATAGGCTCCCTGAGCCCACCCCGAAAAAGAACAAGGCGTTTTCACTCTCTTTCTTCATGTGGCTCGGACAGCTGGCTCCTTAAATATTAATCAGGGCCATTGAGATGCAAATATGTACCCACCACAGAAAGGCCCGCAGCTGCACGGCTGGCACTGCTGCCCCTGGCCCAGGTGCAGCCGGGCAGAGCCAGCACAAGGGGCTCTCGGCGACCTTCCCTGAGGACAAGTGGGTGTCTGAGGGTGGGTGGGAGGGAGGGCAGCGTGGGCCCTGCTGAGTCCTGTCGGCTTTGGTGGCCTGTGCCTGGCTTTTGTCCTGGGCAGGTAGATGCTGGCCTCACTCTGCTGGAAGGCGCCAGGGTCCTTTGCCTCGTTCACCTTGGGTGGGTCTCACCTGTGCCACTGGTATCTCAGCCTCAACTTTTTTTTGTTTTTAGTACTGGGGATTGAACTTGGGACCTTGCGCTCGTGGGGCAGGAGGCATCACTGAGCTAAATCCCCGGCCCCCTCAGCCTCAGTTTTGACTTCAGAAAGCTAAAGCCCAGAGAAACAAACTTGGATGTGCACAGAATGACCTGGACAGAGCGACAGGCAGCTGGGGGGTCTGTGAGGACTTACCTGGCCGGCACCGCTCCTCCTTTCTCACACTCACAGGACAGAAGACGTTTCCAAAGAGAAGGGGAGTCGGGGAGGGATGGGCGACCGGGAAAACCACAGAGTGACGAGGAGGAAAACACCCAAATCAGTGCCGTGTGGACAAACACAGCAAGACTTAGGCTGGACGGCCGAAGAAGTTTCCCACTGATGCATTTTCACTGCGAACGGAAACAAGTGTGAAAAAGTCCACAAAACTTAAGTGTGAACTTGGACAGTTCCCACAAAGGGGGCCAGGACAGACAGGACTACAGCCCCGAGTCCGTCCCTCCCACATAACCATGGCCTGGTTACGGCCCCACGGTGGTCCGCACTGGTTTTCTGTGTGCGGCTGGCTGCCCCACCGTGGCGGTGCACTGTGACTCACTGTCCTGTTCGACCCTGGAGTTCCGTGTGACGGGATCACACAGCGCGTCTCTTCACCTCTGCTCAGCTGTGCAGATCATCGCAGGTCGGATGATCAGTGCTCTGGTCTGCTGATATAATGTTCCTGGTTTTTGGCTACCGGGGATCGAACTTGAGTCCTTGCGCTTTCGAGGCAGGCGCCGGAACCACTGAGCTAAATCCCCGGCCCTGTTAATACAGATCTTAAAAAATCTTTGTTTTCATTCTTCTTGGGAAGGTCCCTGGGAGACGAGTGGCTGGTCACACATGGTGCATATTTAATGTTTCCCGAATCTGCCATGCTTATTACCAGAACTGCTGAGATCATGATTCTCCAGCTGATACTTCACATATGAATGGGGCCTTCCCTATTCAGGTAGAAGGGAGTCCAAGTATGGTCACATGTGGCCGTGGCTGGCTCTGGCCATGCTCCTCACCCGGCAACTGATTACCAGGGAGTCACTGCCCTGGGGAATGTTCTTAGGGGGATGTGACCCTGTATTTTTGGCAGAAAAGGGACAGGGTGCTTTGTCTGCCTCATCCCACTGCTGGCTAGTGTGAGGCTTCTGGTCCCCCAGGGCGGGATTCTATGCCTTGGGACACTCAGAGGGCTGTGTTTTGTTGTATTCTAAAAACATGACAGCTCTCGGGAGGCTGAGGCAGAAGGATTGCTGTGAGTTCGAGACCAGCCTTTTGCAGTGTTGGGGATGGGACCCAGGGCTTTGCACATACTAGGCAACCCCTTCACCACGGAGCTACACCCCCAACTCTTTTTAACATCTTAAGATAGTATCTTGCTAAACTGCTCAAGGCTGACTTCAGTCTTATTTTTGTTTGTTTGTTTGTTTGAGACAGGGACTATGTAGTTGAGACTGACCCGGAACTCGCTATGTAGCCCAGGCTGGTCTCAACTCACAGCGATCCTCCTGCCTCAGCCTCCCGAGTGCTGGGATCGCAGGCATGTCACTGCGCCCAGCCTCCACGGATATGCTATCTCTGGACTCGCCTCTTTCTGGACATTTCATATACATGGAATCATACGAGAAGGGGCTCTTCGCATCACCCTGGCTTCCCTCGCTGAGCTCGGCCTCCTTCCTTCTTGTGGCTGAGTAATATTCTCTTGTCTAATATACCGCACTGCCTGTCGATCTGCCGGTAGACAGCTGGGCCGTGATGAATGCCCCTGCTTTGAGCGTTCACGTCCCGATGTCACGTCCCACTAAGTCTGTTTGCAGTTGCCTGTAGGTGCTCAGAAGTGGACTACAGGTCCTGTGATCATTGACCCACTGTCCTCCTCAGTGGCTGTGTTTACCAGCCCACCTCGTCCTCACCAACACTTGTTATTTTCCAGTTTGAAGAAAAACAGCGGTTGGCGGGGGTGAAGTGATAGCTCACAGTGGTTTTGACTTGCACTCCCAAATGACGAAGGGTGCTGGGCATCTTTTTACGTGCTGTGGGACACAGGTATTTCTTCTTTGAAGAAAGGTCTGTTCAAGTCCTTTCCTGTTTTGACTCGATTGTTTTTTTGCAGTTGAGCTGTAAGAGGTCTCTATATTCTGGATACTAGGCCCTTATCAGGTTTGTGAGTTACATGTTCTCTCCCACTCTGTATGTTCGGTAGAATCAATATATGTTTTCTTTTACTGACTATGCTTTTGGTTTCAAAGAAATCATTGTCAAACTCGGAAAAAAAATCATTGTCAAACTCAGAGAGATGATTTCTCTGTTGGTTATGAATTTTATAGGTTCAGTTCCTTTGTTTGGGGGTTTCATCTATTTAATTTTTCTGCGGCGTGAACTTCATTCTGTCACAGTGGATATATCCAGTTTTCCCAGCGGTACCATTTGTTGAAAAGGTAGCCCTTCCCTCACTGAATGACGGACTTGGAGCCCTTGTCAAAAATCGTTTGACCACACACGTGCAGGTTTTGTTCTGGGGTCTCTGTCCTGGTCCATTTGTCTGTCTTGGTGCCAACACCACACTGTTCTGATTGTTGTAGCTTTGTAGTAAGTTTTGAAATCAGGAAGTGTGATTTCTTCCAACTTCATTTCTCTTTTTCGAGATTCTTATGTTATCTGCAACTCCATGTGAATTTAAAAGCTGGAGTTTCCATTTCTACAGAAAGAAGGCCGCTGGAATTTTGCCAGGCATTGCGTGAGCCCTGCATAGGCCTCTGGGGCGGTACTGCCATTTTAAGTTTTCCTGTCCAAGTATAGGGATGCTTTTCCGTTTGCTCAGGTTGTCTCTGACTACTTCTGGCAATGTTTTGTGGTTTTCCTCATTCGAGTCTTTTATCTCCTTGCTTGGGTTTATCCCTAGGTACCTTGCTCTCTATTCAATGGGGCTGCTTTCTCTGTTCCATTTAGTAATTTTTAAGTGAATGAAGGACCTCTTGACGAAGTAGCAGAGTCTCTGGCCTTCGGAGGGCTGTGGCAGACCGGGCTCCTCGTGTGATGTAGGCACTGAGGCCCTGTGGCTTCTGTAGCAGGAGCAGAGGATGGACAGAGTGCTCCTGGCCCAGCTATGGCTCTGTATGGGGCCAGTGGCCACCCTGAGCATGGCCACAGCCTGGTGGACAGTGCCTATTGATCTGAGTCCGTCAGGAGGTGGAGTAGACGGACTGTCAGCGTGGGGGGCATGCTTAGATTCTGACCCAGCTTTCCCACCTGGTGACCACCTAGCACACCTCACAAGGCCCCCTGGTGGCAGAAGCAAGGAAGGATGAGTGTGTGCAATTCTTCAGCAGTGGCCAAGCTGTGCTGTTAGGTCCTGCAAGCTCCCAATCTGAATACAGGCACCCACCTCCCCTCCTCGCAAGTTTCTCTCTGGGGCTGTCTGAGAAAGAGGCAACTCTCCTCCACCAGGAGCTTCATGGTAAGGAACACAATGGGCTCGGCTACCCAGCAGACCCAGTCTGCTCTCTGTGCTGGGGACAGGGCCATCACCCTGCCCACCTGGAATATGACGGGGGGGCGTGGCTGGCCTGGGAGGCAAGGGCCATGTGTGGAGGGGGTGACAGGCAGTGTCCCCGAGCTAGTGCTCAGCGGGGAGGGCCTTGGAGGGCTGTGAATGCAGGAAAGACACAGTGGAGTCCCTGGCGGGGGACGATCTGGCAGTGGTAGTGTTGTGAAGAGCCGTGGCACAGTTAGGATGGGGGACAGTGGCTGCCCTTGGCGCTCAGGAGGAACGAAGGTGGAGGCCGTGCATGTGTCACATCTTGACCTGAGGTCGCCTGTGATGTCCTGGTGAGTGGACCTCCAGAGCTACCTCTGGGGTGAGGCGTCTCCCCGAGCAAGGCTAGGCCACCTTGGGTCAGAGCCCATGGGTCTCTGGAGTGGATCCCGGGCCATTCGACCCGCCTTGCAGGGACAGGACCTACTCCAGGGGCTGCTACAGGAAGAATCGGCTTCTTTCTTTTTTTCTTTTCTTTTTTCCTGTACTGGGAAGAGAATTCAGGACCTTGCACCTGCCAGGCAGACACAGCACCGTGGAGCTACATCCCCGGTCCAAGAACTGGTTTCTGATGGGACCCCGTGCTTGCCCGCCGTAGAGCCCATCCCGATCACAAGCAGACCTTAACCCTCAACTCCACGCTGAGCACTCCCTGCCCCCCGCCCGTGACATTCCTGGTGTCCTCATTCCACTGCCCCACGCAGCTCTCACAGGCAGACAGACACACGTGGGTCTGTCCACACGGGGGGCAGTGTTTGTCTGTTGATAGGAGTAAGGGGCCGAGTGCCAGTGTAGACGGATCTTGCAGACATCACCAGTGAGGGCCTGGCTACTAAAGGCCACATGCGTTGCTCCACTCACATGAACATCCACAAAGAGAGACAGGAGCAGGCTGTCAGGGAGGAGCAGTGTCTGGGGCGATGGGGACACTGGGCAGAGGTGGCGGCCACAGCAGATGATGTGCACCTGTCCGCAGTTCCCCGATGTACAGCAGTGCCTGGCGTCCACTAGCTGTCATTGGACTGGGGCCCCTCTGGTCACTCCGGACCGTTCTTTCCTTCCGGCCAGGGTTGTGGGACCATGGCTCCCAGCCCCTCCGCTGCCCTGTGGGCTGACGCCCTGTCCTCCATCTCCAGTGCACCTGCAGGCCCCAGCGGGCTCCTGGGAGACTGGGGAGTACGTGCTGGGCCAGGTTTGGGAAGAGCCCAGTTGGGCTTAGCACTGCAAGAATCCAGGACCCACGGTGGTCCTGGCAGGGGGCATGGAGGGCTGGTGTCTCCTGGCGCAACTGCTGCCCCTGCTCAGCCCCCACCAACATCCCATGTGGCCGGCCCCACCCAGCCTGCCACCAGGGCCCAAGCCCAGGATGGTCTCCCGGCTGCCAGTCAGCTCCTGGGGCTGCTGTGGGCAGACGTGCTGGCTCTGGGCGCGTCGCTCAGAGGCCCGTCTGTCCCCGACAGACAGAGGCTCCCTGTTCCCCGGGAGCTGGGACGCCGTCTCTGTTTGCACCTGGGTTGGCCACCCCTCCAGGCGTGAGCATGTGTGGGGGTAGGGAGCTGTGCACAGACCCACACTTGTGCCCACCTCGGCCAAGCCACCGTGTCCCTGCCGGGCCCTCAGCGGTATGGCCAGCCACATGGGTTCCAGGCACTGGGATACTGGGGTGGGCAGCTGTCCCTGCCAGGCAGGGCAAGAAGGGGGGAGATTCCACCAGGAGCTCTGCTGTCCCCCTCTGCAGTCCTGTCCACTTGGTGACCATGGAGCAGTAAACATTCTTCCTGGGCAAAGGGCTGCCAGCCTTGGGGCCTCTGAGGCTGGGGGTCGTGGTCACCATCTGAGGACAGAGGGCTTCTGTGCGCGCCTCTCATACACACTGATCTCCTGGGAGGAGCGGGAGATGTGGCCGAGTCTGAGCTCGAGTGGAGACCACGAGGATGACAGTGAGCTCCTCCTCATCTGGATGAGGGGCATCAGTGGGGGACAAGCATGCTGGACACAGGATGGGAACCCGGCTGTCCACACAGTCACAGGGTGAACACAGCTGTCCCAGGACATCAAGGACCCCTGAAAGTCCCAGAACAGGGCCGCCACCAAAGCTTTAGCTGAGGAGACGTCTGCTCAAAGGGGTGTGATGAGGCCGGGGATTTAGCACAGTGGTTCTGCCACCTGCCGTGCAAGCAAAGGTCCCGAGTTTGTGATCCCTGGTACTAAACAGCAACAACAACAACAACAAAAAGGTGTGATGAGGTCATTCAGGCTGCAGTGGCAGAGTGGTCCTCAGGGGTGAGGAAGGCCCAGAGCTCCCAGGAAGCCTGGTGCCCCTCCCTAGGGAAGGGACAGGGAAAAGCGAGGTGACAGGGACACTTTCTTCTGGGTGGTGCTGCCACGGTGGGACTCCGTGCAGAGCAGAGTGCTGGCTCCGACCTTTATTGGGGGCAGGAAGGCTACATGGGTTCTGCCAGGGGCCACCCCCATGCCTGGAAGTAGTCTTTCAGGTCCTCCAAGCACAGTGGGGGGAAGTAGGGGCCAATCCTCTTGCGCGCCCACCACTTGCCTTCTGAGGCGTGCTTGCCTCCGGGGCGGCTGAATCGGTACCTCCAGTGCTCTCCACGGACCCACCTGTGGGGGGCGGCACGTCAGCCTGGAGGGTGGGTGCCCTGCCCACCCTGCCCACCCTGCGCTGAGACGCAGCTTCTCCAGGGGCCCGAGGTCCTCACTCAAGGTGAGTACATTTCACAGGGACCCTCGTCCAGGACCCTGCGTTCCCGCCTACCCAGGCCACCATGGACGGAGCTGGCAAAGGCCCCCCCAACCCTGGACAGACTGTGACTAGGACGATGGCTTCTCATTCACATTCTCTACCCGTTGTCAGGTTTAGATCTGAGATAGGCATGTTTCAAGGATGGCGCATGCTGCGTCCCTGAGTTCTGAGGGATCCCTGGGTTCCAATCTACCCTCCCTGCCTGGGTGTGGGCCGGGTGGAAGGACCCAGGCCCTCAATGGGGATAGGGAGGGGAGGTGGTGACTGTGGGTCTCAAAGCTGCTGTCCCAGTGAGGTGACAATCCCACCACCTCTCTGAGTCAGAATCCAAGCACGAAGGGCCCCAGGGTGGAGGGTGGCCTGGCCAAGGCAGGCTCTCTCTGCTGTGACCATGTGGTCATCACTTGGCTGCTTATAGGCTCCTCCTTGACACCTGGCCCAGGGTGTGGACGGGTGGGAATCAAAGGAGGGGCTGGGGTGGAAGGAGATGCTGTGGGCTTCCTGTGTGCACTGATGGGTGAGTGGGGGTGGCCGGGAGGGCCGTGACACTGCCCGAACAAAGCAGCAGGTCTCCTAGCACACTTAAAATCTGAGTCGGGGCAACATCTTGCAGAACTAGTGTGAGATCCCAGGACCCATCACCACCCGAGCTCTCACCCCGGCAGCTCCTTTCCTGAGGTTCACTTAGTCCCGAGGAGATGACCCCAAGGCGTGGTCAGCGGCCTGTGAAAGGCGTCTGGGTTCTTTCCAGCTTCAGGCTATGAACGCTCTATGAACGTTCGCGGGCAGGATTTGCCCAAACCCGTTTCTCTGGGCTGTGTGTCCGAGGGTGGTATCACTGGGTGGCACGGTGGCCGCAGGGTCTCTTCTCTAGGCACTGCCAGGTAGTTCCACAGAGTTACCTTCATCGCACATATTCTGACGTGTTTTTGTTCGGTTCAGTGGGTGGCGTGTCCTGTCGTGTTGGTTAGGTCCCACTGCTTGCTGTTGTCACCCAGTTATTGGGCCAGCTGCTGCAGAAAGAGTATTCAGGAGTCCACTGGGGATTCTGGATGCCTCCATTTTGCCTTTCAGCCCTGTGCACTTTTCTCCACAGTGTGAAGCCCTGTACTTGGCACTCGGGCTGTAGGGTTGCTGACTCCTTAGTGAGTTGACCCTCCCATCTTTAGCTGATGCCCATTTTTGTTTCTGAAGTCTATCTGCACTCCTGCTTTGCATTAATATATATGAGACATATCTTTTCCCATCCTTTTATCCTCAGTTTGGCCACGCTGTCATGTTTGGGGTGAATTTCTTATACACATCACATGGTTGGGTCATGATTTTATTTTTTTTAAGACAGGGTCTCGCTGTGTAGCTCAGGTTGGCCTCGAACTCATAGGGATCCTCCTGCCTCATCCTTCTGAGTGCTGGGATTACAGGCAACACCACCACACCTGGCTGGGTCATGCTTTATTTTTTGGTACCAAGGAATGAAGTCAGAACCTTGCACTTGCCAGGCAGGCAGTGGCACCACTGAGCTAAATCCCCAGCTCCGTCATGCTTTTTTTTTTTTTGAGACAAGGTCTCACTATGTAGTTGAGACTGACCTGGAACTCACTATGTAGCCCAGGCTGGTCTCGAACTCACAGCGATCATCCTGCCTCAGCCTCCAGAGTGCTGGGATTACAGGCATGTGCCACCACGCCCGGCTCCATCATGCTTTTTAATCAACTCTGCCAATCCTTATTTTTAATTGGTAATTTGGACAGTTTATATTTAATATAACTATGTTAGGATTTAAATTATCAGTTTTTTAAAAATCTTTTCTATCTTTCTTCCTCCACTGCTTTTCTTTTCCTTCCTTTGAAGAGAGACTCTTCCAAAGTCAGGCTTTCTGCAACTTCTGGGCTCAAACAATACTCCTGCCTTTAGGCTCTTGAGTAGCTGTGACTACAGGTTTATACCACGGCATCATTATGAGTTTTAATGTCTTTGGCTCCCCCCTGCCTCCTTATGAGTTACAGAAATATTTTTTAGAATCTTCTTTTGATTTGCCAATAGTATCTTTAAGTGTATCTCTTCGTATGGATTGGGTATTTTGGTGGCTGCTTTTTTTTTTAATTTTATTTTTTGATCCTTTGTTTTTTTTTTTTTTTTTTTTTTTTTTTTTTGTACCGGGGATCGAACTCTGGTCCTTGCACTTGCAAGGCAGGCGCCAGAACCACTGAGCTGCATCCCGGCCCTCTTGGTGTGTTCTATACATGTACCGTACAGGCCGCTGGTGCCCTAGGCCAGTCCCAGTACAGACCTTCTTCCCTATGTCCACTTGCCCTCTGCCATCCGGAGCAGTGCTATCCTATGTCCTCCCGAGGCTGTGTCACACTCCTCACCTACCTACCAAGCAGGACTGGGAATGGGAGAAGCATCATGGACTCCCTGGGGTCTGGCTTCTCCCCTCAGCGCTTGGAGGTTGCTCTGTCTACTTCCTGCTTTCTGTCGGGAGAGCTTGCTCTAGTTGGTCTTTTAGGGAGGCCATCCTGGCGACAACACCTCCATCTTCCCTTCGTCCGAGGGTGCTTTGATTTCCCGTTTTGCAGGGGAGGCTCTGGGTGGCATCCGAAGAGGGCGTGCACCGGCCAGTGGGCTCCTCAGTGTCACTGCCTGCCTCTCCCGCAGGCAGGGTCATGACTGGCTCACTCCTCAACCTCCTTGCTGTCCTCGGTTTTCACAAGTCTCACCTTGGTGTGTTTTGGTGTGGACTTTTGAGTTCACTTAGTTTACTGGTTGTGCAGTTTGTTCCTCCTCAGTCATTGCTTCTCCAAGTGCCTGCTGACCCAAGAATTCTTGTCCCCGAGGGACCCTGATGAAAGCTCACGGCGTCTGCTCTGAGCGGGGCAACGGCCGTTTCCTGTCCTTCCAGGTCCCCAACTCTTCCCTCTGTGCTCTCCCTCGACTCTGAGCCTCTCCCTCCGTGGTCTGCTTCACTTACTGTGTCTCCCACTTCCAAACTTCCATTCGGTTTCTCCTCCTGGTTTGCGATTCTCTGCTGACTGCTGTACTCACAGCTCCTTATTCAAGTCCTTCTACAGCAGCTGCTCCAGGGCTACCAGTACCAGCACTGGTCTGTGTCTGCTTGGTTTCCTGCTGACTGTCTGGTCTCCTGTTCGGTTTAGTATCTTCCGGTTTTTAGTGTGATGAAGGGGTTTTTCATTTGAAAACGGAACATTCTGGATGTCCTCGGATCCCGGCTCTTACCTGATCCCCGTTTTAGGTGGCTGCTTCTGACGGTGCCAGGAGGGTGGGTACCGCTTCACTGCCGTACCTAGCTGACACACGAGGGTGTCCTGGTGGCTAGGGGAGTGTGGCTTCTGTCTTCCTGGCCTCACCTCGCACCGACCCTGGGGAGGAGAGCACTCGGCGCTGCGCAGCGGGAGTGGGACTTGCGGCCCGCTGGGGAGGAGCACCCAGGCCCCCTGCAGAGGCTGGGCTCTTCCCACCCCTGTCTGGTGCCGGGCCATCACTCCCATAGGGAGCAGCTCTCCCTGGGCGTACTGCTGCTGTCTGCCGGCATTTCCAAGTTGCTGTTACTGTCTCCATGTCTAGGAAGTGCGGGGAAAGAAAACCAGAACTCACTTCCCTTTGGGGCAGTTGCTGGGTCCAGAAGACCCTTGCAGGTAGCTTCTTCGAGCTCCCTCTTCAAGCCAGGTGGGTCTGCTGCACTCAGTAGGGGGGAAAACATGTTCTCTCTGGACACCTTCTCACAGTGGAGGGCTGAGCTCACCCATTGTACACTCACAGGTGAAACGAATGCAGTCAGGCTCACGCCCAGGCTATGGTCAGGGCCATCAAGATGCGGTCCTGCTCCAGCTGCCAAGCAGTCACATGCTCTGGGTCCATTTTAAATATTTTGGCTGCCTCAAACGTTTCCTCTGAGTATTAGGTCACTACGCCTTCTCATAAAAGATGCACCCATTTGTGCATCTCGGTTTTCCAGGGTCCATCCCTTTAGGAGAGATTTGGCTTTCACAAGGTGCAGCTAAACTGCTTAGTGCCTCCGGGCTGAGAAGCCGATGTTCTAATCCATTCACTTGCCCAGGGTGGGGCTTTCCCTCCCTGTCATGGGTGCACAGCCCTTTAGAGCCAGCTCCAGAAGACCCGGATGGCCCAAAGGCCCCACACAGCCCTGCTGGGCTTAGGGTCTGGTCCAGAGGCTCTGGCCCGAGGGGAGCAGCAGGAGCCTGGCCAGGCCTGATGTCCCCAACCTGGGGCTGCTGGGATCAGGACAGTCAGAGACAAAACCTGCTTGGAGTCTGCAAGGATACAGCTCTGGGGCCAGGTGGCAGCGCGGCCCCGGCAAACTGAGAATGAGTGTCTGGCCCACAGGACCGGACCTATTTGGTCTGCAGTGGCCACAGGGCAGGCAAATCGGGAAGGCCTTTATGCTAGTTCACAGAAAGGGGGTAGTGGGTGGCGGGGTGGCCACCCCAAGTGGGAGCCTGAGCTCTCATTATGCTCAGGGGACTCTGGGGACTCTGGGGGTGGGCACTGGCCTGTAGGGACCCAGCTCCAGTCCCACGGCTCTGTGGCAGCACGGGATGGGGAGGGGACTCAGCCGCTCATGTGGCAGCGGTGCCTGCCAGGCTCGTGCAGCTGCTCGGCAGCCCTGCAGTCCCTGACTACCCAGGCCTCACAGCTGTGGGTAGTTCTGAGCTGCAGCTGCCCTGAGCCGGCTGAAGGGAAAAACAGGAATGTGTTTACTGTCAGAATCAATGACCCTGGGATGGACTGGGCTAGCTCAGGCCCATGCAGTCCTTAGTCGTGGTGGCCACTCAATCTGTACAACGCTTAAGAACACCTCATCTCCAGCCTAAGGAGAAGGCCACCAAGGACCCCTGCCACCTACACCCTGCCCTGCACATTCCCATCCATGCTCAGAGGCCCATGCACACCTCCTTATGTGGGGCACAGCATCCCACATAGCTGCTAGTTCCCTGAGGATTCAGGCCCCAAAATCAATCCGGTGCCGTGCTGTGCCATATGCTGCTCATACTCCAGTCCCCCGTCCTTACCCTCCTCACCCCATAGGGCCTGTACAGGAGTCTGGCTAGGACAATCAGCCCACTTCCACCCCAGTGCCACCCTTTTAGCTCCTGACAGTGCGTAACCCTACGCAGACTGCTCCCCACATGTTACCACATCATCTACAGGTCAACCTTGCTTGGGCTGCCAGACAGCCTTAGAGCCAAAGTCCACCCTCCGCCCCCCCAACCACCCACACCTCTACAGGCTGGGTACAGAGACTGGTACCTTAAGGGTTCCTCTCTACACAGGTGTGCAACTCATGTGTGTGGCTGTGAAATGGGGCCTCTGGTCACTTGTGCTGGGCCCTGGGAACATCAGTGGGGGGTTTCTAGAATAGCTATCCCTGGCTCCTCTTGGTGATGGCAGGTGTGACTTGGGCGGGCCACAGAATGGGTGATCAGTCCGTCCCTTTGGGTTGAGGGACCCACAGGCTAGTAGCACCCCTGGTAAGCCTTGCTCCCTGAAGCCTCCCGCTGCAGATGGTGGGAGAAGATGTTATGTGGGGAGTGGGTATGGGGAATAGGGGACCTGCGGACCTTGGGGTCTTACCTGGGGGGTGCGCGGCCCTCAAAGGGGTTGAGGGCCAGCAGGGACAGGGCTTCAGCATCGTTGGCCAGGAGCTTGCCAGCCAGGTGCAGGATCCACTCATTCTGCTCATAGGTCTGGGGAACAGGGTGGATGAGGCCACGTGTGCAGACCTCGTATCCCAGGGGCAGACCTCCCATGGCCCTGGCCTGTCACCTGCCATCTGCCTGCCACTCTGAGTTCCTTACATCTTGGCTGGAGTGTGGTCGTTTGAATTCCCTTGAGGACATGTACCACAGACTTGTCTCCCACCAGCTTGGTGTGCAAGGGTCAGTCATCATATGCTTGGATACCCAGCCTCACGGATGTGTCCAAGGCAGGCACTGTCCTGGCTACCTCAGCCATGCCTGGCCTGGCCTAGCCTTACCCTCCGAGGCCATATCCTCAGGCACTGCCCTGCAAGCTCAGTGACAAGAACAGAGGCTCTGTTCTGGAGCTGGTACCACCACCCACCTACATGCCCATAGCAAAGGTCGAGGGTTGTATGGCCAGGGTGGGTACCACCTCCCCTGGGCAGCTATTTTGGGAGCTTCCATGCCCACTGTCCCTGCCATGTGAGAGGTCAGAGAGCCAGTGGTGGAACATCCTTACCTGGAAGGCTGCAAACCACATGAGCCAATCCAGGCGGTAGTGGTAGGGGGAGATCAGGCACGGCCGCCTCCAGGGGTCTCCTGGTTTGCACTTGAACTCATAGTCCTCCCACACGGCATCAGGGGCGCTGGCATTGGTGCTGGCTGTGCCTTGCAGGATCACCTCTGTCCGCTCCTTGGTGATGCTGTGGGGAGAACAAGGCGTCTCCATGTCACAGGTGAGGTGTGAGTTCTGCTTCTCGCTGCAGTGCTGGGGGTGGTGGGGGCAGGGGACATGTTCGGCTGAGGAACAGGGCACCAAGCATATGGGCAGAGCCAAGTGTTCCCTGGGAACCCTCCCCGTACCTTCCAAAGGCCCCGTAGGTGTTGACGATCCGCAGTGGACTGAAGGAGGTGTTCATGACCTGCTTGGAGCTCAGCAGGTTGATGACCACAGGCACACTGAGCCAAGCCAGCAGGATGCCCAGCGAGAGGTTGGCCACACGCCTCACCAAGCAGCCTAGCGTGGGGTGGGGGTGAGTTCTTATGGCCGGGGGCCCTCCGAGCACCTCTCATCCCCAACCAAGACCGAGGGCACAGGGTCCCCACACAGCCGACACCTCCCCGTCCCCAGCATGTAGAAGGAGTTAGGGTTAGGGTCACCTACCGTATCTTGGCTTAGGCTGGGCCCCTCCAGCTTCCTCCTTGTGTATCCGTAGGACTTGATCCTTCAGGCCACCTGGCCCTGAAGGGAACAGGAATCCCAGTGTGGCATCATCAAAGCAGGAGAGGCTGGGCACAATGGTCAGCCAGTTCAGAAAGCTTAGGTTCCCGCTGAGGATAAGGACCACCTGTGGATGGTCCCAAGGGTGAGCCAGGGCTGTAGGACACAGTGTGTGCCCCATCCAGCCTGGCTCTTGAAAAGCAGGACTGAGGATGGGCCAGAGTCTTCTCTCTTGGGTTTTCAGACATGAGGCCTCAGGGAACTAAGCTCATGGGACACAGGATTCTTGGAGTTTAAGGGTGATAGGAGACAGCACTGTGACCACTGTAGGTGCCCTTATGCCCTGAGAAGGGATGAAAGTTACAGCCCAAGGTTTGCGGACAGTCTCAGGGTTCACCTTTAAACCACCTGTACTGACACCAATAGGAAAAGGCGCCCATTTCAAGTGTGCAGTTCGGTGGTTTCTGACGAGTGTTTACCACTGTGGACGGGACACGCTCTAGGCACCCTGTCCTGCTGCTGTCCAGCCTTTCTTGAGCTTCCCAGAAAGGGAGTCCCACAGTGGCTTCCTCTGCTTATCAGGGTGCAGTGAGTGCCACTGTGGGAGCACGAGGGGTGGGGTCCTCACCACCCCTGTGTGGAGCTCTGGGTCTTGTCCCTTTTCCTGGGTGGATGCGGCTGAGTCCCTGGGGATGCGCAGGACAGGGTGGCTGAGAAGCAGGCACAGGCTGAACTGGTGAGGAAACTGCTTTTCAAAGTGGGAACAAGGTCCCAGTCCCCACAGTGGGGCGTGAGGGCTGGGCCTCGCCAACATGTGGCCAGCGTCTTCTTGGCATTGGTGGCCGGGAGACTGGAGCAACTGCGGATGCCAAGCTGCTCTGAGCCCAGGTGCATCCGCACATACTCCTGGGAGGTGCTGTCAGGCCTTTTCCTCTAAGAGAACAAGTAAGTGTCTTGTGGCCGAGTTCCTGGGTTCTTCTGACGTGTTGTCGGACCTGTGCGTGCGACGAGAGCTCTGCACTCATGGCTCGCCCTTTTGGCATCTGGCTTTAAATGTTCAATGAAGTACAGTTTATCAACTTTTATGTTTTACAGTGTGTGTGTGTGTGTGTTCCATCTATGAAGCTGCCTACCCAAGGCTGTTCTTCTAAGACAATGATGGCAAACCTTTTAGAGTTTTCGATGATGACACAGTCCAGTGCAGCATGCAAGCCATAGATTCGCCACCACTGTCCTGCAAGCTTCAGGTCCACTTCCTGTGAGCTTCCGGGGACAGGGGTGGAGGTGCGGTTGGGGCTGAGCTTCAGAAGCCCTCCTCCCTGTGGACAGAGCTGGTTTAGCAGCCACCCTTAGTAGTGGAGGAGTGAAATAGCTGGGCTCCCTGAAAAGGTCCAGGACAGCCCAAAAGGAAAAGTTTTGGAGTTGAAGTGGCTTCCGGGTGAAGGAGAGGAGGGGTAACAGACGTGGGTAGGATTCCGAGTTCTAGGAAAATGTGCAGGGCTGACTGAGCTATGTGGGCCAAGTAGGAGGAAGAAGATAAGCACAGAGGAGGAAAGGACGGGAGCGGGTGGTGTTGTGTGGACCCTGGACCTACAGAAGTCACCTTTTTTGTTCCTGGCAGGTAGAACCGGGGGTGTCAACCCTAGTACAGCCCTGGTCACATTCTGCTGGCCAAAAATTGCTCGCATTGGTGGGAGTGGACCAGCCTTGGCTCATGGGCTGCGCTTTAATTACGGCCCATCCTGCCGAAGGAGCAGGGAGTTTAAGGTCATGGATGCTGACGTCCAGTGAGGGGTCTGTGTGCTGGGCTGGTATTCAGTGGTCAGTTTTGCGGAATATACTGGTGGTTTATGAAGTGTGGGTTCATGGCTTTCCCTGAACTAATTTGGAGTACTAGCTTTTCTGGTTCTGAGCCACAAAATAACTCTTGTTCTTCACTACGTATAATGTTGCCCAGTCTTTTGCCTGCCCAGGGCCCCAAGCCCACTGGCCCCAGCCTGGCAGGAGCTGCCTGGGTAGATGCGATGGGTGGACGTGGGCTGCTCCTGTGGTTTGCTGAGGCCATTGACCCAGGTCAGATGCAGGCCCGGGGAGCAGCCCTATGCTTTGGGCTGCTGCTGTGAGGGTGGAGGGGCTTGGGCCTGAGCACCCTTGTACATGGGGTGGATGAAGGGCTAGATAATGTCCCGACCGTGGGTGGGGTACTTTGGAGGGGTTCTGGGGCTCCTGTGAGGACACCTGAGCATCCTGCATCTGTTCCCACTGGCTGCACCAGTTCTGGGCTCTTACCTTACCCCTGCGGCTGGCCTGGAGCATGGGCCCTGCAGTTGGGAGTGAGGCAGCTGCCTTTGCCCATCCAGCAGCGGCAGATCAAACATTACCAGATACCTGGAGGTTCCCAGTGTGGCTCCTACCTGTGTTTCCCTCTCCTCAGGGATGGTGACAGAACTCGCCTAGTTTTAGCTGCTCTCCCTGCTCTGACCCAGAAGAGGATGAGACCAGAAGGTACATCTCTTGGGCTCGGGATCAGTGCTGCCTGTGAGGACCTGATGGTCCCAGGCCTCACCAGAGTGAGCCCCATAGGGTGTTCAGAGCACCCAGAAGGAGGCGTCACTTGGGACTGTCCCAACTGTACCCACTTGTTTACAGCAGCAAAAGCCCCCCTTGGACTCTGTGCCCCCCCAAAATGCAGAAGAACAAAACATGTGGCCCGGCCAAGGCTCCAGGCTGATTGAGATGCGCATACGGTCCAGTGACACCGTCCTCAGGAACAGCAGAGTTCAACCCCTGCTGGTCTCCATGGCACACTGACCTGCGTAACATGGTCCAGTATCTACCCCGCAGCCCAGCTACACCCTTGCTATCTTCCTTCAACATCTGCGTATCGGGGACAAGGATAGAAGGAGACTAAGAGATTGTTTTTCCTCAGCATCTCAGCTTGGTCTGCTTCACAGAAACACCTTAGCACTGGACCTCCCAGGGTGTGTATCCCACCTCCGCTGGGTACAGCCAACTGGAAGAGGGGCACTATTCTCCAGGACTTCATACACAGAGTAGCCACCTCTGGAAGACTGCCACTCCCTCTGAGACTCAGAGCTCAGTGATTCCCCAGCGCTGCTGTGGTTTCACACTGTGGGGCTGATGAGCTCAGGATGAACGCTGTGCCTGTGGTTTCTGGTGCAGGTTAGGGAAGGGGTCATAGTCAGGGGTGAGGGAAAGGAACCTCAATGGCCGGAACAAACTGCTGGACACCAAACAGACAGGAAAACTATCCTGAGATACTTGTCTGCGGGTGTTGTGGGACCCCAACCTGCTTTTTTGTTTTTGGTACAGGGGATCGAACTCAGGACCTTGCACTTGAGAGGAAGGTGGTGGTGTCGCTGAGCTAAATCCCCAGCCCCTGAACCCCAACCTCTGAGAGGGGAGTAGAACATGTTTCAGACCTGGAAGGCAGAGGGTGAGGGAGCAGAGGAGCCAGAATGCATGGCAGGAATGTATTTGAGTCATGGGCTGGGCCTCAAGTCAGGCAAGGGACAGAAGCAGGGGAGCGGGCGCTGAGTGGGACCTGGTGAGCATACAGGCCAGACTCCAGGGTTCTAATGACCCAGGGACACAGACTAACTGAAAAACAGGCACACAGCAGGCACCCATGAAACACCACGCATGGTGCGTGGGCCTCAACCACCACCCGGGTCGAGGCCTCTGGACCTGCCCGTGGGAACCTGAAGCCAGCACCCAAGGGATGACAGAGGTAGTTGCTGTAGCAGCACCGGCCACGTCCAGACACACAAACTGCTGCAAACATAAGCCACAATCAGGAGGGGAAAGCCAACAGAACCCGAATCACATATCTATTGTAAATGCTTTGAAATGACAACTGTGTTTTCTTTTGAATTTAAGAGAAACACAAGAGCCATAAACAAGAACCGGCAGTGATTCCAGAGGTGAAAAGGTGGCCCGTGAGGTAAGAAACTTCCTGGACACACTCCGGAACAGCAGCAACACTTCATGGGGACACCGTGAGCACCCGAGCGCGGGGCAGTGCAAGCGTCCTGAGCTGAAGCAAAGCACGCCGGGCTGCATTCGGGGTGTGCGTGCAGGGTCTAAGCCCACATGAAGTTGAAGCATGGCAGAAAAAACATGAGGAAACAGGCCCTCAAATTCCCTAATTCGATGAAAGCAATAACAGCACAGATAGAGAAGCCTAGGAAATCACAGCCAGGATCGACTCAAAGAAAAGAATAGAAAACATGTCCTAATTCGACTACTCAAAACCCAGGAGAGAGAAGGTCCTAAAAGCAGCCAGAAGGGAAAACACCACAGAGAGGAGTGAGGACCACGAGCTGTGCACAGCACGGCAGTAATGTGGCGTGGAGAGGACAAGGGCACGAAGGGAAGAGGTCGGGACGGTGAATCTGTTCTTTGCATGAGCTGGGATGACCGTTGCTGCCCTTGGAGTGGGTCCCCTGGTTCTTGGACCTTGGAATTTGGCCTAGGATGATAGCACTGGCTTTCCCGGGCCCAGCCTGCAGGCTGCAGCTTGAGTGTGAGCATTAGGGAGCCCCAGTACCACAGCCCCAGTGTGTCCAGGAAGCCTGCATTGTGTTCCCAAGGTGCTGCCGGGGTGGCTGTCCGTGAGGCCTGTCATCCTGGCAGACGGTGACGCTGAGCGCACCCAGAGGTTACTCTGTGACTCCCAGCTGACCTCAGCCTTGGCGGGCAGCTCTCTGCCATTGTCCCTCCAGGCTGCACAGCATGAGTGTCAGCCACTTGTCCGAGGAAGGCAGGGGAGATTGAGATGCTTGTCCACATCTGTCACAAACTCGCAGCTGCCCCCATGCCCGCCGGGGCCGGGACAGAAACTGTGGCCTCTGGCTGTGTACAATGAGCAGCCCGAAACTTTCTTCCTGCAGATTCTCACAGATGCTCCCATAGCAGCAGACCCATGCCTGTGCCGTCCCATTACAGAGTCTGGAGACGCTCTGGTCTCCTGGGGGCTGTTCTGCCCCAGCCATGTGTTAAAACCACCTGGGGAGCTCTGAGCAACACCCCCATTCCCCACCTTGGCCCTTCAGATTCCTGATCTTATTGTGCCTTCGTTGGGGTGGGAGGCAGCCTGACTTCCCACCTGGGGCCATTCTAATGAGAGTTCAAGTGGGGACCCCATGCTCAGAGCATTAGGCCCACAGGACACAGTATGAGGAGAAGTCCCGCTTCTAACAGCACTCTGGAAAGTCCCTGTGACACTGTCTGCTGACAGACAGACAGATCTGGCTGTGCTTAATTCCAGGTCAGGCTCACCCTAGTCCAGCCTGGATTAACACCCCCAAGCCCCCATCTGGCTGTTTCTTTAGTAAGAAGGATGGAATTTGGTGTAGAGCAGCCAGAGTGCTCCAAGGGGATCTTGTCTTTCTTGTTTTCCTCTTCATGTCCCTGCAGCCCATCTCCTCGGAGGGACATGAATCTCATCACAGCCCATCTGTGTTTACCGAGGGCCTCAGAGCCCCAGATGAACCTACAGTGTGCTCTGCAGAGGACTGGGGTGAGGCCTTCACAGTGCCGGGGGTGGGAGAGGAACTCAAAGTAGTGACCCTGGGCCTGGGGGACACAGCAAATGTTCTGGGGCCAAGCAACATGACCCCTAAAGGAAGGAGTAGGTTTGGGGATGTCCTGGAGGAGCTCACAGTTACCAGGGAGAACATGTGCTTCCACCAGCAGCTTCCACAGAGGTGCTCGGGTGCTCATGGGAACCTCCCACAAGGCACATGCATGCAGCCATGGTGACCACCGCTGTGACCATGAACCATGAGTCCGCACCATGCGGCAACCAGGAAAAGCAGAAGCACATGGCAGGACACAGAGAGGAGGAAATCTGGTGTGAGATGTCACTGGAGTCTAAAGTCCAGGAACGGCTGACTGTAAGCCGTGCGCCCACACAAGGGCATGGCACTCAGCCTTACAAGGGAAGCAGACCCCACACATGTCACACGGTGACACAGACAAGCTTCAGGCGCTTGTGCTCACTGAAAGGCATTCAAAGGCACACACTGTGTGATTCTCTTTGCATAAAAATGCAGATGGGACAGAGCAGACCTCAGCTAGTGGTAAGGAGGGGTGGGTCCTGCTTGTGCTGTGGGGTAGAAGTCATAGGACCAGGTGTACTGGATGCACAACACTGAGAATTTATTTAACACCGCTGGGGCATACTTTAGAGTGGCAGATTTTTTGTTGTTGTTGTTACTCGCCATATTCAAAAGAATGGGAGCATACATGCTCAGCTCTGGGGACAGGGCTGCTGCTGGGACCTGGCCCCAGGCCTGGCTGGACTGTGGGGGCTGATGGTGCCTCCCAGGCCTTTGTCTCTAGATGCAGCAGTGGGGGAATCAGAGCAGCCATGGGGTAGGGGGTGTGTCTCAAACGCTGCCTCTCCAAAGTCCTCACAGCATCTGGCCGAATCTCAGGCCCGGCCTGCCTCCTCCTTGAGCGGACTGATGCCTCAGCGGGCTGCAGATGTCTGTAGTGGTCTGTGGTGGATGCCAATGATGCCCTCGGAGCTGAGGTACCATGCTCCCTGGTCCCTCCCCACATGCACTTCCCCAAGAAGCTGGTGGGCCCTGTGTCCTTGCAGAACCCTCTGAAGCAGCTGTATAAACTCAGCGTGGGAGGAGGTGATCTGCTCGCATCCCATCCCTCCCAGAGGAAGGACGCTGCGGAAGTTACATCCTTGCCAGAGTGCACAGTCATCCTCAGCACCACACTACACTGTCTCCAAACTATTTCTGGGCACCTGCTCTCGGGATGGCACAAGCTGTGCCCTGCAAGTCCCCAGTCCAAGACGCCACCCTGCCCGGGTGAGATGTCAGACTAGGCCCCAGAGAGGAGTCAGGCCCCGGACATCTCTGTCTTGTCCTGCATATGGCATGGGCTGGAGGATGGCAGGGACACTCCTGAACCTTCGAGGTACAGTAAGGAGGCCGTGGGGCTGGGCTCTCTGGAACAAGCCCAGGGCTTCAGATGGAGGATGAGCGCTCTGCCCCCCAGCTAGGTCAGTGCATCACCACTGAACTGAGGAATGTGTGCAGGGGCTTCTTTGGGGCAGCAGACTCAGAACAAGGGCCGTACCTGGTGCACAGCCCCTGGACAGTGAGGCTATGGGATGCTTGGCTGTTCGTCTAGGTGGGCAGATACTTATCCTGAAATCAAGTGGGATTCCACCAAGTGAGCTCTGCCCAAGATGGCGCTCCAAGCCATAGGTTCAGAGGTCAAATAAGGTCTGTCCTCAAAACAGGACTCTTTCCAGGCACAAGGGACAGAAACCTCACCATGTTGTTTCAGTAATGTAATGATTTGCTTCTTGCTAATACTAGTGGAGCATCTTCAGCTTATTTGGAGAGCAGCAGCAGGGGGCCACTGTTCAGTATAGCTGAGGGGTCCTGATGGCCTAGAGGGTGGATGGCAGCAGTGGCCCTGAGCTGAAGGCCAAGCAGACCTGTGTTCTTTGCTGAGGCTGTGTCCTGTGCACTGCCTTTGTACCAGGACCTAGAGCCAGTGCAGAAAGCTCCCTATTTTCCACTAGGACAGGTCAGTGGGATCCCTGGCCTGTAGAGCCCACAGTGGGGACATTTCTCCAGAGGCTGAGGCTCTGCTCAGGACTTCCTCCCACCACTGGAACCATAGGACACAGGCTGAAGATGGCTCGGAATGCCATGTGCATGGGGCAGGTGTGACACAGATGCTCCATCCTCCTGTGAGTGTCCTCAGAAGAGGTTACTTGTGGCCCCTGGGCATGTGGAGGAGGAAACCCTTGGTGGTCAGGCCTTGGTCAGGACTCTGAGACCCACCAGTCCAGGCTGGGCACGCCCCCAGGGGTCCATGCAGCCCTCCTTGCTGTGATCAGTCAAGTACCGTAGTGCCCTACATGGAACAGGAAGCCTATTAGCTCTGTCTGTGGTGGGACAGGTGGGTGGGAAACAGGCTTCAGAACACCCAGGTAAGGGAGCATCATTCAGCACTAAGGAGAAAGGAGTGATCCGGCCATGGAAAGACATGAGAATCTTAGTCATGCGACTGAGAAGAGCCAGTCTGACCAGGAGATGCAGAGTGATTCTATTGCTGGGATATTTGCAAAGGGCAGAAATACAGGGACAGGAAAAGGTCAAGGGGTGCCAGAGGTTAGGATATGGAGAAGGATGAACAGGCAGAACTCAGCAGTTTTAGGGGGGATGAGAACACTGTATGACACGGCAGTGGTGGACACTTGTCCTCTTACGTGTGTCCAGATCCACAGAACACGCTGCATAGGAGGGAGCCTGGTATGGGCTGCGGACTTTAGTTAATCATATGTCACTATGGGCCTTGCACAACAGTGTGAGGAGTTTGTAATGAGGGATGCAGGGGACCCTCTCTGGTCTCTGCACAGTGTTCCTATAAACACAAAATGGTCCTGAGAGAATTCTTTAAAAAAAGCAAATAGGGCCGGGAATTTAGCTCAGTGGTGCCACTGCCTGCCTCGAAAGCACAAGGTCCCAGGTTTGATCCCTTGTTCCAAAACAAACAAACAAAGCAAACAAAACAATTAAAACACTGGAGCAACAAAAGCAGGTGAACCCATAGGGACAGAGACAGGGTAAGCATTCTGATGTCCTTAAGGTTGTCACAACGGCAAAGATGTGGCCAAGGCTCAGATGCTCAGTTAACTGTGGGCCCGATTCAGACATGGCCCAGCTCAGACGTGAAAATGAGGGCAGGAGGGGAGCAGCTCACAGATCCAGATATGGAAATATTACAACCCTCTTTGTGGCCAATAAACTTGAAATCAGCGGAAATGGACAAATTCTGGGACACGGGTGCCCCCCGAAGCCGCCACCCAGAGGGGAAACTGCATGTCTGGCAGCCACAGAAGGGGTCACCCCAGTGCTCACAAGGAATCCATGCCTGGTGTTGTCCAGTTTAGAGAAACAGGCCATCTGCATCTCTGTGAGCGCTCAGAGAGCGAGGCTGTCCCCACATATGCGGGGAGGGTGACACCACAGACAGCAAATCCACGTGGCAGTTAGGAGGGAAAACCAGACAGGCTTTAATCGCTGACAGCCATGACAAATCCAAAAGAAAACATCGGTGAATTGGGCCCAGTAACATATTAAAGTTTATATAGCAAGACCAAGCTGAGTTTATTGTAGTGACATAAGCTGGCTTGACAAGAGCGGGAGTAACATAACTTACCACATTAGGAAATCGGAGAAGAAGACCCAAGGGACCCTTGTGTCACAGATGGGGAACACAACTACCAAACTCTGTGTCCACGCCTGACCACAAAACCAGAACCAAAGCCATGAAACAGAACTGCCCTATAAACCAGAGGGAGAGAGGACACGACACTGCCTGGTGTTGGCAGACACACCAGGGGCGCTGTGAGGAGAGGAGCTGGAGTCACCACTGCAGTGCACAGCCTGTGATCCCACACAACCAGGAGGAAGGGGTGGGAGCAGAACCCACAAAGTGACAAGGGACCCCTGCTGTTCGCGACAGTATCATCGGAGAGCCACACACGGTGACCATCACTTAATGCAGGGAAAGTCACCTGAGAAGACCCACCCTGAAGGCTGGCAGCACAGCTACAACACGATTATACTGACAAAGAGGAAGACACTTTAGGTAAAAAAGAAGGCCATTTACAACGCCCACAAAGATAAAGTGTCATGGATAAAATATACCCAAGCATGTATGGAGTAGAATTATACAGACGTCACACACCTATGAAGGTGCAGGGCATGCCTCCCTCTCTGGGGAGAATTTTGAGTGTGGAAAGACAGCTGTAACTACATCAAGTCTTTTCCGTGGTCTCACCAGGGCCACCAGACCCCACGAGGTGCCACTTGCATGGCTGACACAGAATGACCAGTTGTAACAACAGGACTGAGGGTGTAGGACCATGGGGGCCCAGCTCTGCTGGAGGAGGTAGGAAGGATACACCACTTGGGGACATGGGTGTTTCTCATAGGAATAAGCACCTATCTCCCCATGGCCCAGCAGTGTCCCTGACAGGTGAGCACACAGGGCACACCGCAGGCTTGCAGCAAAGAAATGGAACAGCCGAGAGTCCACGACAGGCCTGATTCGCCCACTGTGGCCCCTGCCAGAGGCAACTTGTCCTCGGGAGTGACGCGAGCACGGGGACACGCGGCCCAGGGCAGAGGCAGCCAACATAAGCGGGGACGGACAGGCGTCAGGGTGGAGATGGGACTGAAGGAAGGGCACAGGGCCATGGCTCCGCTGGACCGGGCACGAGTATCAGACTATGCCGTACACTTGATAATTGTACCTCTCACTGCATTCACGTTACACCTCCATAAAAATAATATGTAAAATAGAAAGTTTTAAAAATCTCAACTGTGATTTCCTTGGAAGTTGATAAGTGGACCCCAAAAGTTGTAAGAAGTGTGGTGACCTGAGGTTTGTGAGATCCAGAGAGGTGTCTCAGGTTAGGTGGGGCAGGAGAAGGGCCAGGTGCCTGCAGCTTGAGGAAGACAGTGATGTTGACAACCCACGTCCCTAAGGGGATGGCATGAGATGGGCCCCTCAGGACCCCAACTCCCAGGGTACTGACATCTACATATGAAACTTCTGGAACTTAAAGAGAAATCAGGATTGGGTGCAGCAAGGCAGGGACACCTGCACTGGGCTGCGGGGTGTCTAACCCAGGCCTGCGCCCACACCTCGCCACCCCACACAGATGCTCTCACGAAGGAACAGAACTTGGTCAGAGCCAGGAGCTGGTGAGGTCACTCTTGGATGTGCTAGGATGTGCTAGGATGGCCTGTCTGCCCCAGCCCTCCCTGCGGAAGGGTTAGTGGGAAACCGTGAGGTTACTGGTGCCTCTACAGATATGTAGAGGTAGGGTAGTGACAAGAGGCTGCGCTCACCTGAAAGAAGATCTGTAGCACCCCATGGAGGAGGCACAGGCGGCGCCCAAGGAACACAAGGAAGGGTACCAGCAGCTCCAGGACGTGGTTGCTGAGTGTCTCGAAGCGGTGGAACCACCAGGGTGACTGGTGCAGGAAGTAGGCCAGGGGGTTGGGCACAGGCTGTGTCTGTGGGTGCGAGAGAGACAATGATTCTCCATGCTAGCGGTGGGGGCTTCAGGGATGGAATATCCCCTGGATCTAGCACCTCTTGGCTCCCCGAGGCCTGCATAGGCAGAGCCAGCTGGCCTGATTGAGAAGGGCCAGGGCATTTCTGAGGGGAGGTGGGTTTTGAAGGCAAAACAAGTTCATCATTTAAAAGCAAAAACTATACACTTTAATTGAAGGCGTCATGCCTTTAAACCATAGGTCCAAGTTAGGAACACAGGCCCTGCGAAAGGGGACTGCAGGTGGCAAGGTAGTAGCCTCTGAAGCCCAGGATGGTCCCCACTGCCAGGAGACCCTGGGGTTGCCTGGTGCAACCAAGGACCGTGCCCACTTCTGGGCTCAGCAAGGTCCTGAGGTCCCTCTGTCTTTCTGGTGTGGTGGGGGCTTCCATAGGGCCACACAGGCTTTTTTCAAGGGACTGGGACTTGAGCACAGGCCCAGCGGTGGAGGGTGAGGGTGTCACAGACAGCACCAGGCAACTCTGAACAGGTAGGAGGTCTGCCGCAAGGAGGAGCAGAAGCCACCTGGAGAAGAAGGTGCTTTCACTTTGGGCCATGAAGGGGCCTGACCTCCTCACCCTGGCACACAGGGACAAAGCTCCCTCTCTACACTGAAGTCTGGCCGTGAACTGTGTAAGGGGGCAACCTTGTACCCTGTAAAACATAAGCCGAGAGCTGAGGGCGCTGTGGCTTGGTGGAGGCACAGCGCTGGCTCATTCGGGGTCAGTGATTCGTGCATCACACTCAGACACAGGGTAGCCCAGATGTGGGGATCCCATTTCACAAATCTGAAAGGAGACGATCCAAAGTCAGAAAGACACGAGAGGAGAAAGGGTGATGATTTGGAAGGGGAAGCCCCGCTGGGAGATACCTGTGTGCTGGTGTTTCAGCACCTCTTCCTGTCCCTGTAGGGCAAAGTCAAAGGACAGAAGAGCTTGCTTCACTATTTCCCTACCTTTATAAATACAGACTCTGTATTGCGGGTTTTCATCCAAACGGGAATGTGATCATTCGTGCCCGGAGGATGGATCCAAGCTCCACATGCCCTATTTTAACTGAAGACCATGCTGCACACCTCCCATCCACTGACTGGGGCCTCAACCGCACCAACCCAGGCAGAGAGGCCTTGAGGGAAGGCAGCACACGTGTGCCCAAGGCAGGTCCACGAGCTGAAACCTGAAGACCAACCGCTTCCACGGTGCCGACGACAGGATCCTGGGGACCCATGAGCTCTTGATGGGGTGGGGAGGCCCCCCATGCTGACTGACCATGGTGAGGCCTGGGTAAAGGCACGGTGTGTGCAGAAGTGGAGTGGTGGCCAGGGTCCCCTGGAAACTGGTCCCTGGATACCTGAGGCCCAAAGCTGCGGCTGCCGCCTGGGCAGAGGCGGAAGCCAAAGAAACCATGCCAAAGGGTTCTTACAAGCACGAGCCTCCTGGCTCCAGTTCCAAGGGGATGGGAGATAACGAGAAAGGAAATGAGCCTCAGAATGGTGAAAAACACCTTCGAAGTAGCCGGCTCACTGAACAGAGCTTCGCAGGAGTGCTGGTTCCCCAGATGGCAGTGGCGAGGGGCTGTCGTGAGGGTGTGCGCACACTGGACCCAGCACAGGGAGCGTCTGCATCCCTGACCCTTGCGATCCCCAGCTGGCTGTGAGACTCGCCTCCACCGAGATAATACATGACAAGATACCTGGCACCACCCCCGTCCAGGCCTTGTGAAGACTGACCCATGAGAAGGGCTCCTCTGAGATTACCCCCGATGAGGAAGGCCGCCTCGCTGTGAGGCGAGGTCACCTGTTATGTGGTGTGGTCAGTGGAGCAGCACTAGGGCTCCAGCAGGGGACCAGAGCCCTCCTGGGCTCGCTATCACCCAACAAGTATCCTTACCTGACAATCGGAGATGTGAAAAAATATGAGCTGGCAGCCTGGATCTGCACAGATGGGTGAGGAGCCCTAGACATGCTAAGTACACAGCAAACAGGAGCTTGCTTTGCAATTTAATGAAATATTTTTAAAAGGTGATGTGGTTATTTAAAGGAAAATAATAAAATATAGTATGTATTTTATAACATATGCAGAAGTAACTGTGACAATCACAGCAAAAAGGCCAGAAAGGGAAAATGGAAGACTATTACTGTAAAAGGGCTTTTAGAATTTTTGAAACAAAGGTACTATAGGATGAGTTAACTATACATATACTCTATTTATTTATTTAGTTTTTTTTTTGAGACAGGGTCTCATTATGTAGTGAGACTGACCTGGAACTCACTGTGTAGCCCAGGCTGGTCTCGAACTCACAGCGATCCTCCTGCCTCAGCCTCCCGAGTGCTGGGATTACAGGCGTGCGCCACCACACCCGGCTCTTATACATATACTCTAAATCCTAAAGTGACTATAGATATAAAACCACAGAGTGTTAGAGCAAATGAACCATACAGAAAAATTTAAAGAGTCATAATCAGTCTCAACCAGGCAGAAAAAGACGAGATTAGAAATAAGACAACAGACTGATGTCTGTCCATGCCAAAAGCCAGGTTTGACGCAAATGATCGAAATACCCCCACAGAAGGCAGCGCTTGTCAGACAGGACGCAGGTAAGAGACGACTCCAGATATGGTGAGTGGGGGAGAGTCACTGCACAGGCACTGCTCATGGGAAAGCTGTGGATAAAGAAGACATCAGGGCAGGAGCAGGACAGGGAGGAGGAGGAGGAGCAGGAGGAGGAGGAGCAGGAGGAGGAGGAGCAGGAGGAGGAGGAGCAGGGCTCCTTGACATCCAGGAGGAAGTGTAGCGCGTAAACACCTACCCTATGTGGCTAATAACAGGGCCAGACTGCACAGAGCTGGACAGTAAGTAAGGAGGGACGGGAGAGCTGAAACAGCAGCTGCCAACCCCATGTCATTAACACCTGCAGACACGGAACATGGAAAGTCCACTGAAACAGACCGAGTTCTGAAAATTTCAAGACTCAAGGCTGTGAAGTATACTCTGACAATAAAGGAAAGAAATAAGAAGCCCAGAACAGAAACATTTCTGAAAAATGCCCGCAGGTTGAGAAACTCCAACTTCGCGGACCCTGCATTCCAGTGTGTTTTGTCATTTAAGTCAGCGTGGCATCACTGCGAAGTCAGGGGTTAGGATTTGCTCAGCACCACAAAGCCAGAAGGGTGTCTGTGCTTCTACTCTCCATCCTTGGTCTCTGGTGACCTGAGGCCATACCCCTGACCTACCTGTGTCTTGGAATGGGGACCCCTCCATAGGAGGAAGCCTGTGTTCCTCAATCCCTGAGGGTTCAACTTAGTAAATCTTCCAGTGGACAAGCAGCTGAGCCGCAGCTTTCAGTCCACTGGACTGGATTTGGTCATGGCTTCTAGAAAGTTAACTTTTATGGCTTTCGTGAATAGCGTCTACCTTGCCACAAATTATTCCCAGATTAGCAGATCCCTAAATCTTAGGGCACTAGCGACCCACGTCCAAGTACAGACCCAGACAGCTGGCTGGTAGCACAGGGGCCCTGGTCACCATGAAAAGTAAGATCTTGCTAAGCAAGACCCTGTCCGAGAACAAAAATGGGCCGGGGCTGCAGCTCAGTATGAAGGCCCTGAGTTCCATCCCCAGTTATCCACACCCCCCAATAAAATATTTCTCCTGGCTGAGGCCCCATGTGAACAATCCCTGGACCCAGGAGGAAGGAACTGTGGAAGGAGGAAGAGCAAAGCCAAGTTTCATGGTGTAGAGTTGGGAAGCGGCCCCGGGAATGGCTGAACCCAGGGAGCCTCTAGCGAGTGAGCTAGGTGGGCGGGGCCCTAGGCCACTGGAGTCAGGAAACACGCTGTGGTGAAGGAGGGCGGATCCAGCAGCAGCGGCTGGCAGCGCGGGGACACAGACGTCCCTGGAGCCAAGGGTGGGCCGGGGGCGGGGGTGGGGTGTGCGACAGGCCGTAAGCTTCCTAAGCAAGGCTGTCTGGGCAGCAGGGCCTGTCCCTGGGGGGCTGTTACAGCTCTGAGCCACTGCGGTCACTTGTAGAGGCCTGGGAATCAGACAAGCCGACTAGTGCTGGTCTGACATGCTCTGGATCCCAGACCTGGGGTTGGTGAGTGGTGGAGAAGTTTGCAGCGCTCAGTGCCCCAGGAATGGCACCGCAGAACCATCTGGCATGGATCGCGCTGCTTGTCCACAAGCCTCCTGCATGGGAGCCCCAGGAGGTGGCCCTGGTGTGGATGGCAGACATGGGACCCTGGGAAAGGGAGTCAAGGGGCACCAATCAAGTAGAGGGGCTGCCCGCACTGCTGGACACCGCTCCCTTCCGGCCTGTGAGATGAAACCTGACCCCCAAGGCAAACAGCCTCTGGGGTTTGCAGGACACGGCAAGAGAGGGCCTGAAAGGCAAAATTAAATTTCCCCTGGGCCAGGGATTTAGCTCAGTGGTTCCACTGCCTGCCTTGCAAGCATAGGGACCCAAGTTTGATCCCTGGTACCCGCTCCCCCCCAAAAAACACAAATTAAAAAAAATTTCCTCCAAACTCCTAGCAAGAAATTAAACCTACCCCCCCGCCCCAGATATGTGCATCGACTGCAACATCTGTAGTTTCTTCACTAGAGATACAGCATAGGACACTGTCTGTTGTATCAAAACCATCTGAGGGCGGCTGGGGATTCAGCTCAGTGGTTCCACTGCCTGCTTTGCAAGCACAAGGTCCTGAGTTCAATCCCCAGTACCCCTCTGCCAAAAAAAAAAAAAAAAAAAAAAAAAAACAACCCAAAACTAAAAAAAAAAAAAAAATCTGAGGAATCTGTGCTCTATTCTTCTTGATGACAAAGACTTCTTAAACCCCAAGTGGAGACAGACCCTGTGGCTGGAATGCTCTACTTCTCACCCACAAAGGCTGAGTGGTGCCAAGGAAAGCTGCACGCCCATAGGCCTGAGTAGGGGCTGGGTCCTACCCACTCACTCTCTGTTGTGGGCTGCAGCAGGTCCTAGGGGACGCAGAAACAGGTGCCAGCCCTGCCATCAGCTGCCAGCACACTGTGCGCCTCTCAGAGTGAACACTCTCGTCTTGATGCTCACTGCTGGTCCCCCTGCAGCGTGGGGGACGGCCTCACCTAGAAGCACACTTAGCAAAGTCCTACTCCCGTTTACCTCCCTGGAAGGGATGTGGTGAGGCGTCGGGATGCTCTCTTCCCACGGACAGGATTACAAGCGGTGCCACTGCAGAGCAGGTCGGGGGAAGACCAGTCCCTGCTTAAGAGCCTGATACTCTGTTGTGCTCTGGGGGGCGGCTGCAGGTTCATTTGGGTGGGGAGATATGGATTCATTGTGATACTTCCGTACTTTGAAATTTTCCATAGAGAAAAACAAAACATTAAAAATCATAGCAGGGCTTTAGCTCAGTGGCACCAAGTCTGCCTCACAAGCACAAGGTCCTGAGTTTGAAAAAAAAAAAAAAATCATAGCGGAACACTGAGTTTCTTTTTTTCTTTTTCTTTTGGTACGGGGGATTGAACTCAGGACCTTGCACTTGTCAGGCAGGCTTGGTGCCACTGAGCTAAATCTCCAGCCCCTGACTGGGGATAAATAAAAACATGCGATCAAATCCTGAGCTAAAAATTATTGCCAACTGCACTCCTGGATTCCCGAGTTGGGCTGAGTTAGCACAGCAGGGCATAGGCTCTGGGACTTTGGGGGACTCACTACATCTGGGCCAGCACAGAAGACACAGAGCCTTTGAGATTGGCACGGAATCCTCCTGGCCCCTGGGGTCCCTGACTCATACCCACGGGTGGGTCCCCATGAATGCCTACGTGGTGTGTCTAGACATGACCGTGGACGTGGGAACAGTGAGAAAAGCGTACGGTCTCTGTCTAGGGTCTTGGCACAGCACCCTTTGTACCTAGAACGCTTGTCATTTACTCATAAGCCCCTTCCCTTTGTTTCTCTCCCCTCTCTGTGGTGCTGGGGATCAACCCTGTACCATGTGTCATGCTAAGCTTGTGCTTGGCATTGGGCCACACCCCAGCCCAGCAAGCCCATAGCCACCCGGCTCATGCCTGGAGGGCTCCTACAGGGCAGGGCAGGTCCTAGAGGTGCCACCTGGGAAGTGGTGTATTTAGACTTGTGTTCCCAGGGCCTGCTGCTCTCTCTCCCCTTGGGTGAGACCCTGTGCCACGCACTCCTCAGCCCACACTGGTGCCCAGCCCCCAGAGACAGGAGCAGCCTGTGATCCCAGCAGGGACCTGTGGACCTTCCCGCCCCTCTGGCCTCTATAGCTCTTAGCACCTGCCAAGGGCTCTTCCACTGTGAAGCACCGGCCCTAACGTGTGGAAGTGAAGACTCGTCAGCCAGCCAGCTGCCTGTGGAACTGGCAGGAGCACAGCGGCTTTCACAGCCCCCAGGGCCACCACCGTGAGAAGCACGCTACTTCCCTACTACGAGCATTTTAATGCTCCACAACAGAACCATTGCTTGGTATTTTTTGAACCCCCAGCAGCAATACGTTTGAAAGAGTGAAGGGGAGCACTTGGGGCATCATCACCCACTGCTGTGTGGGATGCAAGCTCCCCTGAGCACCTAGATCCTCCACATTAACAATTTGCAACCACCTTCCCCAAGTTCCTAAGAGCGCCTGCCCCAGGGATGAGCAGACCGGGCCACACCCTGCAGAGAAGACACAGGGTGAGCATCCTCAGACTGCTGCTCCGGTCAGGAGAGAACAGATGAACAAGGGACACACGCCCTGGTCCTGGACTAACCAAACAGACGCCAAGTGAAGCTACCCGCAGGCACACTTTATGTTCTTGGTCAGAAAACTGAGGAAGAAGTGGGTGGCAGGTGCCAGGATGCTTGTGCCCCGGAGCAGCGCTCAGCGGGAGAGCACGCGAGGGAGTGTCCCCGTCCAACATCTGCGTGTGCACGTCTGCATGTATGCATGTACCCCTAAACACAAGATGCAGACACCCGTACACATCCACGCTGAGCTCAAGGCTCCCAGGCTCCCTCCCAGCATCTGCACTGTCAAGAGCTCTCAGCTGGTCACGGTGCAGGTGACCTGCATGTCAGCTGTTCTTGTTTGGGGCTGGAGTTCTATCTTAAAAAGTCAGTATCACACAAAGGTTTCTTTTACACACGTGGAGTCTGAGGGACTTTACAAATAACAGCAGCGGAAAGTGATTTATTGCCCTGGATTAAAGGTCAGCTGGGTGTGCAGGACTCTGGAGCCAAACAACAGTATAGACTTTCTATTAACTCATCAGTGCTCCCCCAGAGTGAGAGCAGGGGAAGAGATGGAGGGAGATGAAGACAGGAAACGAGAAACAGAGAGACCTGGGGCAGACATGACACCGAGAGGGGGAGATGTGGACAGAGACAGAGGACGGAGAGGGGACAAGGCGAGGAGGAGGTCAGCTCTCAGGCACAGACCCGCCACAGTGTCACCCACCGTGGGTGGCTACGGCTTCAACTTGAACACAGAAGACTTCCGACAGCTCAAGGCACCAAAACACGCACAGCAAACCTCCTTAAAGTTGAACTGTAAAGCTGCAGGATGAAATATTTTCATGCAGCATGAAGAAGTCAAGCTATACATGTGTGTAGTCGATGCGCCAGAGCACGTCGAAGCTCTAGTCAGGAGATAATAAAAAAACCCCAAAGAGACACACGAGCCAATCTAAAAGGGCTCACAACAGCCAAAGCTGTAGCAATGTAAGCAAAATAATAAAAATCACACAATAAATTAAACCAAAATTGATTGACTATGAATAAAAGGGGAGCAGAGACGCCTTCACCTTACAGAAGAATCCCAATTAATATATGCAGATATTTCTCTCCAGGGATTAAAGCTTAATATTGTACTCTCCTTGGGGCTGGGGGTTTGGCTCAGTGGTTCCACCGCCTGCCTCACAAGTGCAAGGTCCTGAGTTCAATGCCCGGTACCGCTCCCTCAAATAAAATATTGTACTCTCCTAGACAGTAGGTAGAATTTAGGGACTTGTTTTCTAAGACAAAAAAAATTTGTAAAGGAGAAAAAAAAAAATGCAACTTTTCAGTGGAGAAACTACCAAACACTACCATGGTCAAGTGACCAGAAAGTTACGCTGATCTCCGGAGAACATCTCACTATGAATTCTCATCAAACCTTACAACCACGGTGGAATTATGACAGAAACACCAGAGAAACTGAAGTCATAGGACGTTTTATAAAATACCTAATCAGGTGTACTCCAAACTTTCATGGTCATGTCAAGATTGTGAAAAATAAGAAAATATTAAGGAACCATCACAGACCACAGAAGACTAATAGGTTACGATGACGAAATGCAACACAGCCTCTTGGGCTGGGTCCTAGAACAGAAAATGGCAAGTAGTAAAACCCAAATAAAGCCTAGAGTATAATCAATATTAATGTATCAATGCCGGTGGCTTAGCTCTGTATATGTACCACAGCAGTGTAAGACTGAACACGAAGGAAAACTGGGTGAGGGGTACCTGGAAATTTTCTGTACTCTTTTTGCTACTATTCTGTAAATCTAAAAGTAAGTTTCATTAAAAACAAAAAGCAAAGCAAAACAAAACAAAAAAACCCCCAAAACTGTGTAATCACAGTAGTTGAAAAATTCAGGTCTTGGTAACCTGTACAGAGCAAAGAGGTTAACATGGGAACGGCCCCCCGCCCCCAACCAGAAGCCTTTCCTTGCAATTTGAAATGGAGCACTGTGTGTTTTGAATATAAAGTTGCTAGCAGGCATGAAGCATTTGTTTTTCTTCCCTTCCTAAATGTCTGAGGAGGAGGTACTCCTGGGGGCATTGGTGTGGATGGTTTTACTAAGCCGTGGTCATAACTGTCTGCTGGAGCGGAGCTCATAGGCTTGGTGACGAGGCCTTTCATGCACATCACTTGAACAGATGATTGGTCTTGAAGTGAAGACAACACCTTAGGGCTTGGGTGTGAGTGACCTGGACAGAGTCATCCAGTGAGCAGCAGAGCCCAGGAATACAAGGCTGCTCCCCAGGCCATGGGATCCCAGGTGGCCCCATAACACTGACATAAGGACAGGTGGGTACAGGCAGTCCCCAACGTTGTGCTGGTGTGCAAGTGAGACATATTCAATAGAAGCCACACTTTGAATCCTGATCTATTCCTAGGCTAGTGACACAGGGTATGATTCCTCTTCTCCATGCTGGGCAGCGAGTCAGCTGCAACCCCAGAGTGTGACCAGAGCTCCGCAGTGTGTTGTGCTGGTGGCCATGACATGGAGGTGAGAGGAGGCCACTGCACCTGTGGGAGGGCACAGTCGTCCTAATCAGGGCATCCACACTGGGCCTGCTCTGGGATCCTGGTGCGGAGTACCTCATGCCCCTGAACGTTTGTTGTACATTATGAGCCTCTTTTAGCCACACAGAGTTCAGTCCAAGGAGGCCACTCCTGGAGTGCTAGGCACAGAAGTACCTGCCACGTGTGTGTGCAGGAATGTCTGCCCTACCTGACCCTTGGGAGAGAAGCTGGGGATGGCCCAAATCCTCAGGCGCCAGTGAGTTCACCAGGCCTGCCCTGTGAGGAAACCCTGCAAAACAATAGGGCTCAGCTGGGCGAGGTGGTACATGCCTGTCATCCCAGCACTTGGGAGGCTGAGGCAGGAGGATCCACTGTGAGTTCGAGACCAGCCTGGGCTACATAGTGAGTTCCAGGTCAGTCTCAACTACATAGTGAGACCCTGTCTCAAAAAACAAAACAAAACCAAACCAAACCAAAAAAACAATAGGACTCACACTTCTGGGCTGGTGACCATTTGAGGGGAGTGGGCCTTTATCTCTTCCCACCAGCGCAGGTGATACTTTTGTGATAAGTGGCAAATCGTGAGGAAACTATCCTGAATTCTATGAGTTATTCTACAAATTACCCAATTTGAGAGGGTCTGTGGGAGCTGGGTCGCACCTCTGTTCACAGAGGTGGCATGTGACCTGGGACCTGCTGCTGGTGACTGGTGTCCTCAGTGGGGCCTCTTGGTCACTGCTCCCCATGCTTTAACTCAGCCCATTCAGCCGGGCCTACCCACAGTTCCAGGGCCAGACATGCCCCATTCTACCCTGAGCTGCCCTTCTGCCCTTCCTGACCCCAGAGCCAGGACATATACTATCTGATTGCCCTGTGTTCCGCTCCACAACCACCGTAGGCCGTACTCCCAGTGGAAACTCACCTCGGTGGTCTGAAGCCACTTCCACCTGGTGGCTGGGAGTTGCCGGTGAGCAAAGGCCCCTCGCCTCACAGTCCTCCTGTCAGGAGACTCAGGTGCATGGCCATCCAGCCAGTACCACAAGCACTGGCTGCTCATAGGTTCAGAGCGGCCCTGGGAGTGTGACGGAGCCTTCACAGCCGGGGTTCTCCTCAGGCCTTCCCTGACCTGAGTGTGGCACTGGCTGCGGGGCTTCTGTGGACATAACCTCAGACCCTCAGGGTTCCCTCCTCCATGTGTCCCAGCTGGCCAGGCTCTGAGGAAGCAGGCAAAGATCCTGAGATACTCTGGGGCTTGCAGCAAGTCTGGACACCGAGCCGAGTGAGGACATGAGAGAGCTGCCGGCTGCAGACTGTCATCTTTCTGGGGAGCAGACCATGCTCGGTCTTTTTTGGGCAAGGTACGGTTGGTGTATCGGCTCCTACTGAAATCTACACGCACACAGCTCTGAGACTTTCCAGCACCTGCTCTGTTCGTCGAATGGTCCACTAGCACACAGCCAGGTCATTTGTTCCCAGAGGCCACTTCCTATCACGGTACATGTAGTGTTAACAACATTTCTTTATGGCATATTACCGAAAGGGGCTGACCGTGCCCAAGGACAAAGGAGTTCTGGGGTCCCCAGCAGAGCAGAAAGAGGATTTCTGAGGGACATTTGATAAAATGTAGGGCAGTCTGAAGACCCTGAATAATAGTCAAGACATCAGGTCAGAGGGAAACACTAATGGTGCTGTTTGGGTACCCAGGTCACCAATGCAGTGGCTCAGGATGCTGGGCACACAACTGTGATGGGACAGCACCCTGGCATTCAGACATGATGTGAAATGCCCAAAGCTCAGGACAAAGAAGCTATAAAGGACAATGAGAACCACAGAGGTAGCCTTTTGACCACGATGCAAGTAAACACTAGCTTTCCTGTGTTCAGGCTGAAACATGGAGAAAAAGAGTCTCACAGGACAGAGATGTGTGTTGGGCACAAGGACGTCAAATGCTACCCTGGCCTCTGCCCTTAGCTTGTGGGCATCTGGCAGTGACAGTGGTAGGGATGGTACTGTTCAAGGCTTTGAGGCTTGGGCCTATGTCTGGTTGTGCCTGAAGCCCTGGGCTGAGGCCTGGGATGGGGCATTTTGGAGACCAGCAGGGAAGCAGGCACACCTGCCAGAGGAGGGTAGACTGCAGGGCAGCCCTCAGAGGGACAGTCCCCAGCTTGGCCCAGGGGCTTGGGAAAACCAAAGTCCAGTTGGGCTTGCCCCCAGGCTAGGCCAAGTACCTGTCCCACCAGTGCAGTGAGCAGGGACCTCTGCAAATGCTTCATGCCGACTACCCAGAGAAAGGCAGGACATCCCAGATGTGTGCAGCGGCAATGTGGTGGCTGGTGTGCTTCTTACCTCATAGTGGTAGTCCATGCAGGTGAGGTCCCACCAGCACTGGTCACCCCGGATTTTGATCAGGCCCTGTAGGGGTGAGAAAGCAGAGCATCAGGCATGGCCAGGACATTGCCAGGCAACAGCCTGGTAAGACCAGCTCCCAAGGATGAAAGTGGACCGTGAAAGGCATGGTGGCATGTGGCCTGTAATCCCAGTTACTCAGGAGGCTGAGACAGAAGGATTGAAAATTCCAGGCCAGCCCGGGAAACTTAGAAAGATCCTTTCAAACAAAACAAAAACCAAACCAAAACAATACTAAAAAAGTGGACATCTATGAGGTCAGAGAGCCTGTGCTGTGAAGGAATATGAACACTAAAAAGTAAAATTTAACAAAACTTTATGGAAGACACACTCGGGACCCTTTTTGTTTGTTTGTGTGTGTGTGTGTGTGTGTGTGGTACAGGAGATCAAATGTAGGGCCTTGTGTATGCTAAGCAAGCATTCATCCATTGAGCTACATCCCCACACCTTTTTATTTTCTATTTTGAGATATGGGCTTAAGTTGCCCAAAGTGGCTTTGAACTCACAATACTCCTGCCAAGTAGCTGGGATTACAGGCATGTCCCCATAGCCCTGTCTCAGCCTCCCTTAGCAGTGTCCAGGAAGGAGGCCAGCACACACGCCCTGTCCCTTCTCTCAAGCACCAACAGTATCATGTGGCTTATTTATAAGTCAGAAACAACTGTTTCCTGCTAGAACTAAAACCTTAGCCAGAGATGCCAAGATTTGGTTCTAACTTCTATCTCTTCTATACAAACGATGGTGCAAGGTAAGAAATGATTTTAGAGAAAGAAATTCCGTCTTCTCCAGAGACGGTGCTTCCTGCAGCTACATCCATCCCTGAAAAAGTTGGACTGGCTGTACTACCCACCCATCACCATCCACCTATCCATCATCTACCGTCCATCCACCCATCACCCGTCATCTACCCAGCCATTGTCCACCCACTCACCACCCATTCACCCATTCATCGTTCATTCATCATCTACCCATCCATCAACCAACTACCAATGACCCACTAACCACCCAACCCCCATTCATTATCTAACCACTCATCACACGTCTATCCATCATCCATCCACTCATCAGCTGTTGATTACTCATTCATCCATCTATCATCCATCAGCCCATCGCTTATCCATCCATCACTTACCTACCCAACAACATCCACCTGTCCATAATCCAGACACGGCCCATCCATCATCCATCTAGCCATCGTCTGCCCATCACCCGTTCATCCATGATCTATCCATTATTGATCCATCATTACCCATTCATTATCCATCCATCATCATCCAGCCATCACCTACCTATCCTTCTATCATCCATCCATCCATCCATCCACAAAACATTCTCTTCCACTAGTATCCATCCACTAACCCATCCATCCATCCACCCACTCATCCATTATCTATCCAATATCCACTTAACCATCCATCCATCCTTTATCTATCCACTCACCCATCCACCTACCTATCATTCACTTGCAGACCTGGACTGAGTGCCCATGAGGTCCAGGTGGGCGCAAAAGAGGCCATATTCTAGTAGGGGTGGACAGGCATGTCAGAGGGGCATGGAAAAAAGGTCAGTAGGGCTTTCCCCAGGCTGCTATAACAAAATATCACAGATGGGTGACTTATAAACAACAGAGATTTATTTTTCACAAGCTAGAAATCTGAAGTCAGGGGGCAGGCATAGTTGGTTCTGGTGAGGGTCTGTTTCTGGGTTGCAGATGGCTAACCTGCTATGCTCTCAGATGGCGGAATGAAGGTGAAGGGTTTTTCTGGGGACCATTTTATTAGGACACTATTTCCACTCACAAAGGTTTCCCCTAAAGAGATACTGGGTAGTATTAGGCCTCACCTTCTAACTTCATCACCCCAGGACTAGGATTTGAATACATGAACTTGGGGGAACTCATCACAAGGCAAACCTGAAAATAAACAGTTGACAAGGATGGTCTAAGGAGAAGGGGCAGCCCTGGTGAAGCTGGGGCCACTGTGTGACAACAGAGAGTACAGTGTGGAGACTTGGGTCATGAGTGTGAGCATGGCAAGGACAGGTGTGTACGGAGCAGAAAGGACAGGAAAGAACAGGGCGTGGAAACCCAGGTGGTCCCTGGAACCTAGACTCAACTCATGGTACATTGTGTGAGTCCAACCGCAAGAACGGCCTGCTGGGGCTGGTTAGAAAGTGCAAGATCCAGGCAGAGGCCATCAGGAAGTACAACCAGACTCCTGGGCAGGGGTATAAGGGACACACAAGAGGGACACCAGGCAGCTGAGGAAACAGGGGCTTTCCACAGGCTGGGTGAGACTGGGGATGGCGCACAAGTGTGAGAGCCAAGAGGGATAGTGGCCTGGCCCTGGAAGACAACTTGCTTCCAGAGGGCAAACGAGTGATCCTAGGGAGACCTGGAGAGAGCCCGGGGTCACCAGCGGGAACACCTGTGCATGGACTGAACTGTGCCACCACCTAAGTGGAAGAGGGCCACTTCCTGTTTTAGTGTTCAGGTCTCTAGAGTCCCTCAGGGCCCACAGGTGCCCGCCCCTGACATTACAGAAGAGCAGTGCGCAACACTGAGGGTCACATGGAGTCATGTTCCATGACCTGGGAACAATGCTGTTTAGAGACTTTGCTGGCTACGTTACCATGAGGACAAAGTCAGTCTGCAGAAACTGGTTTGCTCAGGTCATAGTCACTAAAAGGCTGCACCCAGACATAACTCCTGCCCTGCATAGCCCTGGTACGTGCACAAGTTGGATGTGTCCAGCCAACCAGGGTCTGAGTGGGTCTGTCACCCCGAGACTCATCCTGTATCCACCTAGGCAGAACTGATGGCTTCTTCTGCTAGGCAGGAAAGTGGGTGCCACATTGGCATCTGTAAGGCTGACTCGGCATCCCACATCCTTACAGAACCTGAGAGCAGGACTCTTTGGAGATTCAAACCAGGAAGGGGGGAAAAAACCCAAAATAATTAAGATGTCACTCAAACTCCAAGTTGATATGAGACACTTAAAAAGCTGAACCTTCCTCCAGGAGTACAAGATAATTATGCCCCTCCCTCAGCTCACTCCGGCATTGCAGATGTCAGATTTCCACGGCTCCTTTATTCCAGAGGAAGTGTCAAGGGAACAAAGCCCTCTTTGAGCTTTTTCCAGCCCAAAATCAATTTTGAAAAATGGCACAGACAGGCCACAGCATGCCAGACCCACAGGAGCTAAATGACCTACAGTTGTCCTGTGACCCTCCTGCCCTCTGCTTGAGAAAGACCAAGACGCTGGAACATTTCAGGCTAATAGAATATGTCTTGATTTTGCATTGAGTGGTGACACAGGTGCTTCTCAAAAATTCACCCTGAACATGGAGATGCCCTGGCCCCAAGCACAGAAATGAAAGCCTGAATGCTGCTTGGGATCCTTGGCCTGGGACATCGGGTGATGGCCTCTTCCTGCTCTGTGAGAACTTAGCTGGACCTCTGCTTCCTCGGAGAAAGAAGGCTAGGGGACAAGCTGTGCCCCTGTGAGTAGGCGCAGGGACTCAGGCGTGACCGGCAGCACTGCCTCTCCCTTTCAAGATCTGAGCTCCCACACAGGATGCTCACGTGTCCTGCAAGATGCCGCAGCTCAGGGCTGCAGTAACTGCCACATGGTTCACCCATGTGATATAAGCACATGCTCTGTGGCTTCCTAAGACTCAGTGCTCTCCACGTTTGGAGAGACCAGCTCAGGTGTCACCCAGAGCACCCTGTCCCTGCCAGACCTCAGGCCAGATCAGCCTTTGTGGATGAGGGAACTGCTACTAGAGATGGCGGTGTCACCCAAGTGTACTTAGGTTGCAGACTCACAAACTGCCACCACCAACTGCCCTTAGTTCAGCTGTGCCCAAGGGCTGGGATGTAGCTCAGTAGTGCAGCGCTTGCATTGCATGGGCAAGGCCCTGGGTTCAACTCCCAGCGGGGGGGGGGGGAACTGGACCTTAGGGGCTCTGTGTCCTAAGGGTCCAGTAAAGACCTGGTCAGATCACCCAGGACAGCCCTGTCCCTGTGAGTGGAGCCTCAGCACCCTCTGTGAGCTGCAAGTGGAAAAAGATGAGGGCTGTAGAGAGCCCTGAATGCCCTGGACTGAAGTCATATGCTGTAGTTCTACCTAAAAACCACTACCTCATAGCCCCAAACTGACCATGATCTAACAGTTTAGTGGGAGAAATAATGAAAAGAATGATATTTTCATTGCAGCTTGGTGCCCTTGAAGTACAGATTTGCCATAAACACTCAGAACTTTGGGGCTGGGGATTTTAACTGAGTGATGCTGCCGCCTGCCTCGTAAGCTCAAGGTCCTGAGTTCAATTCCCGGTACCAAAAAACAAACCAACAAAAACAGCACACTCAGAACTTTGTAAATAATCAACTTTTGCTAGAGGCCGCTGCCCTAACTTAAGCAAGTTACCCTACCACAAAAATTCATTCATTTGACTGTGATATTTTTCTTAATTTAGAAAAATCCAAAGGACTTCAGGGTCACTATCTTCCTTTTCATCAGACAACACGGGATTAAATGAACCCCTCGTGTGATCTCGTGAGCAGTCCACAAAGGTGTGTCTGGTAGGCACAGCCGGCTGCAGAAAACCCACCGGATGGAAACTTTCACACGCAGGAAGAGTAGCTGCTGGAGCTGTTTTGTGTGGTCCTGCAGTTGCTTTGAAAATCACCATGACAACGCTGGTGCGTCAGCGCCCCCAAGGAGGGGTGGCGAGGAATAGGGCGGGGGGGGGGTTCTTAAGGTCCTTGCCCACGTTAGGCGCCTGATGCCTTTTAAACCCCTGCGGAAGGCTGTTTTTCTGCCCCTGGCTGCACTGAGACAGAGAGCTGAAGATCAGAGGCTTGAAGGGGCCCCAGCTTGGGGTCGTGGGGTGGAGGTTTGCAGCTGGAGGCCAGAGGTCAGGACACTGCAGACATCATGTTCCAAAAATTCCCACCGTGTCTCTGAGCCGGTGTCAGAGGTCTGCCCTCTGCAGCTCTTCATGAAGAATGACTGAGGTGGAAGAAAGCCCCTTTTCTCTGCTTCGGCCCACGCTAATGCAATAAAACAAATTAGAATGATTGCTCTCATTTTGGAGTCGGGACGCCCAGGACGAGGGAAATGACAAAGACATCCGTTTGATTCTGGTCTTCAAGGGACAGGCTGCGTTCCGACATTTATTTCATTATATTTAATATGATTTTACTAGAGGCGCTCTGACTCCAAGAAAGAGCCCAGCGGTGACATCAAAGCCTGTTTTTGTCTTGGTTCCTTACTGAGCTCCTCTCTCCTCTTTCCTAATGGCATCTCCACCCTATGTGCTAACCTTTCAGTGCCGCCCACGATCCCACACTTCCCTCAGGCCTGAGCTTAGCTTGGGGGGCGGAGCTCGCTCACATGGAAACAGGTTTTAAAATAATCCTGGTTCGTGCTGTTCAGAACAGTCACTGGGCCTGTCAGAATGGGCCCGGTGAGCTTCCTGGCTAGCCCCGCTGTGTCTCAGCCGTGTCTGGTTCCCCCTTCGTGCATTAGGTGGTGGGGTGTGTGTGTTGTGGGGGGGTAGTATATGCTGGGATGCTTTGATCACTCACTAGCAAATATCAAAGCACCCCCCTTGCAATGTCGTACACTCTGCCGTGGATCCTGGCAAACAAGGGCACAGACGTGGAGGTAAAGAGACTCGCTGTTTCTGCCCAACCATGCGCTCTACACCACAGCTTGTCTAGAAGAGGTTTGTAGTATGGGAGATGGTGCTGTCTAGGACTGCTGTTCCCACACAGCGCAGGACAGTGCCCAGGAGCTCTTTGATTAGGCTGGGCCAGGTCTAGAACACCCGGTGACACGGTGCAGGCAGGTCCCATGGGCTGAGTGGACCATGGTGGAACTCGATGGGCAGTGTCTGTGAGTGAGTGGTACTGTGGAGGGGGCTGGGGAGGTGGCACACACGGATGCCATCCTCAGTGCTTCCTACCCAGTCCACTGCTCCTGGGCTGGGCTGTTGCTCACCCCAGTGCAGGCTCTGCTGGGTGGCCAGCTCTTCTCTCCCCTAAATCTCTCTCCATTCCTCTCCCTGTGACCGCCTGTTTATACTTTTTGTCCATACAAGGCTTCCGTCAGCACACCTGCCCTTTGCTGGGCCCAAGGTTCTGAGAGATCTACTGCTGCCTGAGCTCAGGTAGCACAAAGCCTCTCTTGCACTCTGGTAGCCAGCACCGTGGCCACTCTGAAGATGAGATGGTAAGACCTGCCTGGCCACTTTTTCACATCCTGTCCCCGGCCCCGCCTTGGCTACTGACACAACACACTTCTGGTTGTCCGAATGGCAGCTGTAACGGGCAGTTGTCCATCACCAGCAACGTGTGCAGTTGCCATGGCTGCACCTCACAATGTCACTGTTAACTGTTCTGGCACTGGAAGGCTCTGTATGATTTATGCAAAACTAAACGCTCCATCTCACACACTCAGTTCACATGATCTGACGCTGCAAAGAAGCAGATTCAGGCCCAACGGCCCACGTGGATACTGAACATTTCCATCACCAGAGAGCATTCTCTCCGACCCCTGTCTGGTCAATTCTGTGCCCCACTTGCCCCTTGCCTCACACGCCTGGCCCATGCTGAGTCTTCATCATGAATGATCCTTGTGGGTGATCATCCACGTGAATTTTATCATCTACTTTCGTTTGGCACCTGTTGAGATGGTAAATGAAAATGGGTTAATCCAGCCCAGCTTGTCCTAAGACGTCACCCTCTCGGACACACACCCAGGTACACCTTGGCCTCTGTGCAGTGTCCACCCTGCGGCCTCACCATGGAAGGCTGGCCCCTTTTATCTTATACATGCACCATGTCTGTCCTCGATGGGCCTGTGGAGGTCTCCAGCATCGATCAGAGAGCCACATGACGGCCAGTACCTGACTATGTTCCTGGGAGTGGAACGCAAATGAGAATTCCCATTGCCCATATGCCCACCTGTGCTGGGTGTTGACTGTGTTTTAGTCAGCCTGTCTCTTGGGTGAAGCAGAGTCCCATGGCTTTCAGGTCCTCACTGGCCCATCTTGTACCCTCATTTGCAAAGTTCTTTTGTTCCCCCCGACTTTATTGCTGATGTATGTATGTCCTAGATGTGAGTTTCATCATATGTGCTGCAAATGTTTTCCTAGTCTGTGACTTGCCTATTCATTTTATGAATGGGGTTTTTGTGACGAAATTTTCACATCCACAAACTACCACCTATCAACATTGTTTTCTTTAATGGTTAATACATTTGTGCCTTGTCCAAGAAATCTTTGCCTGTCCCAGTCTGTTACCTTCAGAAAACTAGGATTCTGGCTTTTACCACTGCGAGGCAAGATATCTTTAAGTCTCTGAGTTGACCAGGCTGGACCTGAGCTCATCAGCCTCTTGCCTCAGACTCCCAGTGTGCCATGATTACAGATGTGTACCACCGTGCCAGCCCATGCTGAGTCTTCATCATGAATAGCTGTTCAATTTTACCATACACTTTTGTTTGGCATCTGTTGAGATGGTAACACTGGTTAATCTTTATTTTGTTTCCCTGGCAAATGACATTAGCCAACTTTCAAATGTTAAACCAGTCCCGTGTTCCTAGGATAAGTCATTCCTTTTTATTATTAGCTTTGATTTGCCAATTTTAAAGGAGTTTTGTGCCTCTGTTCATGAAGGATGCTGGGCTCCGATTCCGATTTTCCTCTCTGTTAATTCCTTACTGGGTTTCGGTATCACTGTTATATTGGTTACATAAAACAACTGGGGAAGTCGTCCCTCTTCCACTATCTTCCAGCAGAGTGTGTGTAGAACTGCCATTATTTCCTCCTGAAATATGTGACAGAGTTCGCCAATGAATCCATCTGCGCTAAGAGTTTTCTTTCTGGAATAGTTTTTTATTTCAAATCCAATTTCTTCACCAGCTATACAGCTATCCAGATTTCCTGCTTCTTTTTTTTCTTGCGGTCTCAGTTTCAGTGGCTGTGTTTTCAAGGGATCTGCCCACATCATCTATGCTGTCAAGTCTGGGGGCCTAAGGCTTTTAGAACCTGACTCCTTGAGGCAGCATCTCAGACCCGTGGTGTCTTCTGTCACACAGCTGGCTGTGTCCTTTGCTTCTGCTCAGTATTGACTTAAGGCTGTTGCTCCTGTGAGTTCATATTTTCTCCATTTCAGAGGTGGCCTTCTTCTGTGTTAACAGGGCAGAGACAGCTCACACAGGGAGCGTCACAAGGCCCGGCCAGCTGGCGCCCCAGCCAGGTGGGAGCACCACCGAGCTGGAAGCTGTACAGGTGTGCAGTGGTCAAGGCTGTGCACATTAGTAAGTGGAAGCAGGAAGCTGTGTGGAAAGGGGCCTCTAGCCTGTTTTCTGCAGCCTAAAGGGTCATGTCAGTGAATACACAGGATGCTAATCCTCAATCACTTTTGACTCTGTGGCCTCACTCTTGTCCCTCTTTCACACTGAGTCACCTCCATGATGCAAAAGCAACCTATCCCAGCCATGGTAAATATGTGTTTCTCACTGAAAACTGTTCATTTAGCTCATATTTTACTTCATAAACATTTAAACAAATTAACTCTTAAAATGTTAAGTAAAATAAAACTAACTTACTCTCAAGAGAAATGGTAGCATAATTGTGGGAGGAATAACAGAGGGACGGTGCAGAGTGAAGGCCAGCTAAGGCACTAGTGTAGGTTCGGCTGTCCAGCCCAGGGGTAGAATCCACAGCACAGGCCACCATCTCCTTCCTGCTCTGACAACTCTGGGAAACCCTTGTATGTGGTATCTTTAATTTGCGGTTTTCCAGAGTAACAAGTCCTCTGGCTTCACTTTATCTTTTTTTGTTGTTGTTGTTGATTTTTTGAGACAGGGTCTCACTATGTAGCTGAGACTGCCTATGTAGCCCAGGCTGGTCTCGAACTCACAGCGATCCTCCTGCTTCAGCCTCCCGAGTGCTGGGATACAGGCGTGCGCCACCACGCCCGGTGTTAGCTTCACTTTATCTTGTGGGACTGTGATTCCTCTTCAGGTAAAGCTCACGCTAAAAGAGGTTCTACCAGGACAGAGGAGACGTGGCTGGAGCAGCTGCACACCTACCCCTCCAGGCAGGAAGTAGGGGCAGAAAGAGACTGGCTTTCAGCGTTTCAGCTCTCTAGAGGTCAAACTGAAGCACAAGTGGTCCCATGGGTGCTGTGAAGGTCTGAGAATCCCCAGCAAGAAGGACCTTGTTTCTGGTCATGAGGCCCAGAGGTGGAGTGCTGTTTTCTCAGCAGGTCTCACAAGTCAGAGGAATCTGACAGCTCTGGCTCCACAGTGCTGCATGTAAAATCCATCCTTGGCCCAACACAGGATGTAGCTTCCCCAGACAAGCAGCCTGGGCTCTGCAGACAGCGTTTGATGTGCTGCTGTGAGGTATAGAAAGTGTGTACAAACCTGCCCCTCCCTCCCAGGGTCCAAAACAACAGGACGGAGAACAAAGTACATTAGTATTTTTCTTTAAGAAGGAGAATTAGGCTGGGTGTGGTAGGGAACGCCTGTCATCCCAGCATTTGGGAGGCTGAGGCAGGAGGATCGCTGTGAGTTCGAGATCAGCCTGGGGTACATAGTGAGTTCCAGGTCAGTCTCAACTACATAGTGAGACCCTGTCTCAAAAGAAAATAAAACAAAAAAGAGCAGAATTAAAGGCAATCTATCATCCTAGACACCACGGCTGACACCTACACCATTAACCATTTCTGTAAATGCAAGAGCCTCTATCTCCACGTGGTTGAAGGGAACATGGGAACACTGCCCACGGCTCGCACAGAGAAGGTCTCAGTGCAGTGAGAAGGAAAGCTGCTGATGTCCATTGGAATGGGGAAGCCATGCCTGTGCTGTCCCTGGAGCTGGAAGCAAGGAGGGCAGAGAAACCAGCACCTGCTCCTCCTCTGCCCCTGTGAACTGTGGGAATTTCATGCTGGCCTCTGCTCAGCCTACAGTGCTGGGAAGCCTGTGAATGAGATGACAACACAGGCACCTCAAGCCACCTGGGGCAGCTCGGAGGAGAGTGCTTGGCGCTGTTCTAATCTGACCAGGCCTGCAGCTGGAGGCTGCCCTGGGCTCCTCCCTCTGTTCCTGAGGCCACTGTCCTGCACTGTCCTCTGCGGGGCATGGTGACGGTATATGGTGAGGGTGGTCACCACGGTGACTCCAGCCCCACAGCACAGCTCACCCAGCTGCACATCTGGGGTGAGCAGCTGAGACCCAGGGCAGTGGCTGATGTCAGGAGCCACCAGGCACCTTCACAGGTCCCCACAGGCACATCCTGGGGCTATCTGCATTCTCCTTGATAGGTCAGGTCCCCCAACTGACCATCTCCTAAGGCCTCCTCCACATCAATGGAACCAAGATCAGAAGTGGAAACAGACTCCTGTGGGCGCCAATGCTGCAGAGTAGCAGTGGCCAGCACTCCATGGCATCTGTCCCAGCTGCAATGTCTGGCTGAGCCCACTGTGTTCCAAGGGTGCAAGGCACATAGGCTTAGTCTGTTGCTCAACCAACGGATTTCATAGACAAGCTGGCTTAGGGGGATTATTGCTTTCTACACTGTCACCAAGGATAGCATCTTTACCATGTGGCTTGGCCCATGTCTTTCTTCCTGGGCTCCTCAGCTGTGCAGTGACCTCTTATTAGGTCTCAAAATAAGAGATGCTCTTTTGTGTCTCACTTCCCTTCCTTGGTGCAATTTTTTTTTTTTTTTTTTTTTTTTTTTGCAGTATCGGGAATCAAACTCAGGACTTTGTGTTTGTGAGACAGGCGCTGTGGCAGTGAGCTAAATCCCCAGCCCTCTGGGTGCAATCTTAAGGCTCTCTCTGGCTATTCGTGCATCCAGTTTGTTCTTTCCATTGTGGGAACTCAGCATGCTGGCTTAACCTCTCTACTACTATGGACTTTTCCTCTTGCTCCCGTGGACTGTGTGGCCACAGATATCCCTGTGGAAATTTTGTGAACATGTTTTCACTTCTCTGGGGTCAATGGCTAGATTGGAGATGCTGGGTTGTAGGGCAGGTGTCAGTCAGCTACAGGCAGTTGACATGGTTATCTCTTACTAGGCTGAGGAGATGTCTTCCTATCCTGAGCTTGTTAATCACAAGTGAGTGTTTAATGTTGCCTGGTGCTTTGTCTACATTTGTTGAAGAGACTGTATCATTTGGTGCCTTTCTCCTTTAATCTGGTGACATGGTGGGCTGTGCTAGATTCTCAGTGTTAAGCCGGCCATATGTTCAGGGGACAGACCCTTGCTTTTCCTTTTAGATACTTCGAAGTTCACCTGCTGAGGCCTTCGGGGGAGCCCACGATCCCCTCTTCTTCAGAGGGAGACCTGTGGCATGTGGGGAGGGCTTCTTCCCATCTCTTGAGCATCCCAGGAGCAGGAGGATTCCTTCCTCTGAAATTTTGTAGGACTCACCAGTGATGTCTCCTGGGCTCAGAATTTTCTTAGTGGGAGGGGAGCCTATTGTTCATTTTAATCATCTCAAGTCACAGAACTAGTCAGAATTTTTATTTCTTTTCTGTCAGTTTTGTCAATCGGTTAGTCTTGGAAGGAATTTAACCATTTCATCTAAGTTGCTTAATTTATGTCATAAAGTTGAGCATGCTTCCTTTTAACATTTTATTTTGTAAAAAATCTTAAACTTGAAGGACAGTTGTACATGTAGTATGGAGTTCTTGTATACCTGTTAATCCGATACTACTTTCAACTATGAACCTTACTTGAATTTGGTTTTTTTGTTTGTTTGTTTTGTTTTGCTTTTTTTGAGACAGGGTCTCATTATGTAGTTGAGACTGACATGGAACTCATTGTGTAGCCCAGGCTGGTCTCGAACTCACAGTGATCCTCCTGCCTGAGCCTCCCAAATGCTGGGATTACAGGTGTGTGCCACCATGCCCGGCTCTGTTTTTCGGTTGTATTTTTTTTTCCTCACTTTTTTTCTTGTTTTATTGAGGTATGATTGACAAATAAAACTGCATATATTTAAGACATAGATTATCAGTATATACACTGTGAAATGATTTCCACAACCAAGTTATTCAACATTTCTATCACCACACATAGTGTTTTATTTTGTGTGATGAGAACAGGAGATCCACTCTTAGTGAATCCCGAGGAGACAATGTGGCAATCTTAACAATATGGTGGTCACTACTTTCCCAGAAGTGTTTGGCCTTTGAGTGGGAAGTTGGTGTCTTTGACTGGCGTGTCCCCGTTTCCCGTCTCCCGGACCTTGGTGACTGCTCTACGTCCTGACTCTGAGATCACTTTTAGATGTGGCACGAGTAAGATCATGCATTGTTTGTCTTCCTGTTTCTGGCCTCTTTCACTTAGGTTCATCCATGCTGTCAGAAACAGTAGGGTAAATTTTGATCTCTTGCTCTTAACCGGGGATTGAAAGCAGGGATTTCATACTGAGCTACATTCCCAGCCCATTAAAGAATTAAAAAAAAATTTTTTTTGAGATAGGGGTTCACTAAATCATTAATTGGCCCAAGCTGGGCTCCAACTTGTGATCCTCCTGCCTCAGTCTCCTAGAGTGCTGGCACGGGATCTCCTTTTTATGGCTGAGTAATTTTTCACAGCATGCACATTCCTCACAATTGCCTTCTCCATCCATCTGTGACAGACACTAGGGCTGTTTCTGTGACCTGGCTAACAGTGTTGTGAGGCAGGCAGTGGAACCATTGAGCCAAATCCCCAGCCCTTAAAAGTGCTGTGATAAAATGGAAGGGCAGAGCTCTATCGAACACGATGATCTCATTTCCTTCAGATACACAGCCTGAAATGGGCTAGCTGGTTCATACGACAGTTGTACTTCCAGTTTTTTGAGGACCCTCTGTAGTTTGCTATAATCACTACACGAATTACATTCCCACCAACAGAATGCAAAGGTTCCCTTTTCTCCGCACCTCATCCGCACTTTTTTGTCCATATGACTCAAAGTCATCTTTAGGTTCAATGCAATCCCTATCAAAACTCCACCAGTGTCTTCCTCAGAAACAGAGAAAAAAAAAAAAATCCTAAACTTTTCATGGAACCACAAAACACTATGAACGCTGATAGCTAAAGCAGTCCTGGGAAAGTGCATCAATGTGGAATGTCTCACACTTCCTGATTTCAAACTATACCACAAAGGAATGTTAATCAGACCATAATGGAGAACGGGAGGGGCAGACACATGGGCACATGGTCAGAACCGAGAGCCTGGAAATAAACCCATCTATACACGGAGGGTCAACCTTAGGGGGCCAAAAACACACCACAGGGGAAGGATAGTCTCTCCTCAAACGGTTTGGCAACAACAGATGAATGAAACAGGATTCTTATCTTACACCATACTTAGAAAAACACCCAAATGGACTGCAGGGCAAATACAGGAGCTGAAACCAGCCTATCTGGGGAGGAGATGGAAAAGCTCCCTGACATTGGTCTGGCCAGTGAGTTCTTGGATTTGACATGAAAAGCAGTGGCAATAAAAGCAAAGTGACACAGTTGGGACTCTAGCTAACCAGCTTCTTCACAGCAAAGAAAATACCCAACAGAGGGTAAAAGGTAACTCCAGAATAGGAGAGAATGTATACAAACAATGTATCTGGTAACAGTCAATGCTAATGATATACAGTGAATTCTTAAAAACAAATAGCAAAAATCCAATTAAAAATCCAAAGGGAGCCAGGCATGGTGGCGCACACCTATAATCCCAGCACTCGGGAGACTGAGGCAGGAGAATTGCTGGGAGTTCGAGACCAGCCTGGGCTACATAGTGAGTTCCAGGTCAGACTCAACTACATAGTGAGACCCTGTGTCAAAAAAAACCAAAAAAAAAAAAAAAAAAACAACAACCAAAAAAAAAAGACCCCCAAAAAACCAAAAAAACCAAAGGGGCTTATGGCTTATGTCTAGATGTTCTCCCAAAGACTCATGCAATCATAGGTGGGGTTTTTCAGAGGAGGTTGGATCTAGAATGTGTGATGCTGGGTTTAAGTGTGTGATACTGAGATTCAGAGTGTGCAATTACTAAATTGGTCCACTGATTGGTTTGGCATAATTCTGGGCATGGATAAGGGGAAGACCCACCCTGGGTGTGAGCACTACATGCCCTAAGGGTGTGTAGCCTGGATAGAATATAAGGGATGGAAAGAGGGCTGCTTTCTGCTGCTTGCTGCTTGCTGTCTTCTACCTGCCACGAACTGTTTCTCCTCTGTGATGTCTCTCTGCTATGCCAACCTGCCGTGGAGCTAGCTGACTACAGACTGAAACCTGTACGAACTGAGAGCCAAAATAAACCTTTCTTCCTTTAACTTGGGTGCCAGATAATTTGTCTCAGCAATGAGGAAAGTAACTAAGATGGGCTTAGCATCCCTCCTCATCAGGAGGACGCATACCACAGCCACATAAGGGTGTCACCGCATACCTGTCAGGATGGCTATAACCAAGAGCCTCATCTGAATATCACCCGTCTCTGTCCAATGTCCCTTCTGTGCAGGGTTCTACTGCCAGTGCCACACTGCACCTCTCCCCAAGACCGACTTCTTCAGTCTTTCCTGGTTCCTGTGACTTTGACACTGCTACGAATGCTGGTGGATGATTTGGAAGAATGCCTTAGGTGAGGGCTAGCTGACATCTTCTCAAGCTGAGACTGAGGTTCCAAATTCTTTGTCAGACTCTAGCAGAAGTGAGGCCACGTCCCTCACAGAGCTCTCCCGCACACAAAGCCTCACTCTCAGTGACCTCCACCCAACATGCTCGCCCTTCTCTACCTATCCTCCCCCTTATCCCATGGCCCAGAATGTGGTCTCCTCAAAAGCCCTAGTGGGGCCCTGAGAACCCCACCGACACTGTGCAGGTCTGATGTGACAGCAGTTGGACTTCCAGGAAGCAGACAGCCTGTGTCAGCCACATGGATATGATATGTGCAGGGACCCCTGGGGACAGGGCAAACCCCACATCCAGGTGAGCCAAGCACATAGGCTGCGCTTTTCCTATACCCAGGCCATGGGAGTCCCTTTGAGACTCAGCTCCAAGGAAGTAACCAGTTTTCAGGGCACACGAGACTGCCAGATCACCAAACCCCATGTGCCAGCTTGAGCAGAACTCTTAGCAATTGCACAGCCCTAAGTCTAAACCAGGTGGCAGAGTCACAGGAGGGTTAGGCTTGCCACATCTGCCCACCTCACAGACAGGGATGTGCAGCTGCCAATCTCTTATCAACTCAACACTCTTTCTGCTTCCCACTGAAGAAAGATTAATAATATCTAACCTAAGACTATGTCGGGTAATTATACCTTTTAGTGTACCTGGTAATTTTTATCCAGCTGGTGCTAACAGTCAATCAAAATGCCATAAAAGGCACTTCAGAAAGTGCTAATGACTTACTGCATTCTGCCAAGCATCCTGGGGGTTCATTCAACTCTTGGCACCAGAACTGTGTACAGAGCAGGCTGACAGTTTTTCTAGAACTGGGCTTCTCCCCAGGGCGTGGCTTGTCCCTAGGGGTGGCATTCTCCACAGAGTTGAGCTTCTCCCCCAAGCCAAACTTCTCCCCAGGACTCAGCTTTTCCCCTACAGTTCAGATTCTCCTCAAAGCTGTTCTTCCCTAAAGTTTGGCTTCTCCATAGAGCTGAGTTCAGGACTCAGTTTCTCCCCTCAATCTGGGCTCCTTCACGAGGCTGGGAATCTCCCCAGAGCTCTGCTTCTCCTCAGGACTTGACTTCTTTTCCAGAATTAGGATTCTGAGCAAGGCTAAGCTTCTCCTCCAGAGTTGGGCATCTCAGGACTCGGTTTCTCCTCAAGGCCCAGGCTTTTCTTCCAGGGCTTAGCTTCGTCCCAGAGCTGGGCTTCTCCCTGGAGCCTGGCTTCTCCCCTAAATCTCAGCTTTTCCTCAGAGCTAAGCTTCTTCACCAAAGCTCAGCTTCTCTGCAGAGCTCTTCTGCCCAGGACTCAACTTCCTTCTCACAGCCGGGCTTCTCCACAGGGCTGGGCTTCTCCTCAGGGCTGGGCTTGGCTGCAGAGCTAAGATTTCCTCAGAGCCCAGGCTTTCTACAGAGCTGGATTTCTCCACAGAACATGGCTTCTCAGAGCTCAGCTTCTCCACAGATCCAGGTTTTTCCTAGAGCTGGGCTTCTCTCCAGGCAGCTTCTCCCTGGAGCTTAGTTTCTCCCCAGAGTTTGTCTTCTCTCTAGAGTTGGGCTTCTCATGGAGGTAGGCTTCTCCCTAGAACTTGACTTTTCTGCAGGGCTAGAATTCTCTCCAGAGCTAAGCTTTACCCCGGGGCTGTTAGGTCACACTGAGTCACCTAAGGAAACTCCATCCACTTGTCTTTGGAACATTTCAAACATCCTGTGCTGACTGGCACCCGCTGTGGCAGCAGCCTGAGCTGAAGTCCAAGGGAGACAGACTGGCTAGAACACTTGCGCCATCCCAAGGGACAGTGAAGGATCTGAGTACTGTCCCAACAGGAGCACCCACCTCTCTCCCCAGCGCCCTGTGGTTTTGGAAACAGCAGGTTACTGCTGTGGGATCGGAACACAGACACTGCCGGAATCCAACAGTGCCTTGCAACTATTTGTATTACTTGTATTCCCCTAAGGCAGGCAGCTAGCAGCCACACCAGCTCCACTTGCTTCTCGGAGGCTCCGGCATCCCTACCTGCCTTCCCACTGGGCTGCTGTGGGCCCTCCCGTGCCTAACCTGGGCAGGGCATGGCCAGTGGGGGCTGCTCTGGTCACTTATATGAGTGGCTGTGGCCTAGGTCACACTGGCTGCTTGCAGCACCTTCTAAGCCCACACGAGAAGAGACAGGGAAGTAGCCAGCCAGAGGGCATTGCACCCCGATGTTAAGCCTCAGTGAAGCACAAGTGGGATCTGGGGAATCGGCGGTTTCCAACGTTCATCCATAAAAACAGCAATCTGGGAAGGTTACTGGAGAGTCCATGGCCCCAGAAACAACTTGTCAGGTATCCCCAGCTACCCACCCGCCTTCTTAGCTTCTTCACATGATGTGTTGAGCCGTGATGTGCCCCATCAACCGTCGCTGAGATGACACTCTTAGGGTAGGGATGCTGGAGCCAAGGCCTAAGGCAGCACAGCAGAATGAAAGGGGATACCAGCCTGGGCAGCCACCTGCACATGTCCATCCCAAGAGGCAAGAAGTCCCTCTCTGGGGGGGTCCCTCACTGCTTTTAACGTTCAAGTCGTGTTGTAAAAACCTCAGTGGAGTCAGATATGGTGGCACCCTTATAATCCAAGCACTCTGGGAAAGCTGAGGCAGTGGGATTGCAAGTTCAAGTCCAGCCTGAGAAAGTTAGCAACTGAGCAAGACCCTGTCTCAAAATTCAGAAAGAAACAAAACAAAAAACAGATGCTGGGCCAGGGATTTAGCTCAGTAGTTCCGCTGCCTGCCTCGCAAGCACAAGGACCCGAGTTTGATCCCTGGTACCCACCCCCCCAAAAAAAGATGCTGAGGACTGGGTGTGATGGTGGATGCCTGTAATCCCAGCACTTAGGAGGCTGAGGCAGGAGGAAGACTGCCATAAATTCAAGGACAGCCTGGGCTACAGAGTGTGACTCTTGTCTCAAAAATAAATAAATAAATAAATAGATAGATAAATATTTTAAAAATAAAAAGGGTTCAATTTCAAGTACTTAAAAGAAAAATAAAGAAAACAAAAAGAAAAGAAAACCTTAATGGCTAGGCATCAGTGGAATTGAGAGCAGCAGGGTATATAAAAACAGGTACCAGGGCCTGGGACTTAAGCTCAGTGGTGCTGCTGCCTGCCTTGCAAACCCAAGGACCCAAGTTCAATCCCGGGTACCCAAAAAACTAAAAAACAAAAACAGGTACCAAACAGGCCTGGTGAAAGTCCACAGTGGGGTGCAAGCACATATAGATAGGTCAGCTGGCCAGGAAAAGTGTGCAGCAAATCATAGGGCCTCCAAATAACAGGCTCTTCCCATACCGTAAAAAAATGTCTGAACACCTACATTTTAAGAGCAGCTGCCCGGCTCAAACAAGCTGTGCCCAAGAGAGAACCCTTGTCAGGGGTCATGGACAGCAGCAGCTACAGCTTGCCTGGTACGAGTTTTGCAGAACACATGTTTCCTTCTTTATACAGCAACATATTCACCCATTTGGCATAACAGAGTTACTTTTATCGTTTAGGAATGACCTCGGCACTGTCTCAGATGTGCCAGGAGGGCAGGGTGGAGAAAGAGAAATGGGTTTCTTGAGAAATGGACGGAAGCAGCAGCCGCTTCCCAGTGATGACCATGGCTGGGAAAGCTAGAGTCTCAGTGCTCGGCACCGGCCAGGCCATGAGAGGGCAGTGCAGGTCAGCAGGACGTGGTCTGCCCACAGCAACCAGCACAGCTCCATAGAGCCACCCGGAACGTTCTAGGGCATTTAACCTCCCAAACAGGTCAAATAAAAAAAATTCTACTTACTGCTCCAAGCATGATCCTGAAAATTAGCCACCGGAAGCCCCACAGGACAACCTGGGATGTGGGGGTATATTTGGGTAGCCGGGACAGTGTCCAAAGAGGGCAGAGGAAGATCCCCAGGAACCCTGTTTCCAGAAGCTGCGACTCCCATCCTAGAACAACAGCAGATGTACAAAGGTTACTGGGAGAAAATGCATAGAAAAATCACTTTACACACTCAGTTAAGCTGCAACAGTCCTTAAAACAGGACTGAAAAGAATTGCAAGAGGTCAGTGAATGTCTCCATGGGAAACGAAATCCAGGGTCTGGAGCTCTGCTTGTAGGAACCAGGACCTGGGCCAGAGAGGCCTGTAACTTTAGGAAAGGCCCTGCCTTGCCTGACTCAGATGCTACGTACCATCCCTGCAGGACACCTCAAAGCATCAAGTCCAAGCCCACACTTGGATTCATGGCCTTCCGTCCTGAGGTCTGCATGTAAAGACAGAGCCCTGGGCATCCTTCTCACAATGTCCACTGGGAATAGTTCTGCAGAGGATAATCAACCGCTATTGCAAGGCAACATTCACTCTGGACAAGACTTGGAGCTGGGGAATGGCAGATACTGTCAATTTCCTGAGGAAACAGGAGGCCTAACCCCGTGTGTAGGGGATGTGAGCTGTGCTTTCCGCTAGACCATCATGGCAGACTTGATGAGAAGAGTCCTCCCTAGTGATTCTGTCGAGGTGAGCCCCACGTTCTCACGCATACACTGGGATGAGGCGAACCCTTCCCTGGAGGTGGCTGCTGGCGTTACCCTGGCCAGTCCACCGATCCAGGTTGTTGGGGATTCCCATCCCCTCCAGGCTCTCAGCTGGGCTCTGAGGGCCCCAGACAGGGTCACGTGCTTCCCACACGCTGACTATCAATAGCTCGCAGCGCATCAGTCTAGGTGTGTGGAAGTATGGCGGGGGAGCCACGGGGTCCCAGGGATGGAGGGGAGTGCTCCAGCTGTCCTTGCAACTTTTCTGTACATCATACTTGATCTTAGCCAAAAGGTCAAGAAGCGATTTTTCTGGACATTATAAATTATTTTAAAATTAAAAGCTAATAAACAGAAGCTAATTAATACTGTTATAACACCAAGTATAAAACAGAACCTGTGAACCCACAATGACAATAAATGATGGGATAAATAAACAGGGACCAGAGACAAATCCCCATGTCCAGAATTCCTTACAGCATACAGATCCTACCCTCCTCCTCCCATGGAGCACAGGAGGGAAAGGGAAAGCCATCTAAGGTGGGGACACCACAGCCACAGCTTGGCCTGACAGGTGACCAGGGGAAGGCTCACCGCATGCATCTACAGTAGGATGTGGCAGGAAGGTGCTCGCCTGAGTCTTCGAAGACACACATACAACCTGTCTAGTCACGAGGGCACAGACCAATCCTGGTCGGGTGGAAAAGAGTCTCACAAACCCTGACCAGCGCTTTAAGCCGTCCAGGCAGCACAGATAAGGGAGGTGAGGCACCTTTAGCCCAGAGGAGCTGGAGGAGACGTGACCACTCAATGTCACCAGGATCCTGGATGGAACCAGGAGTTAGGGAAGGGACACTAGGGGAAACTGAGGAAATGGGAACAAAGTGTGGATGTCAGTTAACAAAGTGCAGTGAATGTACCACACTAACGCAGGTGCTGACAATAGCAATGTGGGTGTTGGGTATGTGGGAACTTTACTACTTTTACAATTCTGTAGATCTGAACTGCTTTACACGATGAGATCCATTTTTAGAAAGTGGAAGCCTGTAGCTGTACTGGGGTGGCAGGAAAGCGAGCAACCCCCATCTCCCTGCCCTTTGGTGCTTGCTCAGGATGATACATTTGTACATGTTCACCAAATGCAACCCCAGGAGAAAGGGTGAGGGCCTCAATGCCCTGACACACTAACCCTTTCAGAGCACCCGCCCAATCATCAAGACCCAGAAACAGGGATGGCTCTGGGGTGGGCAGAGGAGCCTGCTGTGAGTCACTGTGTTCCACTCCCCCACCTGCCACCCAGCAGTGACCATGACTCCATCAGGACAGATCCCAAAAGTGTGCCAGGCGAGCCTCGATTCACATGAGGTGCCCTCACTGTGGTCCTGCTTACAGAAAGTTCTGGGACGAGCAGACTGTCCAGGTGAAGAAGACCAGAACAGCAGCCACCTACAGGTGGAGCAGCACCAGCCTCTCACCCCAGTTTCCCACTGCGTTTCCAGAGGAAGATGTGGAAGATGCCAGTGAGCTGGCACTGGGACTTTAGAATAATGGCTGTTGAGGGCTTTCCTTGCCCTGCGCGTTAGACCTATGGCCTGGGCTCCCAGACTTCCTCAAACCCTCTTTTGGCATCAACCAGGAAAGGCTGGACTTTGCTCCCCCTGAATAACAATTTTTCCAGTTTTATCTTGAGACAATCTGCATTACATTTGGGCACATTTCACAGAGGGTGTGTCTTTAACCTGGGCAATTTTATGATGGGAGGGCTACAGAGATTAGGGAAGCTCCTGGCAAGTGGGACAGTGAGCACCAGGTAGGGGGTGACAAGTTCTGAGGAAGTACCTTGATATAGTTTGGACCTAAACTGTCCCCAAGGTCACGTGCTCAAGGCTGGGGTGCCAGGTGACGAACTCTGGGGAAGTCATAGGACTACTGATGTACATAACTCAGTAAGATAATGGGAGGTGCTGGAAACTTAGGTACGATCCCAGTCGAAGGGAGAGCGGATCCTGGGGGGGGCGATATCTTGTTCCTGGCCTTTCCACCTGAGCTTTTCTCTTTCTTCTCCCTCTCTGTGCTTGCTGGCTGCCATGAGGTGACCAGCTTTCCTTTGCAATGCCCTTCTGCTATGTTGTTTCTGCCTCACCACACATCTAAAAACAAATGGAGCCAGCCAACCATGGAATGAGATTTACGAAACTGTAAGCCAAAATAAACCTTTCCTCTCTTGTTATTCTCAGGTAGTCTGTCACAGCAACTGCAAGCGGGCTAACACAAACCTTAAAGCCCACGTGTTCTAATATTCGGTACTCTGTGGGTGAGAAAACTCAGGAACCAGGAGCCAGCAGAGCACGTCTCTCCCCATGCAGCATGAACAGCCAGGTAGCTGTGGGCTGGAAGTAAGATGTGGCTTCACCCTGCCACCCTGTGCCAGTGGTGGTGAACCTAAGGCACATGTGCCAAAGCAGGCTATTTGTATCTTTGAAAGCTTACTATCCATGCCTCATTGAGACCCCTCACCAACTGGGGCAAGTGGAGCTGATCTGGTGGTAGCCACCAAGGAGCCTCCTAGCTTTAGGGTGTGGACACATTCCCCAGAGTTTACTGCCTGAGTGCCACCTCACTATGCAAATGTGAGTAGAATTCTGGTATCCAGAGTGACATTGGTTAGAAAGATTGATACACAATGCAGGAGCCAGAGCCATACCTAGGTGCCAGGAAGCAGGATGACAGGGTAGGGGTAGCAGGAGACAAGCTATCTCACAGGATGGTGGCTGTGTGCAGCAGGGCTTGCTCAGACCTCCTGTGGTGTCCTGAGTGGATGGAACATTCCCATCCTGTTCAGACTGAGCAGAGCTGCCAAGCCAGGCCCGGGGTCTCTCATGGTGCAACTCCCTTCCCTCTTCTACACCCCAAGGTCACACAGTGGCTCGCTGTGGCCTCCCAAGGGAAGATAGGGTTGCGTGGACCCTGCGGAAGGGGAAAGCTGGAGCCCCTCCTGCTTGTTTCTCTGCTGGGATCCTGTTGAGTTTTAGCAGCTGTACCGTGTGCACAAGGAAGGCTATTGTTCCCTGCTCCAGTGTGGTGGAGGGTGAGTCCCCAGAAAAAATAAATAACCCGAACGCTGCCAGGGGTGGCTTTCAGGGGCCATGCAGCCAAGCACTAGGGTCATTCAGCTGCTCTTGCTTAACACACTGGGTCCTCATGGGAGTAGATGGCACCTTCTGCAGGATGTGGGGGAATAAGAAGGACAAAGCCCAATACAGCTAAATTCCACCAGGGGCCTATGCTGGCTGAGCGAGTCCCACACATCACAGTGTCTGCATGCGGGGTCCCTTGGAGGATAAGGCTCTTGGCTCCTTTGCTCTTCCACTGAAACCTTGGTGACCCCGGGTTCTCGGCTCAGGAGGGCCCTGCCTATCCCACAAGGCTGGGGAATGTGCTGTTCCCCAGCACTACACCTGTTGGGGATGAGGTCCTGCCAGGGGTGCTGTCAGGTGACCATCAGCAGAGGCCCAGGAGATCTTAGCTTGAACCCCATGCAGATGGCTCTCATGGGTGACATGTGGCCAGTTCTGTAACCTTCACCTCTGTATCTGCTGCCTATGTTTCCAGTGACGCAAACACTGAACCAATGTTGTTTGAGAAGCTATACACACACAAGAGCAGGGTGCACCCCACTGTGAAGTCTGAGAAATTGGAGCCTCCAGGACCCTGTGAGGCAGCTGTGGGCCACAGTGCCTTGTCCATAGGGACAGGTGGGAGCACTGGAGTTGTGCGTCTTCTAGGAGTGCCAATCTGAGGGTCACTTGCTCACCGTCTCCAAGGATGTCCCTCCCTGGGTGGGGGAAGCGGACATCTGAGCTGGTGCCACCTTCAGGTTGGCTATGGAGGGCATCTAGCTCAGTGCTGACAGAGATAGACATCGGCTAGCTATGGCTACAGCCAGTCCTCTAGCGTCATAGCGGACTGCAGGATGGGCAGTCACAGCCATACAGACTGGTGTGCAGAGCGAGGAGGCCAGGCCACAGCAGCACTAGTCCAGCCCAGTCATGGCCCACACTGGCCACCATGGCCACCTGCCTGTCTGGAAAACCTCTCTGCATGCTGTTGACATACCTGTGCAGCCGGTAGGTGGAGGAAGTGGCACACATTTGGCATGGAGTCGCAAGGCAGCGCTCTATCATGCTTCTGCTGGGGCACACTTCTGCTTAGAAACCCACGAGTGCAGCCCCCAAGGCTCTTAGCCTCATGTGATATGCCCTTAGCTGGGCTCTCAGCTCCAGGGAAATACACTTCCCTGTCGCCACAGAATGCCACTGTGAGCTGTTCAGGCAGAGCACATCACAGCAGTGCAGACGGCCTGGGTGGTGTGCTGGGGACCTCAGAGGCCAGCTTGCTGGGGACAGGGAAGGGTGGCACTTCAGCCCTAGCCACACCCACTGCGGCATTTATGCAGGTGTGGGCACGCCAAAGCCCACAGGAAGTGGCTCCCGCCTGCAGCAGGGCGCCCGTGACTGCAGACTGGCTGGTATCACGGTGGCAGCCATCAGCTGTACTGTCGCTCACAGGTGGCCTGGGAAACTGAGAAGAGGGAGACACACAAAAATGACACTGGCCTTAGCCTCACGCCAATCTGCCAGGAACATTTAAGATTCTGGACCTTAGTGGCAGGAAACAGGGAAGTTACTGATGATGGGCTGTGAGCAAAGGCACAGCCTAGTCCGGGGTGCAGAGAACACAGAGCAGGCGCACTGTCCAGATCCCGAGACCTCTTGTTTCCTTTCCTTTCCTTCTTTCCTCTCTTCCTTTTTCAGACAGGGTCTCACCACATAGTCCAGCTTGGCCTTGAACTCACTGTGTAACTCGGGCTCGCCCAAAACTTCTAACCCTCCCACCTTAGCCTCCTGAGGGCTGAGATTAGGGGCAGTTTACAGGTGTGCACCATCCTGCCCAGCCCTGAGGCCTCTCTATTACAAACAAAGGCAGCACCCTGCGGTACCTCTTGGAACACCTCAGGGCTCCCTCTGGAACCCTATTTCTCTGTGGCATGGGGCAGAGGGGAGGATATACCATCACCGGAGACCACAGGACAGGCTGGGCACTGAGGACAAGTTCGCACAGTGACCACTTCCAGCAAGAAGCAAACGTCTCTGTAAGAAAGACCCCAACTGCTGCAATGCCAGGTCCGCAGCATGTATAAGCAGCTCAAGCATTGGGTGAAGGAAATACAGTGGGACATCACAGGCCGTGACAGGTCAGGGGAGTGAAACAGTACCAGTCTGCCACTTCTTGTGTCCCGAGGAAGGATTTTTATTTCCTTCCCTGCTGCCCTCAGAACCTACTGTAGCTCTCCAAGTTGAAAGCCAGCTGTGTGCTCTCTGCCCTTCTCCTTTCTCTCCCTCCTGCTACTGTGAACTCTGGGTAACATGGTTTCTCTGATCCATATCTCAAAGGCAATCACTGGTGCCATGCAGAAAATGAAGCAGCCATCATGCAGTTTTCAATGCAAAGTTCCAGACCTGGGTGGGGGCTCCCTCCTCAGCACCCTTGGCATTGGCTCAGGAAAGGGCCTTCTCTCAAGCACCCAAGGGCTCACACAACCCATCTATGGACAGCAAGGTGCTTCATCATTTAAAATCCACTATTTTAAACCAACCAATGTAAAGCTTCATCCTGGACCCAGGCTGCACAGAGCTGGCTGCTCTGAAGATCCCAAGGGAACTAGTGAGAAGACACTCAGGCTTGGGTAGTGGTGAATAATCAGGAGGAGCCAGATACTGGGTGAGGGAGGGTGTGCCAGGCAGCCCAGAGACTGGGGCTCTTAGCTGAGCTCAGAGGCGCCTGCTTCCAAAATAAAACTAACACAGAAATGGGGTCTGCATTGCTTCTCTCTGTTTAGGGGCATCAAAGAGCAGGAAAGACTTGTCACCCTCGGAGAGCTGAAGGTTTCCCCAGAGTTCTGGCCTGCGCTTGTCACTGGCTCTGGACCTTGGGTGGGGAGGGAAGAGCCCTCATCCACCAAGGGGTGGGGAGCACATAGGCAGGTAGCTGAGGGGAACACCAAAAGCACTCGGCAGGCAAGGTCAGTGGGAGACAAGGAAGTGACAGGGTTGGAATTTTAAGACAACCTCTGACCAGTACACACAGTGGATCAGATGCTGCCACTGCAGAGACTGGATGCAGGGCCTGGGGCTGGCTGAGCACAAAGAGGAACAGAGAGCCCAGTGGCCTAGGAGGGCTCTGAAGTCTGGTGGGCAGAGGGCCCAGGGTATTGAAGCAGAGAGAGTGAGAGCCCAAAATGCCCCTGGGTGGGGCATGAGCCATGGACCGTCACTCTGTGTCCTCTTGTTGGGCGGAGATGTTGGGCCCTGGGTCCCGTCACTTGCTCTAGGTCAGCTACTGGGCTCAGTGTCACTCTGCCTTGGGACCAGGGACAGCCGGGACACCGGGCTACCATGAGGACTGAAGGCTCAAGGTTGAGCTGGTACCAGGCCAGGGGCTGGAGAGGGATAGCAGGCATCACACACAGACGAGGGGAGATGTCACCCAGAGCCAGAGTCACTGTGTCAAAGCCAAGCCACAAGATGTGATTTAAAACATCTCAGAGGCACATCTCTCGATGGCCACTCTAGAAAGAAAATGCCAACCAGGTCTCATGAGCTCCACTGAAACTATTTCAGCTACTTATAAAAAAGAATAATTAAATATAGTACAGATGGATCCTTCAAAAGTGACAGCCACCATCCACGTGAGAAACAGGAAATCCATTAGCTTTGCCGTTAAAAACAGGGAGAAAGGGGCAAAGCGCTCCCTCCTGACTGGCTGTCACTCCAGTGCTGAGCTGCCCGCCCTCTGCCACCCCAGGGGCTTCTAATGATGGCCCTGGAGGGAGCCAGGAGCTTTTAAAAGTTTCCTTAATTTTTATAGGTTATATTTTAGGATGAAAAGTTATGAAATAGCATACCAACATCTTGCTTTGCATATTGTTAAGAAGGCGCTCGGCTACAGAACCTCGCTGGGCCAGATGGTGCAGACCAGTGAGAGGTGAAGCCCAGGCTTTACCATCGCTGAGGACGCCATGGGCCTGCAGAGCTGGGACTCCACCCCTCCATATCTCTGACCTCACAGAGAGTGACCGATCATCCTCCACTCTGGTGGCGTGGCCTCTCCCAGGCCCTGGGCCGCAAGAAGCCTTCCCTCTTCAGCTGGAAATATCTCAGGAGCCCAGGGATTCATGCCTGTCATTTTTTCCTCAAATCCTCTGACAGTCTGTGTCTGTGCTTTTCTTGTATATCCTGCTATGCAAAGCCATCTTTAAGAGTTCAGCAGTGTCTGTGATGGAGATTCAACCTCGGGTTTGGAGAACAGAGCTGGTGGGTCCTGAGGGTATCTAGAGCCCTGCTCACAGGAGTCCTCTTGCTATGAACAGGCTCAGAGCACGCTGGCCTGGTAGTTGCTGACTACCATTTCCCAGCCCCAGATGGGCAGTAGGCAGGTGGCCTCCAGGGAGCCTCACCCACTCCCTGCTGCCACGAGTCCCTGAAAGCGGTGTCATACACCAGCAACCTCGTGGGACACTGTGGAAGGGCCTTGCCCAGGCCACTGGCTGCTCCTGCATCTCAGAGGACAGTCACACAGTACTGCTCAACTTTGTCCCGAGTCAGCCCTTGGGGTGCTGGGAGATACTAACCCCATGGGTGTCCCTGAGGGAAGGGATCAAGGCTAGGCCGGCTTGCTCCTCCTGCCTGTCCAGACCAGCTGCAGTGCCCTGGGCTGTTCTGAGCGAGGCTCTGCGCTGGAATCTCCAGATGCGCACAAACCCCACCAGCCCACCAGCCTCAGGTCACGTGTCACTCAGGAGAACATATTCTGTGAGCTCTGCTGTTCTTGCTGCCAGGAAATTCAGGAGAAACACCACACAGTTGGGAGGAAAGCCAGCAGGGGGGGAAACTATGTCAGAGATCAGATCTAAATAGAAAAGCATTTTCTAGCAAGTAAGTGTTTCTGAAAGACCTGGTTAAAGGTTTCATTTTTAAACAGAATTATGGCAGGCTGCAAGCCTCCAATTATGAGGCATTTAGCAAACTGTTAGTACCGTATTTTAAGGATGTCCGCGGCTCTGCAGAAAAACAGGAAGTGACCCTGTAACACAAATGCCCTCAAGGTGACCCTCGTGGCAGCCCTAGGTCACAATGCTTGTTCATACTTGGTTGCCAAAAGAAAAAGTTTTTTGTTTTTTTTAAAAAAGGCTTGGTTGCTGTGACGACCAGACTTCCGAGCCCCCAGGGTGCCTGCTTCTCAGACCTGTGCAGGTGACGAGTGCTAGCCTGGAAATGACATTGGTGGTAATGACCTTAGCTGGCTTCACTGCTTTTGGATAAATGCAAAAGTGCTTCCTGTCAGGGGAAATTAGACTTAGCGACACAGATCTTTTTGGATTAATATATTCCAAATATTTAATATATATCAGGGTATAGGGCACAGCTCATTACTCTGTCTTCTGATTCTTGTGCATGGAGATCAGCCACAGCCTGTCCAGCCACGGATCAACCCAAAAGAGCCCGAGGAAAGTCTGCCACACCACCCCAGGCTCCATCTGTCAGAATGGGGAGGAAATTTAAAATTTTAAACTTGGGTTCAAATGAATGTAAATCTTAGTGGCTGTGTGAGGCCCGTGTCCCCGCAGTGGACTGCATAGGTCTGGAACAGTTCCTAGCCATTCTGGGGGCATAACTACTCAGGGCACCGGGGTGCTGGGTGGCTTACTCTGGAACCGTGGCTGGGCTGGCTCACACACACCTACACCCTGCCCATATACACAGGCAGTGCCACTTCTACCCAAGGGAGAGTCTCCTGTCCTCGCTGGGCTCCTGGAACCTGGGGAGCCCAGGGAGTCAATGACCCAATATAGCGTCTGTGGGAGCCATGTTGGAAGAGTGGGGCCTTCCCTTTGAACTTCAGACGCTGCTCTCCTTGACCTTTCTGGGCATCCTGGATGTAGCTGATGGCTGGGTTCACCACACCTGGCGTCTGGTGTGCCCAGTTAGCACAGAACGTGCTTGTTAGCCAGAAGACCGCTAAGGTAAGCACACTGGGGCGGCAGACGGAAATCATACCTCTCCCTATGGGCCATGCCAGGGCAGAAGCCAGGACAGAGGCCAGGGTAGTGGTCAGGGTAAGGCCAGATGAGTGGTCAGGGCAGAGGGCAGAGGGCAAGGCTCAGGCTATACCAGTGGTCACGGCCAAGCAGAGGTAAAGGGTAGGGAAGAGGTTGCGGCAGTCTCGTGGCCTCCGTCCCACCCAGAGTGGCCCTGCTGGGAGCTATGAGAGACACACTGTTCTTCCTCACGTTGCTGGCCTCTGCAGCAGCATGTGGCCATGCGCCTTCCTACCTGTGAGAGCCTTATCCCTCTGTGACAGGCAGCACCAGAGCCAAAGGCTCCTGGGGGCAGTCCACCTATCACTGACTCTGGGCCACCAAGGTATGCATTCCACAGGGTGGAGAATGAGGCTTGCACAGGCAGGGAAAAACCACACAGTGACCACAGACACTCAGGGGGAAGATGGAGTGACTGGCACCCCGATAGGTCCCTAGTGCTCTAGCCTGGGCCTCCTCCCTTCCAAGGCCCCAGATCCCATTGCACCTAATACTTGTTGTCCTCAGTTGACATCAGCACTGCCTTCCTCCCCACGGCCCTTGAGGGTGAGCCACATCCTGTGCGTTTTACCCTGAACCAAGGATGCGAGCATCAGAGCTAAAACCGTGAAGCTCCTATGAGGACAAGGAGAAAACACATTTCTATGGCATAAACTGAGGAGAAAACTCACAGAAAAACAGTACTATAAAAAAGAAACCAAACACATTCTAGGACTGAAAAATAAAATACCTGAATTGAAAAGTTTATTGGGTAAGCTTAACAGCAGAATGCAGAAGAGAGAGCAAAGAGCAGTGAACGTGCAGATAGGTCAAGATTACTCATTCTGAAGAAGACAGGTTTTTAAGATGAAGAGAACATAAGCCTAACACACCTGTAATCACAATCAGAGAACATGGGATAGAACAAAACTGAGAAAATACTAGCAAAAAGTATCCAAAAATTTGGTACAGACATAAATTACAGGTGTAAGAACCTCAGTGAGTCATAAGCAGAATTTGGAAAGAGTAGACACATGATAATCAAACTGCGAGCAAACAAGTCTCCAAAATAATTAGAGGAAACTGACTTGTGGCCTCCAGAGCGGCAGGTGACCCCATCAGCGCTACGAAAACAGGAGTGGAGGCTGCCTTGTCTTCCCCAAGACACAGACTCTCTCTGACCAAGCTCCGCAGTGTCCCTGACAGCAGCAGCAGACCAGCTACCTGGGGAGAAGTGTTGGCACAGGCTAACCTGAGGCAACAGGCTCGACAAGCCACGCAAGTGGGAAGCAGTTTTCATGGGAGGCAAAGCCTCAGGCCTCACTCCGTAGGACTTGTCAGAGCATCTGACTGAACGGGGCAAGGACACAATGTGGTCTTTCGTCATTGTTTTGTTTTTAATCACGGACAGGCCTAAAAGGACTTGGTGAAAACAAATCACTTTCTTAGATGTAAATCAGAGGGTATGGTAGTCACTTCATGCTTAGGTCATACCAGACAGATGGCACAGGGTATCTTTCATCATAAAAAGGCTGCCGCTGAAGAGTAAGAAATCAGAGAGCCTTTCTTCCGTGACCTACTGGGATCAGCCTCCAGTGGGGACACTGGCTTCTTTTACATAGCATGAACTTCCAGTTGTCACAGTCACGGTGGCCATCCTCTAGCCGCTGAGGCAAAGCTTTGAGTGGAGCACAGGTCATGGTCATTACTGCTGGGACCTCTGGGAAGCCAGCCACATGTCTAGCATGGCCATAAAGCAAAGCTTCCTTCCGGAGGAACGTCAGGCACAGGCAGGCAAAGTCTTGTGAGTTCTTGTGGGGATTCAGCCTTGGAATATAACTCAGAAAACAATTTCAATATCCAAGTTTTCCCCCAAGCAAAACGGCAGCTCTGTTTTTAAAGAGGCCTGACGTCCAAGGAGACTGAACACTGAGACTGGGAACAGGGAAACTGACTGATACCCCTCGGGCTCATGTGGAAGCAGGACCTGCTCCACAGACCTACACTCTGCTCAGCCCATACCCAGGACCACCACCTGGGGACTGGTACCTACTAAGACAAGCACTCCCCCGGTCACCTTCCAGAGTACACGGCCTCACTAATCAAGGAATCAGAGGCTTCTGTTCCAACCCAATCTTGGGTGACTAAGAGGAAGCTGCCACCCTGCACCCTGTACCCGAGAGAGCTACAGGCTGTTGGCTCATGCTAACAGCACCTGGTCTCCTTGCATGTCCACTGATGCAGACCTTTTGGTCATCTGCTTGTCCTTTGATGTTTCTTGGCTGTTATTTTTGTTGGGGATGATGACTATTATTGCTACTTTTGGCACAGTCAAAAGGGGAAAAAGAGAACTTCCCATTTCCTGAGGTGAGCCAAATGGGTTTAATGGCACCAAAGGACTCATCAGGAGGATGAGATTCCATCAGTGAAGACCACAGTTCATTTCTAAAACAACATGACTCTTGCTGTCTTACATAAAGTTGGGACAATGGCGAGACCGGTCACTGGATAAGATAGCACTTAGACTGAATGAAAGCCTCAGGACACATTGCTGTAACAGCCTCTGAGTCCCCACAGGATCACACACTCCAAGGACTTGGGAGGGTCTGGCAGCTCTGTCCTGACTGGGTCCTGCAGCATGGCCAGGACCAACCTCATTGTCTTGGCTGCCACTGATCCTCCAGAGTTCTGCAGCCTGGAAGCAGCTCGTGGCTCTTCTGTAGATTACCTGAGATTTTTTTTTTTTTTTTTTTTTTTT
>NW_022900946.1:22119985-22123938 GCF_012274545.1 Fukomys damarensis | reverse complement strand
TGAGTTTTTTTTTTTTTTTTTTTTTTTTGCCAGTGGAAAATATGAAACCCAAGAACACAGTCCACACGGTGGAGAAAAGGAGCCACTCATGAAAGGGTCAAGTGACTAGCTAGTTTATTGACTGGCATGGTAAGATGGGCCACCACCTGCCGTAGGTCAGTGGGGGCGGCTATAGCCCAAGAGCTCCTGGGACAAGCTGAGACAAGATCGGGAAGCTGGGTATTTTGTCCCTGTGCCCATCCAGCCCCCACCACATAGCAAGGTCATGCTGGGAGTTTCTTAGCTCCATTAGGACCCCTTATCACAGGCAGGTACCCACATACCCCTGAACTCTCCGTCACGATCATCCGTACCCCTGTCTGCTGGGTCCTGTAAGAAGGTCAATCTCCTCACCGACTGACGGGTGCCTCCTGTGTCCTCCACTCACTCCTCCTTAGATCTCTATCCACCTGAATCCCCAATACCAGTGACTGTTTCAGCCTCTGACACTCAGAGACCCCCAGGCCTGGCCAAACCCCACTACCTTCTTACCCGCCCAGGGCACTGTCGGATGCAAGCCCGTGAGGAGCATGTCCCACTTTCCCAAAGTAGTGACCTTCCTCTGCCAACAAGGTCTCTGTCTGCCTTGGCACCATAGTTACTCAATGCCATGAGGGCCACAAGTCATAGGTTGTCTAACTGGCTGTTCTGGCTTATTTCCATTTCTCCTACCACAGACTGAGATGGGTCCTCATACTTGATTCTGTCGGCACATCCCTAATCCTGCACCAGAAACCCTTGGATGCCTGCATCCAGAGCTCCGAGCAATTGGCCGTGCTACCTGGGTATGGGATCAGGGGCACAGCCTCAGGTACTCTTAGTGGCACCCACGTCCCTGGGCCCCCTGTGCACTTTTTTGATGCCACCACTAAAGGGGGCTGTTGGTTTAATACGTGCTGCCCTCCATGATCAAATCACTCCACATGCTCATCAGCTGCTCTCTGACAAACTGCTCGGTGCTCACGGTGGATTTTGGAGTGTGTGCTTGAAAATGTCCCCCCTGAGAACATCTATGTCCAACATCACACTGTCTCATACACTTCCGTCATCAGACACAGTGCAGCCGTGTATGCTTTCCACGTGCCTATCAGATGCTGGTGCTCTGCAAACATATTTAGGTTTTCTGTGCAGAGATTTGAAGCTTCACTCTCTGAGAATTGGTTCTGTGACACTTTCATAGATTCTGCTTTGCAGGCTGAGAGCGCACAGTTCCTTCATTTCTCAGCCCATGTTCCTGGTGTGACACCCAAGGATGGTGTCAACCACAACTGAGACACAGGGCAACCTCACTGGGCTGGGGTCTTCCCCAGACCCACTGCCCCATCTAAGCGCGAGAAAAACAGCAGCCAGCCAATCTGAGGGATGTTCTACAGGACACATGGGCAGGGCTGGCAGCACACCAAGGTCACGAGAAAGACTTTGGGAGACTCCCAGGTCGGGGAACACAGGAGACATGAGGGCCGATGCCATGGGGTCCCTGGTGGGGTCCTGGGCTCATTGGGAACTAAAGAATTCCAAAGAGAACATACAACCTGTTTGAACAGGAAAAGGTTTTTCCATGCTGGGCACCAAGCTTCACAGAGGGGATAGAGCACTCTGCATTCTCTGTCTGAAGCTCCTCTGGAAGGCAGGGGCTACTTCAGGGCACAGTTCTACGTGTCATCATCAGCACCATGTCTCTAGATCACATGCCTGGCTGCCACAAGAAGGCATAGTTGGGGGGCAGCAACTGTCAGCTCTGGTCTTGGATGGACCTGCTCAGCAAGTCAGGAGCAGAGGAAGCCTGGACATGGGACATGTGATACCCACTGGACCTTAACTGTTGGGGTGCAGGAGAGCCAGCCTTTGGGGATCTACCCAGCACAGCCTGCACCTTGAGGGCCAGGATCAATTTGCTATGACGAGGCTGTCACAATGGGAACACAGGCTTGAACTCTCAGCAGAGAACAGCCCAGAGATACCACGTGGGGAGCAGGGACCATACTTGCCTGCTGTGGGGCTACTTGGGTGAGCAAACCTGGGTAATCGACACTGGCAGCCCAGGGATGATCAAGCATCTCTGATGGTGAGTGTAAGTTACTCAAGATTAACCTGAGAGCTGAAGACTGCAGAGAAAGCAGCATAGCTGGTTTCCTCCCGAGTCTCCGCTCTCCCTCTCAGCACCTAGGGTGAGAGGAAGCCCATGCTTGGCTGCCCACCCCTGGCCCAGCTGAGTTCTTCCAACTCACCTCCCTCATCACCATCTGCAGTTCCCCACTGAGACCCCAGTGCAACAGGGATTCATCAGCCAAGGACCCCATGCCTGCACGTGACCAGGGCAAGGCTTCTCTGGTGAGGAGAATGGACGCTGAAAATGACACCATAGCCAACGTCATGTGGAATACAGTTAGGGTGCTCTGGCCACAGTCCTGTAGCCACGACTCCCACGTGCAGACCGACCCTAGAGCCAGTTATGTGGGGATCAGACAGGTTTATCCATATGTGTGGATGCAGCTGTGACATGGAAGCCGATCCCCGGCATTGGGCCACCCTGCCCTCACCACCCAGGTTAGCACTTGGAAGGAACTGTGAGAGCTCTAGGAATCCCTTCCCTCTCTGGGGCAGCCATGCCCCTCCCTAGACACAAGCTGTTATCTCATAGTCATCACTCTGGCTGAGAACTGAACTGCAGACATGCCCCATGCCTGGCTGATGCTTGCTGTTTGTAGAGCTGAGCAAGAGGAGGGAATGGTGTGTTCCAAGCCTGAAGACCATCACCAAAGCGAGTGATACTCACACGCAGGCATCTCGAGCACCAGAAGCGCACACAACAGCTGTGATGCTCTGGATTTGAGAGCTTCTATTGAAAACCATGGAAAACATCCGATCAGCATTCTTGGTGGCTCCTGCCCAGTGGCCTCACAGGCTACAGCAACCTGGAGAGGGCACAAAACCTTTCTCAAGGACAGTGGTCTATAAGGGCGCCTCCTTACAGACTGTGTGTGGCCAGAGCTGCCTTCTGCTGCCCATAGAGGCACTGGTTCAGAGCTCTTCCCTGAGCCATGCACTGTGGGAACCTGAGTGGTTGGAGCAGAGGTGGGGGCAGAGACGGGGGCCTAGCAGGGTCTAAATCAGAGGTGTAAGTGGAGTAAAGGAAAGCTGGGCCTGGCATGGCAGGGAGTACCTGCTGGCTGGATATAGACCAGCTTCCTACATTTTGTCTTCTGTTCTAAAACGTCAAAGCATTTACACTGGCAAGCAGATGCCGTCTCCAGACAAGTGACAGTCTCTGCCTGCTTCTTGAGTCAGTGAAGGTTAGATTTGCCAGTGCTGCATATTCCCCTCATCCAGATAGAGGCCCTGGAGCCTCCCTTGGAGCTCATATGGGAGATGCTGTGCTGGATTACGCAGATACAATGAGGGTTTGCCTTGCGGTGGACAGTGGCCACCCACCTAGACAAGTGAAGGTGAAGACTTAGCTCACCAGTCGTTTCTAGGTGTCTTTCTGTACATCTGACCAAAGGCTGGCAAACAATCCTTCTCTAATATACTGGCTTCAGTCACAAGAGGGAAGGAGGAAGCTGTGGAAAGAAGCCATTAACACTAAGCCTTGCCCAGCACCACCAGGTCACCTGCCCCGGGGAGGGGCTGAGGAATTATCCAGAGTGTCTCATTCTTTAAAGAAAAAAGTCGCTTTCAGAGAGACTGAGTAGTTGTGGAGAATTTGGAATAAACTGGTGAGAGATGATCAGAGATGAAAAACTAATCAAACTACAAAACAAGAGGCAACTATTAATCCAGGAAAAACAAAAGGTTGATTAAAAAAATTATTAGTCAAGTGTGGCATACATCTATAATGTCAGAACTGAGGGAGACTGAGGCAGGAAGACCGTAAGTTTAAGTCCAGTCAACTTAGTGAGACCTTCTCAAAAATA
>NW_022900946.1:22103182-22119881 GCF_012274545.1 Fukomys damarensis | reverse complement strand
AAAAAAAAAAAAAAAAAAAAAAAAAAAAAAAGGGTTGGGCAGAGATGTAGCTCCCCAAATTATAGCTCACTATGTGATACAGCAATCAAATTCTACATAGTTACAATAATGTAAGGAACGACCATTACATTAAGGAAAGTTTGCGTTTGTGACATCAGGGATGTGGAAAGTTGCAAATGCAACATCCTGGGTTCGATCCCTGGTACCGGAAAAAAGAAAAAGTATAAAGCAATATGCCAATAACAACCCTACATAAAAATACTGCTTAGAAATATAGATGCACAGACTCAAATACCTGCTAGTGGAGGTAAAGAAGTATACCTGTACTATAGAATGTGGGGAGGAGAGGTAAAACAGGGTACTGCTATTATTTTGTACACCGTGCAATACAATTTGGCTAATCTACATACATGCCTAACTTTTCTGTTTTAATAATTAAAAGAACAACCACCAGGCCATTGCGTAGACAGAGTGCAAGGCACTCTGAAGTAGAGGACATTCAAAGACAAAAAGAAGAAACAAAAGAGGACACCCTGAGCATGTTGTGCCATCAAGCGTTAATCCAGGCAGCTCCTAGTCCAGATAGACATCAGCACTGAAGGTTACAAAGTCGTGTCATCAGCCCCTGTCACGGAGACACTAGCTGGGTCTCTACTGATTGGGTGAGACAGGGACACAGCTAGAGGGGAGCGGCTGCCTGTGTCTGTGCTTTTGTTAACGGATAAGAAGAGGTGGAAGGTTAATTAATTAAGCTGTCAGCTCAAGACATCTGGGCATAGACCCCTTCTTTCCAGAAGGTGGGAGCAGTTTTAAAAAGTAAAAATCAATGCATTGTAAAAAATCAGATAGGGGCTGGGGATGTAGTTTGGGAAAAGAACACTTGCCTAATACATGTAAGGTCCTGAGTTTGATCCCCAGCACCTCAAAAAGCAAAACAAAACACCCTAATAAATACACCAGTTCTTTGCAGACACAGAAAGGAAACAACGTGGGGCTGTTCTGCCCACAAGGAGGAGAAGGGAACAGAGAAGCACCCCACATCATGCAGCAGAATCAAGACGGGCAGTGGTTGGGTGAAGCAGCTCCAAGCAGTCAAAGGAGGCTCCTGCAGGAGTGAGCGTGCAGTGATGCCCTTGTCACAGGGCCTTCTGGGCAGTTCCTCACCATCTGCTGGCTCAGTCACACTGGAGAGCGGGCAGGATGGCAGGATGGACCCGGTTCTTCAACACCAGGTGCTCCACGCAGAGATTCAGTCTCTAAGCGCATGCCACCATGGTTACACTGTGACCTGAAAAGCCAGTGCCAACCAAGCACCCCACATCTACACAATCTAGTATAAATAAGAAGCAAGTTAGAGGAATTCTAGATAGAGCCCACCGAAATGGATTAAACTGGATATACGAATAAGGGCAGGAGGGCACCTCTCCAGTACAACTGATGAATACAGAAAATTACATTTTAGAGACAGAAATGGGTAACTGAGCATGACGGGAGGAACTCAAAGCAAACACAGTGCTGGTGATCACGTGAATTAGAAGAAACAGAATTTAAAATAAATTTTCTTCTGGGTACAACTAACTGCTTTTCATGAACTATCACTAAGCATTAAAAAAAAAAAGAACGGAGGAAATACACAAATGTCTCTATCTGGGTCCAATAAGTGTGACCCTGAGCTACTCTGGAATGGTGGCTGAGCACATCTGCAGTGAGGCCAGCCGGTCATAGCAGCTCTGACACTGCTAAGCCAGGCTTCTCTGTGCTTCCCATAAGGGACAGGACACCAGGCATCACCCATTCCTAGGTGGCAGGCAGTGAAGGCTCTTGCTGGTTTCAGTTGACATTTCTGGGACCTGGGCTCTCCTCTGTAGCACATGCCAGGTAGTTAAATCAGAGGAGCAGCAGAAGGAAGGAGGTATGGGGTTGGCCCACTGGCAGCAGCCTGCAGCGAGGCAAGCTGGCAGCAGAGACTGCCTCTGATTATGGGAATAATTTAATTAAAAGACACTGCTCCCTGAACACTGGACCGGGGAGACTTAGACTGTAAAGTGAAGCAGAGGGCAGGAGAGCTGTGCAGAGTGCAGGGTCAGGCCGTGTGCTCTGTGAATTCTTGGGCAGAACCTGCTGTGGCCAGGCAGCCGTGCTAATCGCTTCCTGCAGGCAGGCTCTGCTCCAGCACTTACAGGTCTTAATAAAAACCTCCAATTGGCCAGTATACTCCTCATTAAGCTGTTTTGAAAGCATGAATTTAAGAGCGGCTGGTGTAAACTGTCACACAAAGAATTTAATTCACAATGGCTGGCAGGAGGTGCTGCTGTGATGGGAAAAACCCAATTCAAGTGTCCAAGCCACATCAGCACCCCACAAGCAACAGCCCGAAAACAAACTAAGTAATGGCAGGGAGGGCACACAGCAAGAATGGAGCCCCCAAGCCTCTACTTTCCAAGTAGTCAGGTCTACTTGAGAAAACCCCAAATTCAGCAACAAACAGATAAAACCCCTCGGCACAAGTCCCTGCAGAGAAGCCCAGGCCTTCACCCCTACCTGCCCACAACAAATCAGTTCCGTGGCAGGTACCAAATGGATGGAGCACCCATCCAGCCCAACTGGCTCGTGGCCACCATCACCTGCTCATTCTAAGTGCTAAGATTCACTCCTCCCACTCATCAAGGCACAGCTCTCCCTGGACACCACTATGTTTACAACTAACCATAGAAGATGCTCCCTGCCTCTTTCTGTACCTGTTGCTGCATCTGCAGGTATCTGTGCTGGCTGTCCCTGCCTTCGTCAGAAGAAGATCAACAAGTCATCCATCAAAGGAACTTTGTACTAAACAAAGGAAACCTGAATTCCTTCCAGGCCTTATGGAACACACTTTTCCTATAAAGGAATGTACCCAGATCACAGGGCTTCGGAATCTCTCTCCATGATTCCCAGGTTACAAGCCTAGGAAGAGGACCCAGCAGGAGCCTCGGGACAGGTCAGGACTTGGCCCCCAGGAACTGTAGCCATCTGCATATGCAAACCTTGCCACTCTATACACAGAGCCCTCCATGTCTTCTCCCTCACAGAGCCCAGTGGGGGACAGCAGCGATGCCAGGGACAGAAACCACGTTCAGGGACAGTGGCCATGTGAGAGGACAGCAGCCGTACCTGGGGGAGAGCAGCCATGATTGGGGACAATGGCCATGCCAAGGACTTAAGAGGACAGTGGCCATATTGGGGGACAGTAGCCATGCTGGAGGCCAGTGGCTGTACTTGGGGATAGCAGTCATGCTGAGGATGGTGCATGTGGTTGTGGAGCCCTTGACCCCATCCTAGAAGCCAAAAGTCCCACTGTGTGGCCCAGTGGGACCCTGTGTCATCAGCTGCAAGGACAGCAGGAGCTCTGAAGGATGCTAGGCTGAGCTCAAGAGCTCAGGAAGTGTATTCCTTCAGGGGCAGGTAGCAGTTAGCACCGCCTGGGCTGTCTCGAAGTGGGTGTCAGTAAAGGCAGCCGTGGCCTCATAGCTCTCATGCCTAAGGCCTTGGCAGAGATGGGGCAGGAGGGCGGCGGCAGACTGGGGGTGGGGGGAGCAGGTGTTGCATGCTGGAGAACAGCCCCACTCACTTTCAGCTCACTTGGCATCGTATCTGTGTACAAGCGGGAGAGTGGGACCCAGGACGCAGAGTGGGGACAGTGGGAGGTGAAAGGTCAGATCTTGATACTGCAACTTTTGAAGGGGCCTTAAAGACAATCAAAAATACTAATAGAAACTTGAGTTTTCTGGGGAAATGCGGTCCTTCTGTGACAAAGGAAGACATTAACAACAGATGCTGCTATCTAGGCTCCTGGGCTAGAACTCCCTAACCATTGCAAGGCAATGCACAGGAAGTGCCCAAGTGCCCATGCCCACGCCTCAGTGGCTTGGCTTATCTTGTGTCTTATGAGATCAGTGGTGCCTGCAATCCTGTGCAAGGAAGGAATCCTCTGAGTGTTCCTGTATACTACAGGTCAGGCAGGGCCACGATCAGCACCCTGCACAGCAACTGGGCATTCCAAGGGTGGCTGGTACCCCGAGGGACAGAAGTTTCATTGCCTTTAATTCTTATTGATTTTGAAAATATATGTGGGCAGCAGCTGTGTCATGAAGCATGAGGCTCATTTCAAGCCACCAGCTGCTGAGGGGTACAGCCCTGAGGAAGTCGCACCACCTTCATCTCAGCCCCAGCTAGTTCTGTGGAGCTGCTCTAGCTCCTCAAAGTCACTTTGCAAAAGAAAGATTACGCCAACTTAAGATGAGCATCAAAAAATAAATACAGCTGGGATGAGACAAGATGCTCACTGTGAAAACTTTAGCTCCCCGTAGGCAACTCCAGCAAGGCTAAGGAAAGGAGCCTCTGGAAAGGCCTCAACACTGCTCACCCACCCTCCTCCCTCCTCTGTAACTGGATCCTCATTCTTCAGGGTGGTGCAGGAGAAGGCAGTGCAAAGGCTGAGGCCACTCTGAAGGTGGGAGGGCCGTGGGGACACACACGTTGGGGCACTGTGAGCACTGTACAGGACAGCACGGAGCTCTTCCTCCTCAGGGCACTCGGGGAAATGTGCTCGCGAGTTCACAGTTCACTTGAGTCCCCAAAGTTACAACCTACCACCAAAGGGGCAGTGACGATGTGGGATGGACACAGGACACACCGACAGCAGCACCACAGGGCAGAGCCCTTCTGGAGTGGAGCCCTGTGACAGCCTCACCCGACTCCTCTTAGCAGCTCTGGGGAGGAAGCAGCCAGCAAAGCCCTGTGAGGCCCGCAGCTGTGGCCAAGCCTGAGCACACATGAGTGGGGCAGAACAAGAGGGACGGCGTGGGAGGCCCTACCCCTCAGGAGCGCACTCCACCAGATGCCCTTCCTCTGTGCGAAAACTCCTGTTTCAGCAGAAGCACTGTAGCTCAGTAAGAGAGTATTTCCTACCTGAAAACCTGGGTGCAAGGCCCCGTGTCCCACTCTTGCTCCTCTGTACTCTTGGTCCTCCATTTCTCTAGATCCCGAGGCAGGGACAACTGCCTGCACTCAGAGGCCTGAGGAGAACGTGTGGAGCACTGGGGGTGTGGTGTACAGGAGTTGAGCCTGCCCCATCTGCATGCCCACAGCCTAATGGTGCTGGCAGGGTGTACCGGGTTTGCTCTGAAAACTGTTTGGTAACTTCCCAGAATTCTCTGCACCAAGTAGCAGAAATCCCTACCTAACGACACAAAGCCTTGAGATTCTGTTCTTCGTGACAGCTGGAGGAAAAAATCCTACTGCTAAGATTTCAGACAAATAAAAGAAGTAAGTAGATTTTACTGAGAAGAGAAGAGTTGTTAATCTAAATACTGGAGAATGCGGGACTTTTTCTGGTATCAAATAACAAGGATAGATGTGAACATCTGGAGCCGCCGCATGCATGATGAGGGTGGCCGTGCAAGCATGCTCAGCGCCAGGCAATCTTAGTATCACTGGCCCACAGTAACCTGACTGTTTCTGGTTACCTGCCTTCTCAGGTGACTGAAAATCAGGGAAAAGAAAAATTTTTTCAGTATTGGGGCCTGAACCCAGAGACTAAACCCAGGGCCTTCACACTGAGTTACATCTCTTGCTGTTTTTTTGGCCATAAGTCTAAACTGCTCAGATTGGGTTTGAATTTGTGCTCCTGCCTCAGCCTCCCAGAGTGCTGGGATTACAGCTGTGTGCCAACACACAGAGCAAAAAATCAGGAAAACTGCATCCTTCCTCCTTTAACAGATGGTCTTCATGTCTGTGAGGTGACCTACATTTGCAACACCGCTGAGACAATCAGCATCAGCATTTAAGGCGTAAAGCACAAGGAAGGTGGCCTCTGACTCCTAGGTTTCAAGCCCAAGACCAGTGGGGCAGGCAGGCACAGCCTAGTCAGCACACCTCATGACTGCAGCACAGTATGGGGAGGCTGACGTGGGCTCAAAACACTGGACAAGAGGCCAGAATCAAAATACGCCACAAAAACCTCTCTCCATTCTCCCTGGAAGGCCAGGGTTTGCGGCCTCTGCCCAAGGCTCCTATAGCAGGGTGAACTTACAAACCCACTACAAGTCCCACAGGAAAACATTCATGGTCTCACTTGCCTTGTCCATGGGGTGCTGCCCTCTGCCCCTCTCTAATGACTTCTGCTCAGTGTGGGCTGGGAAAAGACCCAAAACCACCCTTTAACCACACCCAAACCAGTGCTAGTACCATCTTCCTCCACTTGGTGTGCACATGCAGCTTGAGTCCATTGAGGTCCTAAGTTCTCGATGAACCTTGTAGTTCACCCCAGGGAAGGCCAGTCCTTGCCCCAGGTGTCCCCATCTTCATACAAGGGAGCTGTCAAGGTGTCTAAGAACCTACCCCAAAACACACAAGTTCTCCAAACTCATCAGCCTGCCTGCTAGGACCTGCATGTTAGGTCAGTCAACAAATACTGCTCCAGAGCTGCCTAGAACACTTGGAAATGCAAGGGCAGGCACTAAAGCAATGAGAAAAGGCAGAAAAAAATGTGTAGATACATACCCCAATATATAATGCAAATTCTTGCAGAGTTTTTCCTAAATGATTTTCACTTACCAAAAGAATACCTGAAAAAAAAAGAAGAAATATATATTAAAATTTCGATTTGCTTTGACCAAAGACTTATAAGTTAAACCAAAAGGTTTCCCCACTAAGCAGAGCCCACCCTTTGAGCCCAGGATAGTGTGGAGTTAAGCACAGATGCGAGGACTGGCCTGCCAGGTCCTGAGGGCGGAGCCCCCACCTTACTGAGCTGGGGAGGGACTGGTTCACAGGTGGTCAAAGGGGCTGTGGGATGAGCAGACACTATACTTAGTGTTTCTGGAGAAAAAATGACTTACACCACAACAGGAAATATTATTTCCTGGAACATGAAAGTTTAAAGGACATCCGTTACTCCAAACACAAGTCAATGGGAAAGGGACTAAAGTGGAAGAAATCTGGTGGGCTCCATCTGCATTGCTAATGGTTGGAGAAGGGTCTGTGTCTTCACCGTGGAATCATGGTGGAACAAGGAGGTGTCATATCATAGGTTTCTATACAGTGATTCCTGTCCCACCCTTAGAGACTGAAGACCCAATAAGCAGCCAGCACATGTGCAGGACCTAAATCATGAACAAGTCCATTGTCATAATATCCGCCCTTGGCTTCTGGAGTAAATGCCGCACTGGCCATGTGACTGCAAAAGGAATGACATTGTGTAAAGTAACACACTATCTGAGATTTCCTTTTTACTTCAAAAAAGAAAAGTTGGAGGGCCGGGGATTTAGCTCAGCGGTTCGGTGGCCTGCCTTGCAAGTGCAAGGACCGGAGTTCAATCTCCGGTACCAAAAAAAAAAAAGAAAGAAAAAAAAGAAAGAAAGAAAGAAAAGCTGGAAGCAGATAGGATGCTCCTGGCTGCATGCTACTCCACACTGGGAAGTGGAGACAGGAGAATCTAAGTTTGAGCCCAGCCTGGGCAACTTGGCAAGACCCAGTTCCAACTAAAAAAACAAAAGGGCTGGGGATGCAGCTCAGTATGAACCTGGGTTCAATCACTTGTCACCCCCCCAAACACACCAAAACAAAGCAAACAAAAGGTTCTAGGCATTCCTTGGTCTCCCATGCTGTGCTGCTCTGGTATCTGCTCAGTCAGCTCTGCTGTACCAAACTGACAACTCACTAGGGATCCTTGTATTGAGGGAGCAGAAAGTGGTGGCACGGGAGGGGCCCTTGGCAGCTGCCTGTCCTAATGGACACATTTGTGCCTGGCAATGCCCTTCATGACGCCCTCCCCACCTGACCACTCTGCTGCTGGGACTTGGCGGCCATGCCACAAATCAGAACTCGCAAAAGATGAAGGAACCACTAAGCCGCTGACAGAAGTGAGCAGCCAGAAACCACACTGAGAAGAACAATGGTTGGGAACCGATGGCGGGGACTGATGGTAAGGATTCGTTAACCCAGTCAACACACTGAACATTATTACCACTGTACACCCTGAGTATCAAAAGCAAAGATGGCCAGGCGTGAGTCCCTGAAGGGAGGGGCACGAGTGTTACAGAAAACATAGGTGCCGGCCACGCCTGCTTCTCAGCAGCACACTGTAACGGCTCCTGCAACTCACAGCTGTCTCCACATTCTAGTTTGTACCAAGAGCTGCTAGGGCAGCGCCTGGTGACGCAGGAAGATGCCGCGAATAAGCTGTACCGTTGACACAGGCCAGACACATTTTCATCTTTCTGAAATTCAGAATTCACTAACAATAAGTTCACAAGCTATAGGGATTTCACTGGCTAAAATGCACCAGGTACTGTTACGTTCACTCAGTGGCCGTGACCATGGCAATCACAGCCCTTTTACTCAATTCTGATCTTAATTATTAATATCCATGGGCACCCAATTCCCACGTTATACTTCACACAATGGTATACAGGTTACAGAAAGCTAAGAAACGGTTCAAAGAGGCCACAGGATTTTAAAAGGTTACACCGAGAGCAAGGGCAGAGAGCCACAGATGCAAGAGCCCCTTGCAGGTGGCCAATGAGAGGACAACAACCCAAGGCACAGAGCTGGCAGGCAGAATGGGACCAAGGCAGTTTCAGCGTCAGTGTGAAGTGAGCTATGCACCACGGGCTGGAGAGAAAAGTGCCTCCTCCAGAAACAGAAGGAAGGGCTTTGCTGTGGCAATTTTCCTGAGCGAGGCTCACAGTGAGTGACCAGGTGTCAGGGTCGGTGTCGTGTCCCATCTGTCGGCTGAGGTGCCCTAGTTTTTGTATTTCAGGTGAGAGGGGATACAACTGGTGCGGTGGATAAGCTCACGCGTCGTGTTTCTCATAGGATCTCATAGGCCCATGGATCTATGTGCTGCTGGTTTTGATGCAATAAGTTAATTTTTATCGGCACAAATAAGTTACATATCAGTTTGTGCCTTGTGGCTGTGCTGGCCAAACAGTAACTGTTTACTCCTATAAATGAGGTGCAAAGTCATTCTCTCCTGGCACTTGCACTCACAATGGAGTCACTCAAACTATCACTTTCTAAGGTGCAAACCCTTGGGGTTGGGCATAGCCTGAGCAATGCTGGTCTATACCTGCTCAATACAAACATATTAGTGATTGGATGTGAAGCAAGAAGAAAAAATTTAGTTATTTCACATATTATTATAAAAGATTATATAATAAAATTATTTAAGAATGAAGTCAGTATACAGGGAGCAAAACAGCATGTGAATTGTAGGCCCATTTTTGTTGAAAAGGAAACTAGATCCCACCAGACTGGAGTTGGCCGTGCACAGCAGGGTGCAGCTGGCCCCTTCAGTGTCCATGAATGGCTCAGGGGGAGCGACAGCCACCAGTTATGAGAGACAGAGTGCTGCCCGGCGGGCTCACAGTTTTCCTGAGGTGGAGCTGCCTCACAGACAGCCTCAGAGACACTGCCAGCTCCTCCAGGTGCTCAGTCTCAGAAGCCAACCCTGAACATCACACGGAGGACACTCACTATGCTGCCCTTCGCTTGTAAGAGCAGCTGTGCTGGGCCGAGGATCTAGCTCGGTGGTTCTGCCGCCTGCCCTGCAAGCACAAAGACCCGAGTTCAATCCCCGGTACAAAAAAAAGAGCAGCTGTGCTGGCCAGCCTGAAAGAAAGTGACAAGGTAGAAGGGGAATCCTGAGATACTGGCATGGTCCAAATTTCAGACATAATTTATTATTTCTCAAAGGGGTAGGAAGATGGGGGGAAAAGGGATGGTGGGCACCATCTTCCATGTGACCCCAAAACCCCTTGAGCTGGAACCAAACAGAGTACAGATAAAAGAACCGGAAACTCAACCTTCTGGAAAAGTCAATGTCTCTGAAAAGACCAGAGCAGAAGTTATATAATTAGGTTTCCGATACTCTGTACAGGTGCATCATTTTAGGGGGGCTGGTCCCAAAAGAGTCTTCTTTAAAACTGATTTATTTATTGTACTATGGTTTGAACTGAGGGCTTTTGCACTAAGCTACACCCCAACTCCTTTATTTATTTTTTTATTTTGGGACAAGATCTTTCTAAGGAGCAACACTATGTGCCCAAGACTTATCTTGGGATGGGTGGTCACTGCTGTGTGCCCCCAGTGGGGGTTCTGATCTCTCTACCTTCTGCTGCCACGGCTGGGCAGCAGCCCTAGAAAGTCTCCCTCCAGTGGTCTGTATTAAAATCACAATATGCCTCAGAAACAGCAGTCTCCAGGACGTCACAGAAAAAAAACGCAGCCAGATTCTCCATATCAGGTCATCAGTGACCCCCGCCCTGGGAGATGGGTACGGTCAGTCACCAAAGAGGCAGCAGCCCTAAGCCTCATTCAGAGAAAGAAAGGGTGTGGCAAGTGTCCCTAAACTCACAGTGCTTGGCACAATGTCCACCTAGGGTGGCCATCTGCCCATGTGTCAGCCAGGGGGCCTGGCAAGAACTTCTCCCACCTCCTCATTCACACTGAAATGCCAACTTCACTGCTCCCTTGGACACAGCAGTTTCCACATGCAGCTGAATGTCACGGTGTATGCCCCATAATGACATATTCCTGGCTGCTCAACACCTACAAGCAGTCTCATACAGACACAGTGGCTGGGGGAGTATCCACATGAAGTCCCTTGGCTCGTCCTGGAACATACAGCATGATTCCATTCTGCATGGCTCCTGCCATGACCAGACATGCAAAAAACGTCCCCTACTCCCTGAAAGATCTGCAGTGAGGCAGTGGCACACACCGACACACAGGCCCCGGGGGGGCAGTGGAGAGGATGCAGGGTGCCAGGGCACTGAGCCTGCTCCTTGGGAGACTGAGCACATGCTGCCTGGGTGTGAGTATAGCCTCCCTCAATCCTCTACTCAGACGCTGTTTATCACTGCCCTCATCCAAGCCAGGCACACCGTCCCATTCTTGGCACAAACCATTTCACTAGCATGGAACCCTAGGTCTCAGCCACTGCAGAAGTATAGAGGCCGGAAATGTCTGTGCTGAGGGGAGAGGCTACACCCCCAGAGCTCCTAGGATGACACAGTAGTGTCCAATGGAAGGCAGCTCCAAGAGCCCAGCCCCAGCTACCTGCGTCAAAGCCAACGCCTCTTCTGTGAACTTCTGTGCCCAAGGTCAGCTCTACAGAAAGTCAGGTCACCCCAACTAGCCCGTTTAGCTCCTGAACAGAATATCCAGAGGAGTCCTTCACATTCTACATCTCTATACAGATGCCTCACGTCCACTGCTCACGTATCTGGTGGGACACTGCCCCCACATCTTTGAACATGTTTACCTGGATACCAACCAAGACACCCACCTCCCACATCCATCTCCTATGTGTCTGCACAGACACTGGCTCACGTCACACGTACCCATAGGAACACTGACGCCATGTCTACTTCACATATATCAACTTGGGTGCCAACTACCATGTTCACTCCCTACATGTCCACATAGATACTTCTTGTCCACATCCGACAGGTCCACAGGACACCAATCCCACACGCACATGCTTCCCCGACACATTCATCTGTAGTCCACAGAACTCTCCCACCTTGGTGGCCCTACATACTCCATAACCTGGAGGCCAGGGCCAGGTCCCATCTGTGACCCCAACAAGATGCCTAGGACTGGTTGTACAGTCCTCCCAAGCAGAGGAGGGGGCAGAAGCAGAAGGATACATTTCAGAATCATCCCCTTCCTCTGTCTCCCAGCAGCCCACCCGTGACTTCTGCCTCCATCTCCCACAGCTCACGCAGTGGCAATGCGTCCTCACGCGGAGACACACATCTCCGAGCAGAAGCAACGTGTTACTCCCCAAGGAGAAGGCCCCTGTCGTTTGGTTGAATGCAGCCAGCAGCCTCAATCATGTCCTAAAGACACGGTGACCTTACTCTGAGTTAACTTCAGAAGGAGGCTAGATCAGCCTTCCAGCTGCTTGAGTCCCTATGGTGTCCTGAAGAGATCAGAACCCACATGGAGGTGAGGGACAGCCAGACCGCAATGGCCCCAGCTCTACATACCAGACCTGCCCCACGCTGACCAGGGATAGGTAGAGGACCCACAGCATGGCCATGAGAATCATGTTGGCACAGCCAGTTATCAAGATGAAGGAGGAGATGCCCAATCCAAGAACAGCAAGGAGGTCCAGGTTGAAGTTCATGTCTGACCAGTCCAGCAGCCAGAGGATGGTTGGGGCGTAGCTCCAGGCATCCCAGCCAATCCTGCCATGGAAGTACTGCTGGATGCTCTTCAGGTACGCCTTGCAGGGCAGCAGGCCCCATTCACCAATCAGCTGTTTGTTCTGATGGAAAGCAACCAGGAACGCCACAACTGGAAGAGAGACAAGCAGAGGGTGAGAGTAGGACAGATCCCATGGGCAGCAGTGGGCCAGGCTGGGGAAGGGAGGGTTGGCATCTAAGCTATACAGTGAAGAGTTCTGAGTACCTTCTCAAAGCTCTGAGGGCCACGGAAAGTCTAGTGTGTATTGTGTCTACTTCCACACATTGCACAAGCAGGCCGGACGTGGCCATGTAGGACCGGGCCTGGAGCTCCTATGATCCCAGTTGCTGGGACCGTGAGGCGGGAGAACCATGCATTTAAGGCCAGCTGGACAATTTAATAAGATCTCATCTAAAAATATTAAAGACAAAAAAAAGACTGTGGCACCATGTAAATGGGCTTCCCTGGTGGCACTCAGTCTTTACCTCGGCTCTCATCAAAGGCACTGCACCACAGGGCCAGAGAGCAGGGCCGCTGCTAACATGCAAGTGATGGCCACCCAGGCTCCAGGCACCGCCTGAGGACATTCCCAGCAACCGCATCTCCAAGAGCACTGCAACATCCCCAGAATGTCCACATTACATGGGTGTGATGCACAGAGATCACACTCCATCCAGGGAGTGGTCGCAGAGGATCATTTGCCCAGGGAGGAGACGCAGACAGGACCGTCCACGCAGGGAGGGGGAAAAGAAGGAAGGCGCTTTCCATGGATGCCACCAGGTGGAATGCACACACGTTGTAGGCCAGTGGTGGCAAACTATAGCATATGTGCCGCAGCGGGCTGTCTGTACCACTGAAAGCTCTAAAAGGTTTGCCATCACTGCTGTAGGACAATGTGTGGCTGATTGCCACACTCCACGCCATAGTCTATTTTTATAGCAGATAATAACCCATCTTGGGCAGGCACGGAGGACATGGGGGATAAGCTTCCCCTACTGTGTCTAAGGTGTCACCTGGCCTTCTAGGAAGAACACACAGTCTGACCCTGGTCTACAGCAAAAATAATAAGGACCAATCTTGTTTGTGGAATATGTACCCATAATGTGTAACATATGAGAAATGGCACAAAGATGGAGAAATTGGAAATGTATATTAAAATAACCTTGCAGTGTATATAAGGTACCGCTCTACTACTACATGGAGGTAGGTTCAAATTAATCTGAAATGTATATTGTTTAAATCCTGGGGAAAAGTAGCAAAAATGTTTCAAAAATAGTTCTAAATAGTAACAGAGAAGGTAAAGTAAAATTTTAAAAATCGCTCACCCCAATAGAAGACAGGAAAACAGGGAAAAAGAAACAAAGAAAAGGAACAAATAAAAAATAACTAGCAAGATGGTAGGTTGTTTTTTTTTGTTTGTTTGTTTGTTTTGAGACAGGGTCTCACTCTGTAGTTGAGACTGACCTGGAACTCACTATGTAGCCCAGGCTGGTCTCAAACTCACAGCGATCTTGCCTCAGCCTCCTGAGTGCTGGGATTACAGGCATGCACCACCACACCCAGCCAGATGGTAGATTTTAATCCATCACTCTAAAGGGGAGTTCTTCTAAACATACCAGAGAAGATAGACACCATCACACAGGACAAGAGAACAAGGCCCGTCTCTGCCATCTACATGAAACCAACTTTAAACACACATAGACATGTTGAAAGTCAACGGGACACACACATATGTGTGAATCAAAAGAGAAGGCAAGACCTGAGGGAGCAATGGGCAAACCATTTACGGTAAGAAGCTTCAATGTCCCTTGCTGGGTCTGATGAATCAAGGAGACAAGAAGTCAACAGGGCCACAGGAGCCTCAACACTACTGGACACTGACAGATTATCACACGGAGTGAAAGCGCAAGACACGGCTCCGTGACATTCATGGAACACTACACCCAAGAGCAAAATCTATGTAATCCGCAAGCACACATGGGACATTTACCAAGACACATCACAGTTTAAGCCATGAAACAAATGCTAATATACGGTAAGAAGCTGAAATCTATAAAATATGTTCCCTGAATACCTAGAATTAAATAATAGAGACCAAGAATAAGAAAGTTATCTGGAAATGTACTCAAATATTTAGAAATGAAGCCATACATTTCTAAGTAATCCATGGATTTAATAAGGGGGAGGTACAAGAGAAGTTGCAAGATATTTTCAAAAGAATAAAAATGAAAATGAAAACACATACTAAAAACTGTAGGCTTAAACAGTGGTTTAAGGAGCACCTCATGGAAAACTTATACCAAGATGCTCATTTAGAAAAGATTGCGAATCTACAGGTCTACTTAGGAGACCAGAAAAGAAAGCAAGGCACATCCAAAACAAGCAGCAAGAAAGAAGCTTTTGAAAGGAGTAAGAGCAGAAACCAATGAAATTGAGAACAGGGAAAAACAAAACAAAACAAAGCAAAACCCCTAAACCAAAGCAGAAAAGACAGCATAACCAAAATGTGTCTCTGGAAAGATCTCAACAACTGATTGTCCTCAGCCTGACTAACCAAGAACCAGAGAACATGGGAGGAACGAGGGACACTTCTACCAGTCCTCCAGCCATTGAAGAGAATCCTGTAAGTCTCTCTCAGACCATGCATCTGACAAGGTAGACAAAATAATTACTTGGCAAATACAAACTACCAAACCATCACCAGAAGAAATAAAGAAAACATATCACAACCAATTGCATTTTCTAAGTGCAAGGCAGGTTCTGCATTCAAACATCAACCACTGTGAGTCACCGTGGTAACGCACCACCTAAGAAAAACGACATGATAATTGACAGAAGGGTACATGACAAGGCTGAACGTTAACACGTCCGCAATGGGGCCAAAAATGTGTGACCGTCCCCTTGGGTAGTTTGTACTGCCCAATGGGATTGTCCCGTGCTGCCCATGGGACAGTCATGTATGTGCCGCTGGTGGCTCAAGTTGGAAGGAATACGTTCATCTATGATTTTTAAATAACTTTCAGTACATGAGGAATAGAAGGAGCTTCATTCGTCTATAACAGTCATCTATGAAAAACCTATGGTCAAGACTAAAGATGAGATTCAACACTCGCGCCGAATTCAGACCAACGCAAGGACATTCTCTTATCGTTCCTGCTTAACGCTGCGTGAGAAGCCCTAGTGGCACAAGAGGAGGGAAAAGTAAGAAGGAGGAGAAGAGGAAGGGAGGGAAAGAGAAAAGAAGGAAAAAGAATAAAATGACAACCTCCAAAAGGCATAGCTATAAATCTAACAAAATATAAACATTATCTGTCCATGGAAATCTACAAAACAAAGATGAATGAAACCAAAGATGATCTAAATATATAAAAAGATACACCATGTTTATGGTTTTGAAGAGCTGAAATTCTCCCCATTTACACCCACAGAGTTAACAAATTAATCAAAACATTAGGTGAACTTTTCTGTAGATGTTGACAAGCTGATTCTAAAATGCAAACGGAAAGGCAAAAGAAATGAGAGTAGCCAAAAAAATTTAAAATGACCAAAGTACAGTAATCAAGACACAGTGGGGCTGGGGATTTAGCTCAGCAGTTCCGTCGCCAGCCTCGCAAGCACAAGGTCCTGAGTTCGATCCCCAGTAACAAGAACAACAACAACAAAAAAGGACATAGTGGTCCCGATGAAAATACAGCTATATAAATTAAAGGTACAAAACAGAGAGCCCGGAGATAGACTTACACAAATACAGAGTTTTGTATACTATCTTAATATGAATGGGACTGCTTTTCTACTTGAGCCATTTTAAATTTTAATCAAAGCAAAATAACCTAAGTAATGCAAAGTATGAAAATTCTGCATAAAGATACAAAAACAGACATACTAATTCTAGTGAGGAATGTAATTACGAGGTTACTTTTTTAATAATCCACAACTGTGTTTAGGAACTCCCCAAACACGGATCACTGATTTTAATAAAATCCATAAATTTTTGGCGAAGCTTTGTAGGTATAAAAAAAAATATTACCAAAGTATGCACAAAATTAACGTTTACTCCACCCTTGTGTCATATTTCTAGATCCTTTACCAATGTTACATGAGGAAAAAACAAAAGAAAAACAATGAAAAACTGAAATCAGAATCACTAATGTTATCCAGTAGGACAATAGATAAATTAAAACCTAGCAGCATCAGCAAGAGCACAGCATAGACAACGCTGTAAAAAGAAACAGAGAAAACTGCTAGAAAATGGTACGCTTCATACTCTTTCAAAGCAGCAAATAATGCTCCTGCATACAATGGGACAGAACAATTTTTTTTCTGGTAAGGTACAGAAATATGAGTTCTTTTTTTTAATATTGTGAATGGATAAAACATGTTTGTAATGGTAATTTTGCTAAGGTACTACAGAGTGGACCAGGATTTATGGATTCTGGGGATGAGGTATACTGTAATTCTTTTTTTC
>NW_022900946.1:22082918-22103038 GCF_012274545.1 Fukomys damarensis | reverse complement strand
AAAAAAAAAAAAAAAATTTTTTTTTGTTTTTTTGAGACAGGGTCTCACTATGTAGTTGAGACTGACCTGGAACTCACTACGCAGCCCAGGCTGGTCTTGAACTCACAGCGATCCTCCTGCCTCAACCGCCCAAATGCTGGGATTACAGGTGTGCGCCACCACGCCGGGCTAGCAAAAAAAATTTTTAAAAGCATACACACCCCAAAGTACGAGACAATGATATATATGAGACTTCCTTGTATCTTGGCAACATTTAGATGGAATTAAATTTAAATGCACTCCACTTTGCTTTTGAAGAGGTTTTGGTTCAGCTCCCAAATCTTGACTGCCTGATTAACAGTCTCCTATGAGAATACTCAGAAGGTGTCTTCTTAAACAACAGATGTATTTTTAGTGTTGGAGCTGCCCTTAGTAGGGTGTCAACGTGAGGATGATAACCAGTCAGTATCTCTGGAGGAAGTCCTAATCTCTTCTTGTATATTCTCCCTATAAGTTGAACAGCCTCTCTGTTCTCACCTTCTGTAGTCTGTCTGGCCATCTTTCCACCTTTAGCTCTAACACCAACAATAGCTCCATATACATCACTACTGTAGTCATCGAATGATTCTCTGGTAAGGGCCAGTAATGTCTCTAGCCAAAAGCAATCGAGGTCACTCCGAGGTCATTGTTTGTTCAGTGTGATTAGTCATCACCCTTCCTGCTTGTTTTTCTCATTTTCCCACATGAGCTCAATACTATCTTTAAAAAGTAGTCACAGCCAGGCATTAAATTACCAGACAACTGGATCTCGTTGTTTAGAGCCCGAAAGTCTTCAACAGTATCAAACTTAGAGATTAGTTGAAGCTTTGCTTGCCAAGTGTTGCTTTTATCATTTTTTAAAACCAGAGTTTTTTTTATAGTGTGCTGGGTTAGCAACCTCCTGATTAGATTCTGTTTTCTCCTCTTCTACATGTTGGGGATAAGGAGTAGCAGTTGTTTCCGGTTCCACGGTTGCCATCTTAGATCAATCTCCACTGGATTCATTCTGACAAAAGCGCAAAGTCAATTTGTGCGGGCTAATCTTAATTGTCAACCTAACCGGATTAAGAGATGCCTGGAAAGATGGTTGGATGGGGGGTATACTTAACGCAAGAGTGGTGGAGTCATGTAGACTTCCACCCAGATTTTGAAGGAAGGCCTGGAATGAGCCCCTGAGACGCGGGTGCCTGAAGCTGTGGGATTGAAACCAAAGTGCAGTGGAATATCTAGGAAGTCAGAGATGCTAGAAACATGACAGAACTGCCAAGAAAAGCCACAGGCAGTGAGAACATCCAGCCCAAGAGAGGTCACGTGGGCTGTAAGTGGCGAGGGCAGTGGATTAGAGCTGCCCAAGCCTTCTAGAATCATATCTTACCACCACGTGCCCTGGATGCCAGACATGAAGCTACGGAACTTAATGTCTGCCCTCCTGGTTTTCCATCTTGTTTTGGTCTGATTATTTCCATCTCCCCATTCCTTCCTTTTGAAATAGGAATGTGTCTTTGTATGTTGGGAATATATAACTTGCCTTCTAAATTTTGCAGGGATTGACAGCTAAGAGTTTGCCCTGAATTTCAGAGGAGACTTTGGACTTGGATTTCTGAATAGCACAGGAACTGTTGCGAGTTTGAGGAAGGGAGATCATATACGGGATAGTTCTGTCGTGTCGGGTGGGATTATTACTTGGAGATTTAGTATGGTTTAAAGAGATATGATTAAGCGTCAAGATGATAACGAGTGAACTCATCTAGGTTCATCTTAATTGTCAATTTGACTATATTAGGAGATGCCTGGAGAGTTGATTGGATCGTGGAGGTGCTGTACTCATCAATAAATTAACCCATAGTCTCTCCTAACTGAATGTGCCGCTAGGAAGTGGGGCCAGTTGGAAGAGGTGAGTCACTGGGATGTGTCCCTCGCAGGTGTATCTCTCCCTGGGCCACCATGAAGTGAGCGTCTTCGCTCCCCTATGCCCTTCCATTGCGATGTTTCTACTTTGGAAGCAGCTGACCATGGACTAAAGCCCTAAAACCATTAGCCAAATCAAACCTTTCTTCTTTTACACTGAAGGTCTCAGAAGGAAAAGCTATTTGTTTCCAGAGAAGAAAAGCTAACTAATACATGATGCAATGGATCTTTTCAACAAATAATGCTGGAACAGCAGGACACCCTCCATGGTATAAGTGTGGTTTGTTTTCCAAGAGTCCATGTGTTGGAGGCTTGGTCCTCAGAGTGACAGTATCAAGACCTTTAAGAGGAGAAGCCTAGTAGGGTAGAATGGCCCCTCCTCTCACCCTGGCTTCGCGTCCCCCCATGTGACATCTTGTTCAAGTGACCTCTCTTATACCCTCAGCTCAGAGGTACCATCTACCACCACGAGGTGATGCAGTCAGGAAGCCTTTGCCAGAGACTTTCAGCCTTCAGAACCCTAAGCTCAACAACCAAACTTTCACCACCCAGGCTTTTGTAATCATAACAAAACCAAATTAATACTATGTTCACGTGCAAAAGGATTACCCTTGCCAGGCATGGTGGTGTTCGCCTGTAATCCTAGCACTCAGGAGTTGGAGGCAGGAGGATTGCCATGAGTTCAAGACCAGCCTGGGTTACATAATGAGTTCAAGGCCAGCCTGAACTACATAGTGAGATCTTGTCTCAAAAAAAAAAAAATTACTCTTTACTTGTACTTCATACCTTATATAAAAATTCACACAAATAAGACCACAGAGTAAGCATAAAACATTAAAGCACAATTTTTTTTTACAAGCAGATATAAAAGAAAATGCAGTGACTTGGGTTTTGGAGTGAATTTTTAGATGTAACACCAAAAGCATGACCCATGGACTTTATGAAAATGAAAAACTTTTGATCTACAATAGAAGTTTTCCTCTTGAACAAATGAACTTAACAGATGTTTACAGAGTGTTCCACCCCACAAAATCAAAATACACATTCTTTTCAGCTGCACATGGATTGTTCTCTAAAATAGACCACATACTTCCCCACAGAACATGTTTAAGTAAGTACAAAGGAATTGAAGGTTCAACATACACAAATCAATCCCATGTATATTCAGGCCATAGTGTGATGAAATTAGAGATCAACAGCAAAAGAAACCACAAGAATTTCATAAACACATGGAAATTGAACAACACACTTCTGAATAACCAACGGGTTACAGAGAAAACTAAAGAAGAAATCAGATAGTTCCTACAATTAAATGACAAAATATATTGGAATCCATGGGACACAATGAAAGCAGTCTTATGAAGGAAATTCATAGCAGTAAAAACTTATATTAGGAAAACAGAGTGAGCTCAATTACACAACCTGATGCTGAACCTCAAGTTTCTAGAAAAAGAAGAGTGGGACAAACCCACAACTCATACAAGGGAGGAAATTATAAAGATCGGGGCAGAAATTAATGCAATGAAGACTAAGAGAACAATACAAAAAAATCAATGTGGCCAAGAGTCAGTTCTTTAAAAGAATAAACAAAATTGACAAACCTTTAGCCATTCTTTTCAAAAAAATAGAAAGAAAAGGCTCAAATCCATGCAATTAGGAATGAAAAGGGTGAAATTACAACAGACCCAGAGGAAATCCAGAGGATCATCAATACCTACTTCAAGAACCTATACGCCAATAAGATGGAAAATACAGAAGAAATGGACAGATTCCGAGATATGTATGAATTACCAAAGTTAAATGAAGACGACCTAAAAATTCTAAACAGCCCAATATCAATCAATGCAATTGAAAATGTAATTAAAAACTTACCAACTATGAAAAGTCCAGCTCCTGATAGCTTCACTGCTGAATTCCACAAGACATTTAGAGAGGAGCTACTGCCACTCCTGTTTAAAACTCTTCAATGAAATTGAAAGGGAAGCAATACTCCTGAATTGATTCCTGGAAGCAAGCACTACCTTGATCCCCAAGTGGAAAAAGACCTAACCGAAAAAGAGAACTATTGGCTAATGAACAGAGATGCAAAAACCTTTAATAAGATACTTGCAAATAGAATGCAGGAGATCATTAAGAAGATCACACACCCTGACCAAGTGGGATTCATCCCAGGGATTCAGGGATGGTTCAACATATGCAAATCAATAAATGTAATACACTATATTAACAGAATGAAAGACAAAAACCATATGATCATCTAGATGCAGAGAAAGCATTTGACGAAATCCAACACACATTTATGATAAAAACCCTCCAAAAAATTGGAATGGACGATCTTTACCTCAATCTGACAAAAGCCATCTATGAAAAACCAACAGCCAATATCATACCAAATGGTCAAAAACTGAAATCTTTCACAGGATTTCAGTTCTTCAGGAACAAGACAAGGATGTCCACTATCATCACTGCTGTTCAATATAGTTTTGGAAACATTAGCCACAGCAATTAGACAAGAGAAAGAAATAAAGGAATAAAGATAGGAAATGAAGAAGTCAAACTGTCATTATTTGCAGGTGACATAATACTCTATTTAGAAGACCCCATGAACTCCACCAGAAGTCTTCTACACTTAATAACCAAATTCAGCAAAGTAGCTGGATACAAGGTCAATACACAAAAACCAATAGCTTTCCTGTACACAAAAAACAGACTCAGCGAGAGAAAAGTGGGACAAACAATTCCTTACACAATAGCATCCAAAAAACTGAAATAATTAGGAATCCACCTAATGAAAGAAATCAAAGACCTCTATTCTGAAAACTATACTATTCTGAAAAAAGAGATTGAAGAGGATATCAGAAAATGGAAAGACATCCCTTGCTCCTGGGTAGGAAGAATCAACATAGTGAAAATGGCCATACTTCCAAAACTGCTATACAGATTCAGTGCAGTTCCAATTGAAATCCCAATAGCATAGTTCACAGACCTTGAGCAAACAATCCAAAAATTCATTTGGAACAAGAAGAGACCTAGAATAGCAAAAGCAATTCTAGGCAATAAAGACAAGGTAGGGGGTATCAAAATCCCCGACTTGAAAAAATGCTACAAAGCTACTGCGATAAAAACAGCATGGTACTGGCAAAGAAACAGACCCGAGGACCAGTGGAACACATTACAAGATGCAGAAACAACTCCAGACACACTGAGCCATCTCATCTTCGACAAAGGATCCAAACACCTTCACTGGAAGAAAGACAGCCTCTTTAATAAATGGTGCTGGAAAAACTGGGTTTTGACTTGCCAATGATTAAAACTAGACCTATATCTCTCCCCATGCACTAAACTAAAATCCAAATAGATTAAAGATCTAAATATTAAAACAGAAATACTAAATCAGCTCCAAGAGAGGTTAGGTAGAACACTTGAAGACTTTGGTATAGGAAAAGATTTGATGAACAAAACCTCAGTAGCCTGTGAACTAGCATAAACAATCAACAAGTCGGATCTCTTCTTCTTAAAAAGCTTCTGCACAGCAAGAGAAACAACCTATAGTGTGAAGAGACAACCCATAATGTGGGAAAAACTGTTCACCAGCTCTTCCTCAGACAAAAGTCTACTATTTAGAATATATAAAGAACTTAAACAAATCAGACCTTCCAAACTGAAAGATCCAACCCAAAATGGGATTCTGAAATGAACAGACGTTTCTCAAAGAAGTAGAAATAGCAAATAAACATATGAAAAAATGTTCAGCATCACTGGCATTCGAGAGAGGCAAATGAAAGCAACACTGAGATTCCACCTCACCCCAGAAAGAATGGCTGCTGTCAAGAAATCAACCAGTAACACATGCTGGCAGGGCGGCGGGGAGAGAGAAACCTTGCTCCTCTGTGGTGAGAGTGTAGGCTGATGCAACCACTATGGAAATCAGTATGGAGATACCGCAAAGAATTAGGACTGGAAGTCCCATTTGACCCAGCTGTCCCCCTGCTGGGTATCTTACCCAAAGAATTACAAGAACCGTACCACAGTGACATATGCGCACCCATGTTCATAGCAGCACAATTCATGGTAGCTAAAACTGGAAAGGAGCCCACTTGCCCATCAACAGGAGACTGGATAAAGAAAATGTGCTTTTGGTTTTATTAAAAAATAAAATGGAGTACTACTCAGCCATAAAGAATGAGAAACTAGAGACATTTATAGCTAAGTGGATGCACATTGAGGTGATGCTCTTAAGTGAAATAAATAGGACGCATATGTGTAAACACCGAATAGTTTCTCTCGTGTGAGAAACTGAAAGTGTAAATAAGGACTAAAAGGTATAATAGATAATGTGAGATAGGAAGAAAAGGTACAAAGGGGAAGGGGAAGTGGGAGGAGTAGGAGAAAAGAAAGATGGGAATGGAATTAACATGAGAAAAGAAAAAATGGAAATTAAGTCTTTTTTTTTCTTTTTTTTGGTTTTTTGAGACAGGGTCTCACTGTATAGTTGAGACTGACTTGGAAGTCACTATGTAGCCCAGGCTGGTCTCAAACTCACAGCGATCCTCCTGCCTCAGCCTCCCGAGTGCTGGGATTACAGGTGTGTGCCACCACGCCCAGCCGGAAATAAAGTCTTTATAGATAGGGAGGGGTGGAGGGGTTGAAGAAAGGGCAGGGGAATGGGGAAGACATAAGAATCACGACGGATTACGTAAAGGTGCAAATTTCCAATGATGAATGTCATGACATCGTATACTTTAAATGTACCGATAAAAGTAATTAAAATAAATAAATACAATAGAAGCTTTCAAGACAATTAAAAGTTCAATCACAGATTGGGAAAAAGTCATAAAGGACTTGTAGCTAGAATATTTCAAAAACTCTTAAAACTCAGTAATAAGAAAATCCAATTTAAGCCAAGTCTTGTAGTACACGCCTGCAATCCTAGCACTCAGGAGGCTGAGGCATGAGGACTGCCGCAAGTTCGAGGACAGCCTGGGCTACAGCGTGAGTCCAAGGCCAGCCTGGACTATACACTGGGACCCTGCTTAAAGAAAAAAAAAAGTAAGAAGAACAAAGGGCAAAAGATCTGAACAGGCACTAAAACTGCTTCACACTGATGGCGAATGAGCACAAGAAGCGGCTGAGTGTCACAGGTCCCTAGGAAAGCCAGTGAAACAAGACAGTGACACATACCTATCCTAACAGCCAAAATCCAAAAACACCTGACAATACCAAATGCGCCAATGCAGTCCAAGCCACAGGAATTCATTGCTGGAGGGAACACGAAAGGGCACAGTCGCTCCGGGTGAGATCAGCAGCATCTCGTACAGCCGACCGGGTTTGTGGGCCTGTGACCCTGCAGCGGTCCTCTCAGGCACTCACCCAGCGCGGGACGTACGGATTCGGAATGACACAGACAGATCTAAAATGCATTTTGCTAAGTGTGAGCAGAGACCCCAGTGCCTGTACCCTGCAAGTTTCTACTCACATGGCACTTGGAAAGGCAGGACATAGGGACCGACCACCCCATGGGGGCCTGCGAGGAGGACGTCGCCCGCGGCGCGAGGATTTTTAATTCCATTTGCTGATCAGATTCATAGAACTACACAGCACACAAACATAAACTCTAATGTCTGCCAACTAACAAAAAGACAGAAAGACAACCAACCGGGATATCAGGGGACAAGGGCGTGCATGCAGATGGGGACGAGCAGAGCCAGCTCACTAGGATGTGTGAGGCAGCTCTGCTGCGTGGAGGTGGATCTTGAGGAAAGCAGCACAGACAGGGTGGAAGGAACTGTCCCATGAACACTCGGCTCCACTGGCTTTGCCTCTGGGGTCCGGGTGACAGTCCGGAACTGCTCTGCTCATGAGGGGAGCACGGACACGGAGCAGATCTCCCCAGCATAGAGGGCGGCTTTGGGAAGCCAAGTGCCACACACAGATGGACAGTGTCAGCTTCCTCTGAAGGAAGACAAGTCAGGTTGTATGAGTGTATGCATGGTCTCACTGTGCACCAGGCCTTTTGTAGGTGGAGGGGAACACGGCCCGGAGAACGGCCTCGTCCCTGGGTGGGGCTCTGTCCACAGGTGCCCAGACAAGAGGCAAAGCACTCAATTCCTATGAGCACTCAGAACCACTGGATGTTTAGCACAAACTCAAACAGGGCAACGTGTCAAGGATTCTTTTTTTATTGTTTGTTTTTTGAGACAGGGTCTCACTACATACTGACCTGGAACTCACTATGTAGCCCAGGCTGGTCTCAAACTCACAGCGATCCTCCTGCCTCGGCCTCCCGAGTGCTGGCTGGGATTACAGGCATGCGCCACCACGCTCGGCTAAGGATTCTTTTTAATTTCATTTTGTTTTTGTCAAATTGTCCAAAGAACAGCTGAGAGTTCAGCAAAGTCCAATGGGTGCGAGTGTTTACCTCCTCGGTTCTTTCCCCACTCATCTGAGCTGCTAGGCCTCAGGCCAGCCTGTGCTCCCCTAATGAAGGGCCTAACTTCCTATATCTTTGCAACATGCTGGCTCAATTCACCTCACCCGTCAGGGGAGTCAGTACCTATGTAAAGGGACACACTGTAATTGCACAGGGTATACACAAGAACACCCATACCAATGGCCTGTGTCACAAGCCAGCTAAATTAAGTACTACAGTGTCTGGACCAAAACCAGCTCTGACATCATTTAGATGTCAGATTCTTAGTTTCTCCTGATGATCCAAGATTCTTGGTCTAAGGACCACACCTGGGGGGTGATGCTTCCTGGAGGTTCTAGTCACTGCTCTAGAAGTGAAAGTTACAGGGGCAGGCAGGAATAGCCCTCCGCCAAATGCTACCAAGTGTGCACTGGCTGGTCCTTGCCATCCAGGGTCTTCCCCCAGGAAGGAGCCTCTGTTCCAAGTGGCACAGACATTTGTTAACCTCCAGAGTCAATAGGGAAGCATCCCTGAAGCCCTAAGCCCTGGAAAACAAACCGACCCGTAGCACACCCCGACAGGGCCCACCCAGCTCATGACTGGTGTCTCCTGGCCCCAACAAGGTGAAGTGAGCTCAGACAGACCGAACACTGCTGAAGGTCTCCAAACTGACTACAGATGTGGTGCCCACAGAAGAAGCCAGCCAGTGGTGACTGCGGTAGGCAATCACCAGCCTGTCCTCCCCTGACCAGCACCTCATGGTTCCATCTTCAGATGCAACATCATTGGAAAAACATTTCACACTGCCTGAACTTCAAAGGAAATATCCTCTTCCTACTTCCAGAACTCCCAATGTTTCTCCTGGTAACCCACACGTCATGTGAACCTCTCCTCGATAACGAGCCCCAATTCTACCCAGAAACACCCAACACAATATGGAGCCAGACCTCCGCCCCAGGACCTTCTCAGTGGCCCCTCCAGGCCATACTTATCTTCTGCTGCATCAGTAAATCCAGCTTTTTCCGTGGTGGCCTTAATAAATGGCGCTCAGAGACTCCAGGAGTCCAGCCCCAGTGGCCCAGGTGCTAAACTTTTGGCTTAAGAGAGGGATATCAAAGAGACACCAAGACTGGTCATTTCCTGTACCTCCACTCACTGCAAGGTTAAAATAGTCTTGCACCTAGACCCACTGCAAAAAGGGTTTGATACTGCAGTTTAACTTTTCAAAATACCCCATGCTCGGCTAACTGTGTGGCTGGGCTGGTGAGAAGGCAGCTGTACCACCCTTCTGACATGTCCCTGGGAGGCTCCAGGGCGGTCTCTGCTAGCCTCCCTCTTCCTCAGAGAATATAAGTCATGTTCGTTAATGCAACGAACATCAGGGGACAATAGTGCCTTGGACCCACTTCACTGCGTGGTAACACCAAGTGCAGGGCCCGTGCCCAGGCTCTGACTCCTCATTGTACTCAAGGACACCACAGTTCTGATATATGCCACAAACACAGCACCCAGATCTCACAGCTCAGGCTGCCAGTACTCACATAGCTTTCCTGCCTAGAATTCAGCCTTTCAGATGCTCCTCAAGACCTGAAAACAGCACTGCCCATGTGTGAATTAGTGCTCAGAATACCTAGGTGCTGGAGGTGGTGCTGGTGAACAAATGGTAGGGTGAAGCCAGGTTCTGGACCCCAGGGCCACTACCCTGGTATCGGCTTGGGGATCCTGCCATCCACGGGGGCATTCACATGGGCAATGGTGGTGCTACCAGGCTAGCATGTCCTTGGAAGCCCAGCAAGCCTGCATGCAGCAGACTACATCAACACAGTATGTGTTGGGTCCACATATCAAAGTGGCAGACAGGTCTTTGTCCCAAATGGCTTGGGTAGGACCTGTTGGGAAGCTGCTCGCCAGTACTAGCACACCTCGGCTCCCATGGCATTGCTTCTGAGGCCATCCCCAGAACACCCAGCTCATGCACACCCTAACTTGTGTAGAGTTCACCCCTAGCATCGACACATCCCAGAACTTTATGCAGAAACAGAAAGGGTACATGGAAAGGGGCTGGTACCATGAACTAGAAAATCTAATGTCTGTGTGAAATGTCTGGAGAGTTGTCACCTTGGAAAAACCTGTGACCCTGAGGAACAGGAGATCCAGAACCTTCCAGAAAGAGGTACATGTAGTAGGACTTGCCTGGGGCCACCCAAGCACAAAACCGTAACCCAAGAAGATGGGAAACTGGAAATCTGATTCTACTCCAGTGATCAGTTTTAGCCTTGCAAGATAGAAAAGAAAGGCATATGTCATACGCTGGATATCTGCCTGACCCAGTGGCTTAAAACTATTCCTTATGAACCAAACTAAACCCCTGTGGAGACCAAAGACAGCACTGTCAGATTTGTAGGAGCCTTTGATCCTGGCTGCATGTAAAGCAAAGCTGCTGGAGGCATCCCTGTCAAGTTCTGCTAAAGTCTCTAGACTCTTTCTATCTTGGCTCCACCCTGTGACAGTGAAAACTTTCAGAATGACTCCTTGGCGCTGTGAAGGATAAATAAACACCATGTACAGCTACTTTACAACAGTCTACACCGGCAACCCCACAGTGATCACTCAGTAAGGACCGTGGTACTTTGCACCAGGAGGTGGCCGACTGATTACACAAACCCGAAATGGACCTGGCTTCTCCACAAGAATGCCACACGGATGCTGCCCAAAGGCTGCAGAAACTCAGCTTTCCCCCACTACACGTGAGGGAGGTGGATGAAGAAAGGAAGGGGAGATGCTCATTGCCCACTGTGGAAGCCCCAGCTTAGCCGGGCAAAGTCCTCTCCTGGCCTCAGTGTTCATTTGGGAATCTCCATTTGGTCTTCCTTACCAAAAGGCTGGGCTGTGTCCATCAGTGTCCACCTGCTTATAGGGTCATTCTCTCTCAAACCGAAATTCTGTGCTTTGGGTGTGGGGTAGGAGGGAGCTGGTATGGGCAGCTGGCCCCACCAAACCAGATATCCAGAGGTTCTGTGCCTCAGCTCTCTGCACTTACAGGCTGGCTGGTCTTGAGATAGGCAGGAGGGCTCTCATCCAACAGGTCAAATCTGGACCTGACCAGATTCCTAAGGCTCAGGTTTCACCTAATGGGGAAGTGGTGGCAGCTAGCAGCTCCCTCATGTCCCGATGAACTTTCTCTGCCGATCTGAATCACTTCGAATTGCGGGGTGAGCGGCTGGGTAGACAACATTAAAGAAGCCCTGGTCTGGCCACAAACCAATCACCTCAGCTCTACTTTCCCTCAAGATTCCTCGGACGCGCGTAGGTCGGGACAGGCGGGTGCGGGATGCACCAGTGGGATGTGAGGCCTGCGAAGCCTGGCGAAAGGAATCCTTTGCTTCCCTTCACAGTTACCTCTGTCGCTAGAGGTTGGACATGGGATACATCTACACCTGCTGCCTAACTCGGCCGGACACTGGAGCTGCGGGGGACGGGTGACACAAGGTGACGGTAACCAGGTCAGTCACTTGCTAAGAACGCATGTCCTCCCCCAGCCCATGCGGTCAGTCCCCGCTTGGGTCGCAGGACTGCGCTAGGGACATCGGACCGTGGCTGGGGGCGGACAGGGGTCTGGGACGGGGAGGAGCTAAGAAGGGAGGTGCAGGGAGGGGTGGGGCAAAGAGGGGTCCCGGAGGACCTGGGCAGGGGTCGGGAGGCGCAGAGGAACTAGGGTAGGGGTCCAGGCGCGCCGGATAGCGGGACACCGGCAGCAGCCCAGGGCTCACCGTGCACTCACAGTAAACTAAAGCGAGGGCCTTCAAGAGCACGATCCTGGTCAGCCAGAAGGTGCCCACGCGCAGACGGGTCGGGCAGGCTGCGGCACAGGGCTCCGGCAAGGGCGGCGACCCAGGTCCCGGGTCCACGTCCGCGACTTTCCGCTTCCTCAGAGTCCCCTCGGACGCAGCCATTGCCGAGAGCTCTAAGCGCAAGCGCGAGGGAGGGCGGTGCAGGGAAGCCACGCCCACCGAAGAACCAGGCCCCGCCCACATGCGGGCCGTGCGCGCCCCCAGCTGGCCTCCGGGGCGGACCCTGCTGCGGGGAATGTGGGCGGGCAGTTACCCTCCTGAATTCCCATTCCTTCTTTCTGCTGCGGGCGTTGGCCTGGGGAACCGGGTGCAGAGGGGAAGTCTTGGGACGCCTTCTGCGCGCCCAGCGCAGGGGAAGTTCCAGCCTGGGGCTGGGCTTCCTCGCCCCACTCACCGAGCTCGCATTCCTACTCCGCAGAGGATGCTGGTGACCAGCAGAGCTAGCCCGAAGTTTGGGTACATCCTCGGGCTTCCTAACCCGAAATCCCAGCGGGGTCTCTGCACATCCACCCTAGTCCGCTAGGGCTCCGCAGCTCTGGCGCCGGCCTGCAAGCTGTGACCTCTGAGGGTCACCGGATTCAGAGGAAAGAACTTAGTGACTAATAACCGCAGCGAACCCAAAGCGGCACCCCTAGGCTCTGCCTTCTGAAGAGGGGCCGCTCCACCCCTGCTCTGAAGGGTCACTGGAGAGGGTGGATCGAAGGCACACCTCAGAGGAAGAAGGTGTGTACAGGTCAGAGTTTCTGGGCAAACTGCTTGGAAGAAATCACTAAAGGTGTGGGTTTTTCTTTGTTTGTGTGAGAGAACTTTTGTTTTCTTTTTTTCGGTACCGGGGATCGAACTCACGACCTTGCACTTAGGTGGGCTCGGTGCCACTGAGCTAAATCCCCGGCCAAAAGAGAACTCTTTGCATGTTAAATATCCTATCCCTTTGTGCAAATTTTGATTTTTTTAAAAAGTGGGATTGGATGTTGCTCCAATGCTAGGGAAGTAGTTATCACTGAGCTACATCCCCTAGTTTTTCATTTCTGAGATGGGGTCTTGCTAAGTTATTCTAGGCTGACCTCAAACTAACCATCTTCCTGCTTCAGCCTCCCTAGCAGCTGAAATTTTAGGCATGTGCCACCAGTACTCAGCCCAAATGCTTATTTTGACTTTTGATTTTGAATTTTGTCCTCAGGCTCTTAATTTTGTTCCTGCTGTTTGAACCAGAGTCACCAACACTTGCACAGTCAAAAGATCCAGGCTTGGTGCTTGTTTATGCCTTCACACACCTGTACTGAGCCTCCTGAGGGCAGGGGCTGGCTGAGGACCTTGGATCCCTCAGCTCTAAGCCAGACCAGCAACTTCTGAGCCCTCTCCGCAGCCCCCAGTCTCCCGCTGTTGCTGGGATAATAGTATATATATACATATATATATATATATATATATATGTATATATATACATCTTGGTGTGATTTTTTTTTCCCCTTAAAAAACGTTTAATTTCCTTTTCCATGAGCCGTAAAGTGTGGCCGTGGCAAATGATGCCAGTGAGTGGCGCAAACACCTTCCATGTCCTGTGTTCATCGCCTCAATCCAGAGTGTGTCCAGGTCTGGAAGACTTGGGTCTTGGAGGAGCAACCGGCTGCAGCCACTGCCTTTCCGCCAGGTCCTTCCAATAGAAAGAAACCTTGACCTATATACCTCCCCTTCCCGCTGTCCAGGTTCCAGGCATGGGGACAGGCCAGCACAGCTATTTGCAGAGTGTAGTTGATGCCTGCGGAGCTTCCTGGGTCTTTCGGGATTCTGGTGCTGTGCATGGGACTGAAGGACAGCTCTACCATAAGGTGTGACCCTGGGTGCTCCTTTTTCAGGTGGGGACAGTCTTCACAAAGGCCCCTTTGTCCTTTGGCTTCCCCTTGCTGGGGCTTTATTGTCCTCAGCACAGAAGGGCACAATGGGGCATTGTGCAGAGCAGAAAGGGGCCTCTTGTTCTAGCATCCAGCTTTAGGGGCTCAGCTCAGCTCTGGGCTCCCTCTCTGGCTTTGCCCAGGGTGGGCGAGGCCAGCAGAAGGGTCTGTTGGGAGCTCGAGTCCCTTTGGATCGAGTTTCTTGCTAGACCTGCCTTCCTGGACACTGTCAGAGCTGGCTTGAGAACAGGTCACCAGGCAGAGCTCAGGCTAAGGAGGCGGATGGTGGGGATGGCTGAGGGCCTCCCAATTTCAGCCTGAGTTTAATCAACAGTGCTCTGAGGTATTCTCACCTGTCAAGAAGAACAAAATCTCAGCATACGCTATGACACGCATGAACCTCAAAAACATCAAGGTAACTGGAGCAAGACAAACTCAGGCATCATTCCATTTATGGGAAATGTCCAGAAGAGGCAAATCCATCGGGGAAGAAAGTAGATTATTGGTTTCCGGGAGGAAGGGAGAGTGACTGTTGGACAGGTGTGGGATTTTCTTTTAGGGTGATGATGTTTCGGAACTTCACAGAGGTGATGGATGTGTAACACTAAGAATGGGCTAAGTGCCACCGAATCATGCCATTAATAATGGTTAATTTTATGCCTTTTGAGTTTCACCTCAATTAAAAACAAAAACAAAAAACAAAGGACATCGCTGAAGTGGAATGTTTCATTATCACCAGAGGCACCGCTTTTTACCTGTCAGAATAAGTCTTGTCATTTCATCAAACCTCCTTTAGTAGTTTAAAATAACGTTTGAATTGCAGCTGTCATCCCAGGAAGATGCTCCACGTAGAAAACAAATGTCTACACCCAGCTTAAGCTGCCAGAGAAAGAAAGTCCTGCACAGGAGTGGGGGCCGTCGGCCAGGTGGGGTCCCCAGTGTGCCTCTGTCATCCTGTTGTTTGTGCCCCAACACCATGGCACACTGGGTCAGGGGCTGTGTGCAGAGGGGAGGGAGGGGGCAGGGGGACGCTTCCAAGTTTGACTTTCAGAGAAAAAGTAGGAGAATAGGCAAAGCTGTGAAAAGGAGAGGCTGGAGGGACCAGAGATACCCTAGGGCTGAAGAGACAGCAAGAGTGCAAGCAGAGGGCCCCCGGAGGCCGTCAGCTTCAGACTAGGCTGGTGTCTGGAGACTAGCGCCTGCCTGCCTCTAGGTGGGCCCTGTGCCCCAGCCACCCTCGGCCTCCTCCCGCACAGCCCAAGGCTGGCTGCACTCCCAGCAGCTGCGGTACGGCTTCATGGAGGAATGAGCCCCCTGTCAGCACCTCGTCCAGCTGTCCCTGGGCACCCCAGCCTGGCAGCCCCCACTGCGTAGGGCCATTGTGCCCGACATGCACTTGCAGCTGTCTCAGGACCCACAAGAACCCAGCTTGGGCCCAAATCTAATCGTGTACCCTTCATTTACCCCAATTTTTCATGTCTTGAAGTCTTAAAGGGGAGCAGGCCCCATGGATGCTAACATCTGTTGCCTTCTCCTAGAAGGGTGGCCAGCCTGGGCCAATCCTACTGATTGTCCAGTAGCCAACCCCACCCCTACCCACAGAGAGGCTGGCAGGTGCGTGGGGGTGACGAGCAGGTGCCTACCATTTGCTGGCTGTGCTGAGACTGACTCACAGGCGGCTCTGCTGCTTGGCCAGTGTATCTCCTCTCTTGCACCCAGATCCCCTGCATCCCAGAAGGAGATGTGGCCCCAAGTTGGTGAGTTACGGTGCGCTGTGGTTTCAGGGAGGGTGGGAAGCAAAGCTTTCCAGTACAGCTATACTCTGATGACATTTAATAATTAAAAACCCCACTTCCTGAGGCGAAGAAAATAAATAATTGGAGACAGCAGAAATCTTTTCACAGGTATATTTAATTTGCCTTTGGTGCTGAGTACAGTATCTGGAACCTTCTGTCACAGCAGAAGAGGTCAGGGCCAGAGACAGCCGGAGCCCCTCTCGTGGAAAGGGGATTTTTCTGTGATATGTTTACTTCCAGCCACCATCTGCCTTCCTGATTATTCTTGAAACAGGGATCCATTTGGGGGTTTTGGATGTGGATGTCATGGGCAACAAGCCTTGGCAGGTCTGCGTGTCTACCACAGGACGATGGACACAGGCCCAGCCCCTGGGGGCTCGGCAGGCTGCTCTTCTCAAGGGAGAACCCCATCGGTGTCGGCCGCTCCTCCTGGGCGGGGTGGAGATGGCTGCTCCTGGGCCTTCACCTTGTCTCTCAGCAGAGCGCAGCACTCAGAGGAGGAGCTTGGCACAGAGCCAGGGATGGTGAAGGGGCAAGGGCCAGGGTGGGCTGGGGCTGGGTCAGGGCAGTCAGGGCCCGGAATGGAACAAATGGAACAAAAGTGTTGGGAACAAGGGTCTGAGGGGAGGCTGGGGTTCTGGCGTCTCCTCACAGAAAAGGAAAATTCTTCCTGTACAAGGCACAAACGCACCTCACCAGCAGACAGGATGTTAGGCGGATGGAGTGCAGTCCAGAGTCCTGACTGGGTGGACAAAGGGATGGGCACAGCAGTAAGCTTAGGGCCCTGCTGGCAGCAAGGAGGGATGGACAGTGAGCAGCAGAAACCACAGCTGCCCCAACACACCTGTGAGCCCTGCACGCACCTGTCACCAGGGGTGAAATGAGCACCGGGTTTTCTCCATTCCTTGGGTGAAGCGCTGCTACCACCCTGGAGTCCTTTCAAACTGAGAACAGCCCTCTCAGGGGTCAGTGGTCCATTCCCAGGCAGCGGGGCAGAACAGCAGCACCCCAAGGACGCATGCTCCCAGCACAACACGAGGCAGGAGCCAGCTGCAGATAGACCAGCTCCAGCCACAGGATGCTCAGAAAGCTCTGCTCCTGCAGGGCTGAGATGGGCACGTGGGACAGCTTTCCATCACCCACAGCATCCGTGGAAGGACAAGAACGGACATCCCCAGCACCAGAGTACACCTCAGCTCAATCAGGCGCAGGCTTTGACCTCTTCGAGAACTCCCACTCCAGCAGACACCGTCAGCATCCCCGACACTGCTGTATTAAGGGGAAGGGGTGGCAAAATACTTGGTCCAGGGCTCTGAGTGCTGTTATCAGGAGGCCAGCCTCCTAGGGGTTCCAAGAAGAACCTTCAGAGCCCCTCCCCTGCCTGTCTGGGACAAGTGGGGCAGGGTTGGCTGAGTTTAGGAGCTGATGCTCTGAGCATTTCACTCTTTTCTGCCCCACCTCCCCTTGTTTCTGCCAGACCAGCCAGTAATTAAAAGCACCAATTACTCTTCAAGGCTGTGCTGGAACAGAATGCCAACTGCTTCATGGGCCACTCTGCACACAGGGGCCGAGGACACAGGGACATATGGCCCTTCCCCATGTGTCTCTTAAAGATGGCACACAGTCTACATACAGCCTCCCTGGATGTGGGTTGGGGCTACCACGCAAAGTGATGGAGAAAGGCAGGACGATACAGGACAGTATAGCACCTTCTTCCAGAAGGGCATGGAGCTTTCAAAGGTCCGGGGTGGGTACTTGGTCCAAGTTCACCCAATCAGATCCTTACCCTGAAACTACAAAGTCTATCAGATGATAGTGAGGTCCTGTGGACTAGGATATGGATGGGGCTACCACCAGCTAAAGAGGCTGGATGCAGGAGAAACTAAGAGAAGAAGGAAGGAGGTCCACACTAGGAAAGAATGTGTGGTCCATAAGGTGAACTGAGAAGTGGCTTGAAGAACTGCCCTTCAAGTTTTAAGTCACCGTGACTTGCTCTGTTCTCAAATGCCCTGTGTTCCCTGCTGCCTCAGGACCTTTGCACATGCAGACCACCCCAGGAAATTATTTTTCCTTAAATTTGAAAACTTCAGGTATCAGCTGAACTGTCACTTTTTCAGGCCTTCTCTGGCCACTCTTCCTACAGTTCCCTGAGACGAACATCTCAGTCTCCTTGTTTGCCTCCCCTTCCTTAACGTCAGCAGCTTCAGTTCAAGGACTGAATAGTGTGGTCCTGACCATGTCCCATGGCAAAAAGCTACATTTAATGAGTACCAGGAAATACATGAACCCACTGAGACATCTCTCTCTATGGAAGTCTCATCCTGTGTCCCCTGGAGACCTCCTAGCTAAGGACAGGAACCACGGTCAGCGCTGATTCAGGACAAAGGCCAGAGAGCTGACATTTTCCTGAGGACTCACAGAGGCCCGGAGGTGAGCCTGGCAGGGGCTTTGGGGCATCACCCGAGGGCCAGCAGCCTGCACTGGGCTGGAGAGCTTGAATCCTGCTCCCATGGAGGTGAGGGATTCTGGGCCCCAAGCTCACATCTACCCTGGAAGGAGCATACGAGAGTTCCTGGCCAGCCAGGACCAAGGGCCTGCACATGTGTGACATGCATCACATCAATGCCTCGGGGTTCCTGCTGCCCAGAATAGTACAGGCCAGGGTACAGCACTGTGACCCAAGCCTAGACTGGACTTCTGAGCTGAACCTCCTTTCCTTTGAGCCCCAGCAGTCACCTCATCTGTGTCCTAGGGACTTGTGTGTACGATGTGCCTTGGTTGGGCAGGCTGGGGGCAAGAGGCTGCCCTACCAGCCTAGCATAGCCAAGGAAGGCCCTGCTTTATGTTTTCCTGGCAAAGCATTAAGACCTGCAACACTGGGGCGTCTAGACCCAGGGAGATTAGGGTCTGAACACCCAGGCAGTACAGAGTGGGTTTCCATCCTCAGTGCCACCACACATCCACTATGGCCTGAAGTGATCCTGTCTGACAGAAGGTTCTACAGGTGCCCCAGGCTGCCTTCCCCTCATCTGCCCTCAGTGTCTTCAACCCTTTGCTCTCAAGACTGCGGAGGAGTGAGGTAGGGCCCTGAGTTGAAGAAACTCCAAAGTGAGGGACAGCCACGCAGCCTGGGTGTGTGTGTGTGCACGCGCGTGCGTGTTTGGTGGAGAGGGTCTTGGCAGATGACAGCAAAAGGAGACAGAAAAAAGGGAGGAGATGCCTATTCTGTCTATTTTGGCAGCCAGTCCCTCCCCCCGTTTGGCACTAGAAGGAGTTCCAGTATATACAGGGCAGCACTTGGCATAAGATGGACGGGGGAGAAAAAAAGCACCTCATTAGCAGTCACTTTGGGAGGAAGCCTGCAAGCCCAGGTACCAGGCCTCTCCCCCTGCTGCAGGGACTGTAAGCATTCCCGTGCCACTCTAGCTAGCTCCAGGCGTGACACTGGAGCATTCCACAGAAAAGGCTCCAGAGCCAGGTGCTATGGCACACACCTGTAAGCCCAGCTACTAGGGAAACTGAGGTGGAAGGATTGAAAGTTCCATACCAGACCTCGTCTCAGACTAAATAGGCCTGGAAATGTAGCTCAATGGTAGGTGCCCCTGGGTTCGATCGGGGGAGAGGGTGGGGAAGCAGACCGCGGGACTGCGGGACACACCTGCAGGTCTCAGGAGCAAGGCTTCCCGTCTAGGCTGGCCAAGGCTGGGGATGGCCGCTGGGCTGCAGTGGTGGTAGGAGGCACGGGGTGACCTTGCTTAGGAAGGTGTGAGGGAGGCCTCCAGAGGTCTGTGGGCTTTCCTTTGGACTTTTCCGGTAGTAACAGATCAACCTCTTCTGGTGGGGAGCAGGGAGCCTGTCACTGCTGGTCTGAAACCAGGCAACTTTGTATAAGGTCAGTTGGGTCTTGCAGGCCATAATCTTGAAGCTCCTGCACCAGCAGCCCTAGGAACGGACCACGCAGGTCGGGGTGGCGGATCTGTCTCCTCCTGCGCCTTTGGCCAAAGAACCCGAGCCGCCCTCAGGGACTGCCCGGCCTGAGGCCAGCTAGTGGGGACGACCTCAGAGCCGAGGATCGGTGCTGGCCCCGGGGGAAATGTCCCCTCTCCGACCCTGCCCCACCCTACCCTCTTTCCTCCTCCTCTCCAGCTACCCAGGAGCGGCGGCCCAGTCCAGCCCACGCCTCCACCGGACCACCCAGGGCTGCCCGCTAGGGCCTTCGCGCCCCAACCCTGGGGGTCACGCCCGG
>NW_022900946.1:22063024-22081936 GCF_012274545.1 Fukomys damarensis | reverse complement strand
GGGCTACGACTGGAGCCTGGTGCCGATGCCCGTGCGTGGCGGCGGCGGCGGCGCGCTAAAGACCAAGCCGCATGTGAAGCGACCCATGAACGCCTTCATGGTGTGGGCACAGGCGGCGCGCCGTAAACTGGCCGACCAGTACCCGCACCTGCACAACGCCGAGCTCAGCAAGACACTGGGCAAGCTGTGGCGGTGAGTGCGTTCCTTCTAGCCATCCAGGACCAGGCGCCGGGTGCGGGGGACCCCGTTGGGTAGAAGGCAACCCGGGAGTTGCATCCTGGAGCGCACTCTTTCTGGGGCGCCCTGCTGAGGGACTCCAGTTGTGCACGGCTGAGCCCTAACTAGCCTGCAGAGCACCGGGGTAGACATCAGCTGCGCACTTAGAGCCTGCCTGTCCTTCGAAAGTGAAGGAACCCGAGACTCCCACTACCCACGAGGAGGGAGTCTAGGAGGTCTTTGGGCTGATGCAGTCCCCACAACTTCTCTCCTTCCCCTGCCATCTCTGCTCCGACGCAAGGAAGGAGTGGGCGAAGAGAATATGGCAGGGGCTTTGTGCACACTTTTATGTAGTGAGGTCAGCATATGCAGAAAATGGCCAGCAGCCATGCAGAACTTGTGTTTTGGGCAGCCCCTCTACCCTGTACTGTCTTCATGTTTCTCGAATAGCGAATGGTCACTCAGAGTGTGCCTGTCCATCGTTCCTGCCTTCTGCCTGGCTGTGCACACAGCTCTTGGGCTCTGTGGACTGGATAGGACACCCCCTCCACCCGTACACAATGCTGAGCCCTCCCCCCACTGGCTTGGACAGGCACCTGGATTGTGCTTTTGCCTCTGGGAGCCTGGGAGTGGAGGACAGCAAGCCCAGCCGCGTCCTTCAGCACAGTCCATCGGCACAGTTCCCGGGAAGCTTTGCTTTTGTCCGCAGGCCTGCAGTTCTCCGTTGATGCTGCCCACCTCCCCCACCTCCCTGAGAAAGTCCTACTGGGAGAACACACACAGGCTTGGGGGGGGAGCAAAGGAGGAAAAGAGGAGGAAGAGGGAGTTTGAGTCTGCTCTTTGACTACAGTCAGAACACATACCTCCTCTAATGGGCCCTGCAGGGTCTAACCTGCCTGTCTCTTAGAGAGAGTTTATTGCCTGGGGCCCAAGAGGGACCAGTGATGTGCCACAGCTTCTCCTGGTGGAGGGTGTGCTGGTCCTCTCCAGTGCCCTGGCCTGTAGTCCTGGCTGTCTTTGCCAAGCCAGCTGCCAGGGTAGTGTACATGCCAGTGCTGGCCGGACCATAGTCCTGTGCCATGGTGCCATGGCTATCCCCACCCCTGCTGTGCCCTGCAGCTTGCTGAGTGAGAGTGAGAAGCGTCCATTCGTGGAGGAGGCTGAACGACTTCGTGTCCAGCACAAGAAGGACCATCCAGACTACAAGTACCAGCCACGCCGGAGGAAGAGTGTGAAAACTGGTCAGAGTGACTCAGACTCGGGGGCTGAGCTGGGCCACCACTCCAGTGGTACCATGTACAAGGCGGACACAGGCCTCAGCGACACACACCACCACGGCGACCACACGGGTGTGCTCTGGGGCCCTTGGTCTGGCAGGACCCATGGGGAAGGGACAGAGGGCCTGAGCTGGGGGGTGGGGGTGTTCATTCTAGAGTAGGCATCCTCGAGAAAGCCAGATGTTCCTGGGTACCTGGAAGAGACCCTCAAAGCCCCCACTGCAGCTGTTTGGGATGTACACAGGAGCCAGAGAGTAGGACTGCTTTGCTCATTCCTACTCTGAGGTGGATGTTTTCAGCCAGACTCATCCATATTCACACGCCCAGGCACAGGGTGAGCTGTGCCAGCTGCAGAATCGGGCTTATGGGTGGAATCCCAGCACCCAGGCAGCCTTGGTCACGCTGGATGGAGCTTGTGAGCCCAAGTGCTTAGCTATGGCAGGGAACACAGGATTTGTGTGGATTCATTCAACTTTGTTGAGTGTATCCCAGGAGCACCCAGTTAATATGCTTGCTAGATCTGGGGGGTCTGGGCCAACCGCCTTCCTTCCTTCCCCAAACTTGGCCTTCAGGGAGGGGCCAAGCGCCTTCTCATAGAACAGACCTTAATGGAATTTTCTCGTCTAGGGAGTGAGGTCTGGGTCTCACTTTGCAGGAATTTCTGGGAAGTGTAAGGAAACAAAAAGCTGTTGATCCCTACCTGTGGCAGTTAGCTGGGCTGCTGGCGTCAGCTGCAGCCCCACCCGGCCCCACAGAAGGGGCATTCATCCCTGCAATGTGCTCTATCCTCAGGCCAGACCCACGGGCCGCCCACCCCGCCTACCACCCCCAAGACAGACCTGCACCACCCAGGCACCACTGCTGGCAAGCAAGAGCTGAAGCTAGAGGGGCGCCGCCTGGTGGACAATGGGCGCCAGAACATTGACTTCAGCAACGTGGACATCTCCGAGCTCAGCAGCGAGGTCATCAGTGGCATGGATGCCTTTGATGTCCATGAGTTCGACCAGTACCTACCCCTCAATGGCCACTCGGCCATGCCCACAGAGCCCGGCCAGGCCATCGCCACTGGCACCTATGGAGGTGCCTCCTACTCCCACTCTGGGGCAGCTGGCGTCGGGGCATCCCCTGTGTGGGCCCACAGGGGGACCCCATCAGCCTCAGCATCACCCACTGAGGCAGGATCCCTGAGACCACATATCAAGACGGAGCAGCTGAGTCCCAGCCACTACAGCGACCAGTCACATGGCTCACCCAGTCGCTCTGACTACGGCTCTTATAGTACCCAGGCCAGTGTTACCTCAGCCACCCCCGCTGGGGCTGCTAGCTCTTTTGCCAGTGCACAGTGTGACTACACTGACCTGCAGGCCTCCAACTACTATGGCCCCTACCCCGGCTACCCACCTGGCCTCTACCAGTACCCTTACTTTCACTCCTCCCGCCGGCCCTATGCCTCACCGCTACTCAATGGGCTGTCCATGCCGCCTGCCCACAGCCCCAGCAGCACCTGGGACCAGCCTGTCTACACCACCCTGACCAGGCCCTGAGGCGCTGTGCATTGTGGGAGGCCAGTGTCGACAGAGGATGACCAGGTCTCCAGGGCCTCCCAGAGGGTGCGTACTAGCAAGGGAGCCAGTGTGGCCGTGCGTCAAGTGCCTGCTGAAGTCTGTGGGAAGCCAGGCTTTTGTCACCGGATGTCCTGTTGCCTCTAGATCGCCATGCTTTTACCAATGGACACTGTTGTTTCTTCTGCCTGAAGTGACTGGTGATTCCAAAACGGTTGGCCATTCAGTCCTTCCCAGAGGCCAGCACTTCCATTTTGCATCTAAGTAGATGAGAATTGACAGCCTCAGTGCAGAGGACAAAGGAGAAAAGGACCTGAGGTCCCTGAGATGAGTATGTTTTGAGGTGCCAGCCAGCTCCAATGCCAAGCACCCCTGAGACCAAGGGATGGTGTTTCTGCAGCAACAACATGTCTGTGGACCTCAGGCTGCATCCACTCGGGCATCTCGAACCAGCTGGGAGATCAAGGTATTCCTTGAACTCAAGAGTTCTTCTCGGCAAGGTTTGGTTCTGACAAACACTTTTCTTTTTGGTGTTTTTTTTTTAAATTTTTATTTTTAAAGCTTAAATGTGTTTGTTTTAAAAGTGGTTAAAGATGTATTTATGTTCTCTATTATTTTATCTTTAATTAATGACGTAATTTGTGCAGAGAGTAGGATTTAAGAGAGATGAAAGAAAGCTGGAAAAGCTTTGCTCGAGGGGCAGGAGGGGAAGTGGTGGCAAGTGCTCAGTTTTTTATTGCTGGGCTTTGGGAGGGCTGGAAGGACAAGGCTCTGCCCTGCAGTGTCTGATGGGAGTGGACTGCCTGGCACCGGCACCAGGTTGGGCCTAGAAGGCAGGACCCTGTTCCTAGCCACCAGTGTGCCAAGTGGTAGAAGACAGGAATTTCCTGCAAGTGGTAGAATCGCCATCATCTTGGCTCTTGGGCGATGGGCACCACCTACCAAGCTGTGAAACTAAACCTCCACTAAATGTCTTTAGGTTCCTAGTTTCAGAGAATAATACGTGATTTGCCTCCTGCTTCTGCTGTATGCTAAGCATATAATTGCCTACTTCATGGAAACTTTGTGCCTTTGAAATTTTGTAAATTTAAATACATTTGAGAAGTTGCTTCTTTTTACTTTTTCTATTTTTCTTACTTTTTTCTAGAGGAAAAAAAAAGCGTGTTTTTGTTTGTTATTTTGCGTATCTCTTTCTGGGGGTGGGGGTGGGAGCTGCAGCAAACTCATTTTTATGCAGTCTATTTTTTGGTGTCCGGTTTGGGAAGACTATTGCTGTCACTTGCCTGCTGCATTTCGCTACTTTCTGATCAAGCAGTGTGCTAACTTTTGTACAGTTCGATTTGATAAAATTAAAAGAAAATGCTTTTTATCTACATGGGCTGCGTTTTGTGCATTGCTTTCTGCGAGCCTGGGTAACTCTTGCAGAGTTTCCTGGCAAGGCTGAGATTAGGCTCTGCTGTGGATTTGATTGCTCTGAGCAGTTAGCGTGAGGAAGGCAGTGTGGCTTGGGAGAGCACCACGTAGATCCCCTAGGACAGGGGCAGCACTTCATCCCGGCTTTCTGGGGGTTGGGGTACTCATTAGGCAAAGTGGGTGCAGATGGATTGTCCACGCCATTGCCCTCCCAGGCAAGTCAGGGCTGTCCCTGAGTGTCTGTGCAGTGCTGCAGGCCCACGGCATTTTTCAGGCCCTGGCTCTGGGCCAGCCTGGGAGCGGATAAAAGCCGTCCTGCAGGAGCCGGGTGGAGTTGTCTGTGGGGAGGAAAGTTTCTAGGGAGAGGATGGTTGTGGGGAGTGGCAGCAAGTGGGGGCAGCGGAACCCTTGCCGAGCCTCCCCGTGCATGTGGCTGGTGGAGGCTTCACTGGGACAGGCAGGCCCACCAACGCATCCTCTTCTGGGCCTGGAGGTGGGAGGAGGATTAGGCTTTCTCTGGGAACCCAAAGAGGGAGGCACTGCGATGGGTGGCTGGGCAGGGGGCATCCAGCCCACCCCAGTCTTCCTGGCTGCCACACCCCTCACCTGACTCCCTGCCAAAGAGCAGCATTTGGGAAGAGCTGCCTAGATTTAGGAGAGTTCTCCAGGTCCAGGCCTGCCAAGCCTGGGGAGGTACTGTGAAAGCCAGGTTCACAGACTTCTACAGCCTTCACAGCCTGCTGCTTATATGCAAGTAGCCCAGTCTGTCCTGTGCCCAGACAGGGGCTGTCCAGGCCCATATGGCCTCAAATCTCTCACATTGATGAGCTGGACCAAGGAGAACTCCAAGCATCCGGCTCACTGACAAAGCCGCAAGGCCTCTTTGCTGTGCTGGACTCACTTTGGGGCTTGCCAGGTTCCCAAGGGCTGGGTGGCCCTGCAGGGTTTGTCTGGACTTGGCAGGCTCACAAACATTAACCCCTAGGTGCCTGGGCCCTGCTGTCTTGCTGATCAGCCCTGGCCCTAGTGTACATCCCAGGGGTCTTCCAACACCTGAGATTCAAGAAGGACGGTACCAGAGTCCTGGCCAGTCCACGCCTCTGCAGAGCATAGTGATGCACCTCCCTTCTTACAAGACACTCCTCCCCAGTCTCCTGGACTGCCCGACTGATGGCTGTCCCTTCGGCACCCTCAGTCCTCAGCGATTAAGCCCAAGATCAGATGTCCTGGGAGTCTCCAAATGCCAGGCCAGGCACTGAGGTTGTGGCCAGGCATGGATGTGCGGAGGTTGGGTCACTCCCCTGGTCTACTGGTTGGTGCAGGTTTTACAGGGGAAGATGTATCCAGTGTCTGGCACCCAGCATCCCTCGAGAGTCCCTGACTAGTAACATTACCAAGGCTGGCCTTGGCCTGCCTTGCCCCTAGTCCAGGGGTCTGTTGAAGCTCTCCCTGCGGATGCCCATCCAAAAGCCCATCCCAGGGAGGGACAGGGTGGTGAGAAAAGTTCCTCATTTTTTATTTCCTCACCCAGAGCAGACAGCACTGCTTCCGACCTTGGCTGAACAGAAGGCCCTGTTCAGACAGAAAGGGGAAATGGAACTGATGTAGATTGGAAAAGCCCCTCTGGTCTTCCTGGACAGCTTGAACCTCCAGGAGCTGTTGGGATGACTTCATGGCTGGCATAGCTGATCACTCTTGAGACAGGCCTGTGTCCTCTAAGCAGCTGCACTGCCCACATGCCTCTCCTAGGGGCTCAGTTTTAGGGCTGTGTGGCCTGCTGTGGCCTGAGTCCTTAGTTATGAGACAGTACCCTGGATCCTCCGTGGATGGCTAGCTAGGACATAATCTGCTGGCTCCACAGCAAACCACCTTGGGCCAGGACCTGAGTCTCAGGCTGCAAAACCCATGCTGTCTCCAAATCTCCCATCACCCCTCCCTCAGCCAGCATGGGCCCCAAGACAAGGACACAGGCTATGCCCTCACTCCCCAATCCCTTGGACAAAGAACCATTCTGAAGGAAGAGAACTCAGCTGGACGTGGCACACAGATGGCCAGCCTGTCCTTCCTGTGCCCTGGTGGTACATCTGCATGCATCCCAGGGGTGCTGCCTACTTCACACATGCTAGATAGATATCATGGAGTTACTACCTCAAGCCACATGGGGATTCTCTTTGCTCATCTGCAGTAAGGAACATCTGCACATCAGAAAATTAAAGGGAAAGGTGGCAAGCAGTGTGTATCCAAATACTGGCCTTGGGTGGTCCTGTGCCTTGGTCACCCTGTTGCCATGGTCTCCTCCACAGCCATAGTTCCCCTCACGGCACGTGTGGTCCACCCCACTGCCTGGGCCTCCTTACTGTCGTGATCCTCTCCCATCGCCATGGTCCCTCCCATTGCCTTAATTTTCCTGTTGCCTCAGTCTCCCATTTCCTTGGTTTAACCCCATCATCCATTCTCCTCCTGTCCATGGTCCCCCCACTGCCTTGGTCACCCCCATTGTCTTGGTCTTTCACGTTGCCATGGATCCCACATGGCCTTGGCCTCACCCATTGCCATGGTCCCCCTCTGGTGCCTCGGACTCCCTCCTACCCACGGCACAGTGAGCCTCTCGGAGGCTCCTCGAGACCTGCCCTTCTGTGGTCAGCATACTGACCTGTGTGATGGGAACCTTCCTGCCTATCTGAGTCACATCTCAGGGCCCCTTGTCCCTGGACTCTGGCACCTGTGTGAGACAGACACCCCTCCTCTAGCCTCCCTGCCCCACCCCAGCTTTCCCCCTTCTGCGTGAAGCTAAGGTCAGAAACTGAGGGCCACCTGAGCGTGGGCTGGTCAGCCTGGCTTCTCCACCAGCAGTCCTCCGTGGGAACACATAAGACGCTCTGGAGACCCCGCCTCAAAGGTTCCCTGACTGGCTCATGACTGGATTCTTCTAGGGCATCAGGCCCCAGGGACTCCTCAAGGGTTAAGGGGTGCAGGCAGCCATGCCCACAGCAGGCGGAGCACTGGGCTGGTACGGGGCCCAGAACTGCAAAGGCGCTGCATTTTAATGAATCCTTATTGCTGGGGAGGCCTTTGTCTTTCTTTATCCGGTGCACAATAAAAGAATTAATTAGACAGAAAATGGCAGGGCAAGGGACTGACAAGTCATTAAGGGTGCTGAATGACCGATGAGATGCACGCTGGGGCAGATTTCGGCTCCAGAATGATAATGGCCAGCCGGGTGCTTTGTATGCACGACCAGCAGGCCTGAGTGCTGGCATTGTGGCTGCCATTGTGGCCAGCTCAGGGCAGACATAGGGGCCCTGACTCTTCAGGAAGAGTGGAATGAGAATTGGCCAGACAGAACCCGTGTACTTTCTGTGGGATGACTTGGTCCTCAATGTTTAGATGCAAAAGAGACTTCGGGGAGGTCGTCTGCCCATTGAACCTTACTTCCTGGTTAGGGAACAGGCAGGTGGGGGCGTGGTGGTAGCACTCCGCACACTGCAGGAAGGCGGGTAGGAGAGGAAGAGAGAGAGGAGAGGAGAGCAAGAGGGAGGAGGATGTGGTAAGGGCATAGCCAGCCTTGCTGCTGTCCACCAGGTTATTAGGCATCACCGGGAAAGAAGCTCCGACCACCATCCAGCTCTCCCACTCAGAAAACACTGACCTCCTCATGGCTACCCCATGAGGCGTCTGTGTCCTTCAGTGTGACCATCAAGTGTCTAGAAAGACCAGGCCAGGGTAGAAGCAAAGAGGCCGGTGAATTAAGAACATACATTAGGTCCTGTTGCCCACAGCCTCAGACCAGTGGGAGGCTCAACCTGTCGCATCTCTGTGACTCAGTGTCCCCTGCCTGAATCAGATGGAAGCTGCCCTGCGTCCCTAGTCTCTGGGTCCCACTGCTGAAAAGCAGGTCTGTAACCCTCAGGTGTTATCCATTGATAACAAGGAAGGAGAGGGTTGAAAGAGGGGGTCTCCTTTACCCCTCAAGTGATGAAAATGTTAGAGACCAAGAAGGATAACTCAGCCAGCTGATCGACAATCCTTCCTGGGCTAGATGCTAAGGGTCAGGTTTTGCTGTACCAGTTCCTCATGTGGTGACACCAACTCCTCTCTGTTAAACAGTACAAAGATCCTGGGAGGAGGAGGCAGCCATCTGTACAGTGAAAGGTAGTTTATCAAGGTCCTGTCTCTTGTGCAAGGACTTGAGTCCTCCCTCGTCTGGTGGCAAAGCTGTATCCAGTGCTGCTGGATGTGGTGCTGGGGCAGCAAAACCCTCGGATAATCTGAATGATGTCAAGAATTGGGTGAAAAGGGAGGTAAGGACCCTGAGCTGCCCTCCGCAGTGGATTACTCTTTCGCGCAGGAAGGGGCAGGTGGCCTGGCAGAGATAGTCCTGAGTCTGTTCCACTCAGAGCGGCAGCAGCTGGACCTGTTTCCAGGGAATGAACGGCCCATCACCACAGCAGGCTATCTGGACGCCACTCAGAAGCGTTGTCATTGATTTTGCCACAAATTATCTGAAGGAAGTGTGTGTCCCTTCTCTACTCATGTAAAAGGTTAAAGTGGGCCTGGAAACCTCTATACCACCTCCTAAGGAGGGTCCTTACCTTCCTTTTCATCCAATTCTTGACATCATTCAGATCATCCAAGGAGCTTGTTTGCTAATGGCAGAGGGATGGGTGACGGTGGTCAGAGGCCTAGTAACCCGAGTCTCTGCTGTTTCTCTAGAAGGACCAGAGCTGTTGAGGAGAGTCATAATTACATGAGGCGTGTGCTTGGTGTCTGGGATTTGGACAGAGATGAGTTGCCTGGCTCCCCTGTGGCTCCCAGTGTGTACTGGTGTCTTTGGCCTCAGTATCACATCTGTACGATGGAAAAAAACATTGCTCACCTCTCCAAGAATTGTGCCCAGGAGTACAGGAGATGGGTCAGGTACTCAGGACAAGATCTGGTGAGGCCACTGATCAGAACATATTACCCAGCGTAATCGTTGAGATACAGAGACAGGACACAAATTCTGCTCATAATCAGTGAGGAGTCAGCCCGCTGGACAGGGCTAATATGTGTTCCATTTATGCATCCACCCACCTATCCATCCACTCATTCATCTATTTATCCACTCACCTACCGAATATCCAACCATCCATCCACCAGCTTATCCATCCATTCCTCAACTTTCCTATCCACCCACCTATCCAAGTATCCACCTACTCAAGTATCCATACATCCATTCATCCATCAAACTTCCCATCCAGTCAACCAGCTTTCAAACCATTCACCCACCTATCCATATATCTGTTCATCCAGCAACCTTGTCATCCATCAATCCATCCATTTATCTAGTCATCCATCCAACTTTCCAAACATCCATCCATCCACCCACCCATCCACCCATCCGTCCATCCATCCATCCATGCATCCGTCTACCCATCTATTCATCCTCCATCCTCTATCCATCCCTTTAGTGTCCATTATGTACCAAGTGCCATATTTAAAGGAGAAAGACAGACCTAAGCCTACCCTTCCTCAGTCCCGCAGAAAAGAGTCACAGAGAACAAGTATAGGGGACCTTAGGAGCCGGAACAGGGGCCTAATATGCCCAGTGGTCAGAGAAAGCTTCCTGAGGAAGTCTCAGTTCCCTGAAATGTCTCCATCAACTCTTGTCTCTGAGCAGGGTACAGGTTTATCTCATGCCCAATACTGGTCCAGATAAATGGCACCATCCTTTTTTCCTTCACTCAGCCCCCAGGAGTCCTGGTCCTCCCTAGCCTGCTCTTTCTCATTGGGCTTGAGTTAGTGGTGGTACTTAAGAGACAAATAAGGCCATCCTGAGCCACTGGTCTCAGATTCAAGCATAGCCTCCTCACATCACAGCTCTGGCCTCAGGGAGAAGTAGGGCACACGACTCATCCCACATGTTTCCAGCATTAGCCTTCCCATGTCCTGAGAAGCCCCTTGGCCCCAGGTAAACCAGGATGGGCAAACACTCTAGAAAGAGGTTCTGTACTGGCCACAAGCATGAATGGTGTGGGTGAGGTGGAGTGAAGAGCAACCCCAACACAGCATGAGCAAGCAGGGTGCCCCTGGGTGGCCTTAATAGCTCAACAGGGTCAAGCCATGACTTTCCATGACCTGCACTCATGACCTAGACCCTCTGGACACAGACCAGATGCCCATTATTTGCTGAACAAGGAATTGTGAATGCACAGAAGTGTAGCCAGGACATGTTTGTTCCAGGGGAAGGGGGTTGAGTCCCTGAGCTCTTTCAGAGCAAGGAACCAGATAAAGGCCCAGGGGTTAGTGGGCCAGGCTGCAGCAGTAGCCGGAGGTTCAGTCTCACCTGTCACCTGTGTTCTCTTTACAAAGTGTTCGTGGGGCAAGGAGAACCCCAGGAGGCCCACTGGCAGCAAGTACGAAGGGCGGCTGATGAGGAGCGATGCTGAGATGAGTCCTCGAGAGCTGTCATGGGGTTGGGGGAGTTGCCATGAAGTGGAGTCTGTGTGCATGAAAGGGGTGATTGTTCAGCGCCTGCAGTGCTGATCTGTTCAACTTAGGACAGTTATGATGTTGATTGCTGCGAACTTGAGTTACCAGAAATGGCCGGGGTGTATACTGAGTTCTCTTCTGGAAGGTGCACTGCCTGCTGGTGCCCAAGTTCAGAAAGAAAACAAGTGCTGGTGATGGTGTGACCAGCCGAGGCTGATCTTCTTGCGAGAGTCTACACTATACAATTACTTCCAAGGGTGGTCTGCAGTCCCACTGAAAGCCACCAGCTATGCTGCTTGGCAAGCCCACACTTGGAAGTATACCTAGAAAGCACACACATTTATGTTCACAAAAAAATAGAAGGCTCTTTGCTTACTCCAAACTTTCAGCACACTCTGCAAAAGTGGGTTAATAACGTATGATCTCTTCACACACTGGGACCTGTCTTGGCAATGAGCACAGTGAACTTCCTTCCACACCAAGAGCTGCGCCATGACCAGGTTCTACCGAGTAACAGGTGCTGCTGTTTGCAGGCAGAGTGGTGAAGAAACATGGCAAGGTCTTCTTTCAGATCTGTTCAGAGTCATATTGCCCTGATGTCTGAGGAGCTGGTCTGTAGCTCATTTGTAGTTCCTCGTGCTAGGTTTTAGGCGGACCCTCACCTCCACCCCCACCTCCAACAAAAATCATGCCAGTTGCCCTCCAGATTTCAGGGATCCTTGTCCCAAACCTCTATATTCCAGAATGTTCCTTTCTACTCTGCAAATGGAAAGAAAATATCCCAGAATAGGCAAGCAAGCTACAGTGATGACAGGCCTTGTTGATTTCTTTTTTTTTTTTTTCTTTTCTTTTGAGACAGAGTCTCACTATGTAATTTAGGTTGTCCTTGAACTTATTATGTAGCCCAGGCTGGCCTTGAACTTGAGGTGACCAGCCTCCCCAGTTCTGGAATTACAGGTGTGCGCCACCATGTCCAGCTTGGCCTTGTTGGTTTCTAAGGGTAGTGGAGTCCTAGGGACAGGGGAGATGGGAGGATGCCAGGTCACCCTCACCGTTAATCCTGGGATTGTCCTAGATAATAGGAAATGGCTTGCAAGGGAAGGGATTCTGTGAGGAAAAGGAAACTTGCATACAGGAGTTTGCTGCTCAGTCACCCATTCAGCAAAGGGACCCTGGACACCCTGGAGTCCATGCCATGGGTGATAAGGAAGGAAAGAGTGGAGAGTGTGATTGTGATGGTGACGGTGTGTGACAGTAAGGGAAAGCACTCACCTCCATCAGCTTGAGCTCAGCTCCAGGGCTGGTGGACGTTCTCACCCAAGTCAACAGATGAAGGATGTGGCCTTAAGAGCAGTCACTTGGCCACGGCCACCACACTGGCTAGGATGAAGCCCTGGGCAGAGGGTGAATGAGGTGAAGCTGCTGTGTTGAGGGCCGTAGTACACCCCGCTCTCTGCTTGGGTCCCTGTCCTCTCTGGAGCTCACCACGTCTGCTGAACAGAGGATGCTTTGGGACACAGGTTCCCCGGGCTCTGTCTTTCCAGGTCATGCCTAGGTGGTACCCCCTGTGCTCCTCAGCCCCTGCTGGACAAGATCTTTCCAAAGAGGACCATCCAAGCAGCTTAGCTCCTCTCTGTCCCTGAGCCCTGGCAGGAAGGTGTGCCGGCAAGTTTAAGTACGGGTTGCGCTGTGCTCGTGCTGTGACAAGGGCACCCTTGAGAGCTCCTGGATACATGTGGAGGGGCTCTGGAGTTAGCTTCTTCCACTGCGTCCAGGGCAGGAGGCTGCCAGGCCTGGCGGGAGCTGCAGGGACACGGGCAGCCTGAACAGGAAATGGCTGGCTGGAGCATTTCCTTTCATTAAACACCATTCCCAGCTCCCCCTACCCAGGCCAATGGATGTCACAGGCTAGTCCTCAGGCTGTGGCTGAGTGGGGCGTTTTCGCTGCTTCAGGAATGCACGCGGTGTTGGGGGAGGTATCAGCACCGTCTCCAGGAGGAGACGGGAGCGAGAGTGGCGGAGGTGGGCGTCCTGCGCCCATCTGGCAGAAAAGTCATATTTTTGCAAAGCAGGGACCGAGCCAGCTCAGTTTCCTTTGAAAAGGAGACAAATTACATTTCAATTTTTGATGGGGTCTCACAGCCCTCGCCCCCGCCTCCCGCTCTGCACACCCTGGGGGTGAGATTCCGGAGGGGCTGTCTCCTAGTCACCTGTTCCTCCCATTTGCAAGCTAATTCTGCAGGGCCCGTGGGTGGCAGCGGGTGCAGCAGATCCACGGATCCACGTGTGGGCGCCAGCCGCTCCCTGCCTGATGTTGCCGTGCATACTGGTTGCCGAACAGCCTGAAGTAGGCTCATTTACATGAAAACCCCCTGCCCCCTCCCCAATCCCCTGTTGAGTACTTCATTCTGAATCCCTAAAGCTCAAATCTGCAAAACGCACCCCTGCCCTCCAAAGATGCCCAGGGAGAAAAAAAAAAAAGCAGTTTCTAATGTTAGAATGTTGGGTGAACAGAGGACCCAGCTGCTGGTGGGTGAGCTCGCCTGGGTGCATTGGGTTTGCTTATGGGCTCCAAGGGCCCTGCCTGGAGGCTGACACAGGATGAGGGACACAGAAAGTGAGGAGCTTGTGGCCCACTGGACAGCTATCCAGGTTCTCTGGGTGAGGGACTGTGGGGAGACACTGTGGAGGTCAGGGCAGGTCTCATCTCTTCAAATCCAGCAGATTCTCTTCTGCTGAACTTATATTCAGTGATGACAAATTTGCAGGGTCCATGGAGAAAGTGGGCACCTTTAGGGGCCTGGTAGCTCTGGGAAAGACGGGGTCCAGACTGCCACCTGGGAAGTAGTTCAAAGCAGCAGGCCTGAACTGAGGACTGCTGCTGGGTAGATGGTGGGTGCAAATGGCCTGCGGCTGGCATTTCAGTCAGGCACAGCACCCTCCTTCATCCAGGTGTTGGAAGGGCACCACGGCCAAGAATGCCCCCATCTTTGCTAGGGTAGATGGCTCAGAGCTGTGCCTCTCTGATCCTGGAAGCCTCCTGTGTATGGGGTGAATTCCTTCCCTGCCCAAGTTCCTTAGTGACCTTGACCAACTGTCCCTCCAGGCTATGATGACTGGTTCTGATCAATCCATGGCTGGGGCCGAGGGGGGAGATGCCTTCAGCTGTGGGACCAGACCACAGACCCCAGTGCCCTGACCTCAGGTCCCTGCTGACAGATGTATTAAGTCTGCCTCTCAGACTTTGTGGGTTAAACTCAGGGATACTGGGCTGCTCTGGAAAATCAAAACCATATTTTCCCTCCTAGAGTTTCCCAGTGGGTTTTAACCAAGACTCAAAGAGCTCATTTGTACAGATGCCATCTCCACCTGGGAAGACTTGATTTTTCCCAATGCCAGTGGGAAAATCAGCTGAAATCTGAGTTAGAGACAGCAGAAGAGGATGCAAAGACTGGAGCTAGGGTGCCTCTGGGTGGGACATCCCTCTCCTATAGACAGGGCTCTTAGAGTAACTGAGGTTATCTTGCCCTCAGTGGAAACTGGGGCTGTGGAAAAGGAAAGACTCCTAGGATCCCAGCTCCTCCTACTTGTGCTGTTCAAGATCAGCAGCACCCAAACTGTCCTGACACAAAGTCCTCAGCTCTAGTGCTTCTGGGAAAGACTATGGCATATACGAGGTGGGAGATACATGGGTTTCCAGGTTAGGAAGTGCTCTCACACACGTCCTGGGAGAAATGGCCCTTATCTATTGGGCTGGGGGGATTTCAGGACTAAGACAGAGAGAATCTTATCAAGCCAGGACAGCTCCCCCAGGATAGGCAGCCAGGAGAAACCTGGAATGTCAAGGGAACCCTCTTCCTCCTTGGCTCCAAGACCTGCCGCCCATGTATATTGATGATGGCCTTCTTAGTGGACTAGGGCAGGCTCTGGACCCTTGTGGAGTTGAGCAGAGTCAGTGGTTGGCACTGCTGATTTCTGGAGCAATGCCCAGCCTCCATTGGCATATTCTTATTTGTGGCTGCCAGAGCTAAGTACCATGGACTGATTGTTTAAAACAACGAATATGCTGTCCTGAAGTTCTGGAGGCCAAGAGGTCAAAATCAAGGCAGAGGAAGGTCTGTCCTATCCCTTCTAGCTCCTGGTGGTTTCAGGCTTCCCAAGACTTATGGCCACATTAATCCAGTCTCAGCCTCTGCTGTCTTCACATAGCTGCTCCTCTGGGTTCTTCTGACTCATTGTCTTTCTCTTCTGTTACGGAGTAAGTCTTACTAGATTCAGTGACATCCAAATAATCCAGGGCACGCTCATCTACTTCTTCCTAAGTGAGGTCACAGCAACAGAGCCCGGGGGTTTATCTCTGGACACATTTTTAGGAACCAGGGTTTATCCCCTGGCGCAAGGCCTCATCTCATTTAATTCTCTGTGGACTCCACAGAGGGAACATATATGAAGTTCAAGGTCTCCCTGCCAAACTGGAAAAAAGGGCTTTATATGGTCCCTGATCAAAAGTCCTAACAGCTGACCCCAGGTAACTTCTGAGGGGCTGGTGACTGACTAGTAGTGAGGCTCTTTGATAAAGCTCCGAACTGGAGTTTCTGAATTCACTCATTTATTTTCCAGGAGCATTTTTCCTCCAGGGAACTATGTGTCTGAGGTGGGGGACAGGCAGGCTGTGCTGAGGACAGGCAGGCTGTGCTTGTCCTGCCAAGAGGGCTCGGTCTACTTCTTGCCTTAGGACACCGCCTCTCCCGCCTCCTCCGCGCAGCAAGACCTTGAGCTTCAGAAAGACATTCCATAGTGAACGGTGTAGCTGAGCGTCCCCTGCTCTCCCCACAGGCTCGGTCCCCTGCAACAGTTTAGGGAGAGATTTTGGCTGAGTGAGGACACAGAGCTGAAAGCCCGTTGGGAGCTCAGGGATGAGAGGGGAGACCATGCCATTTCCCCTTCTCAGGACTCCACAGGACAGCTGTGTCCCTGGAGGGAGAGAGCCCATCTCTGATCTGTGGTAGTAACTCGGATGACTAAAATGAGAAATTTAGAGCCAGTGGGTTTGCAGGAAAATCCACCTTGTAGTGTAAATTCAAAAGAACTGAAAACGAAGCCAGATATACCTGTGATCCCAGCAAGGAGGGAGGAAGAAGCAGGAAGATCTTGAATTGGAGGCCAATCTTGGCAATGTACTAAGACCCTATCTCAAATTTTAAAAATTGTTAAGAGCTTGGGATGTAGCTCTGTGCCCCCCGAGTTCAATCTTCAGTACCACAACAACAAAAAAAAACAACTGAAATGAGCCTTCACTGAACACCTACGTGGTGTCCTTGAGTTGTCACAGAAGCCCTAACTGGAGACAGCCAAAATGTCCAGCCACAGATAAGTGAATAAACACTTGGGGCACATCAATCAGCTGTAAGAAAAAATGACCGTGTACCAATGATCCCTGGGAGACAGTGCTCCCCAGGGACTGGGCTGGGACAGTTCATGAACACAGACTTCCACTCTCGGTGATGAGACCATTCTGAAAGTAGCTAGAGGTGGTGGTCCTGCCACACTGTGAACCCAAGAAATGCCATGGAACTGTCCACTTCAAGAAGGCTGCAGTGATGCGACTGGAACCTCATCTCAGTGTGACAGAAGCCCTACAGTCCTGGGGCGACTCCCCAGATCCTATCCTCAGGATCACAGAGAAGAAATTTGCCATTTCCCAAAAGCAGAGAGGTAGGAAGGGTGAGAGCTGGCCCCGGGCTGGTGCAGGGAGGATGATGGGCACCGGTGGGGGAAGGGCTGGGTGGATGGGGGCGGCTTCATTTCTAGAGAACCCTCAGGGTACCCAGATGGGAGGAATCCAGGTCAGGATGGGCAAGGGGCCTCAGACTTCCTGGGGCCAGCAGAGGGTGCTACAGTGGCCCAGGATGGGACTCCGACAGATAAGTGCCTGGTGAGCACCCTGGGGAACAGGTCTGTCCTGGGAGTCGAGAGCCTCGGTTCAGTACATCGACCTGTCACTGAGTCTGAAGTCCCTGTCAGCCATCCCCATGCCTCACACCCCCACATGAGCACTGTGCCATCCCCAACCCTAGCCCTGAGCATCCAGTGCTGAGAACCAGGTAGGTTCTCTGGAATCCAGGAGGGACTCCTCCCACTCCCCTGCTGGACCTTGCTGGCAAAGCCCCAGAGCCCTGCACCCTGCGCTCTGAGACAGTGGTATCAGGACACTGTGAAAGAAAATTCAGGATTCCTACTGGGTGATGGCAGCCTTCTGGCTTGGGGCAGTGACTCTGTCTCTTTTCTAAACACAGGCAGATCTCAAGGTAGTGAGAGCCCTAGCAAGCCACAGCCAGGTAACACAATGGGCAGTGGCCTAAGGTGCTGGGAGGGTACAGAGACGGAGAAAGGCCCCACAGCAACTGCTTCCCGAGCAGTGGGTTGGCCTTTTCCCCTCATATGTAGTTTCCTGACCCGCGACGTAGCTGCTCCTAATAACTACCAACATATGAAGAGGGCTAACCCGATTAAGACACTTCCACAGCTCTTACGCACCTGACCTGGAGGTGAAAACTCTGTTTGTACACTTTTTACAGATAGAAAAACTGAGACTAGGTGAGTGAGGTAAAGTAAAGCACAAGGGCAGGGCCCTAGTCCAACGGGACTGGTGTCTTCACAGGGAGATGAGGCCAGGGCCCAGACCCACCCAGAGAGACCACCATCTAAGGACACAGGGAGAAGGTAGCATCTCGTGCCCAAGAGGAGGGAGGCTTGGAGGAGCCAGCCTGGAACATCCTACTTGAAGACCTCAGCCCCCAGAGCTATGAGGGAATGGAGAAACTGCTGCCTGAGCCCGTTCCAGTGGTTCCCGTAAGCATGCAGAAGGCACTAAAGCACTGCAGGCAGAGGGTGTGGTGATCTAAACAACCCCTTGGCCACTCAGGGTTCTGGAGACTTCTCTGCCCTTGGGTTAACTCACTGTCAGCACCCTGCCCATCTCCAAAGCAAGCCTTAGATAGAAATCCCAAGGAAACTGCCGCTGCAAAACCAGCCGTGGAGGAGACACTGCCTAGAAAGTTCTACCTGGCTCTAGCCCAGCCTTCTGCATGGCAAGCACCAGACAAGCATCATTTGCTTGATAGGTTTTAATCTTGAGGGTTTCTCCCTTCTCTAGACATCACTATGGAATTTTTTGTAATTTAAAAACCAAAGTATGCCGTATTTCTCAAGGTATGTATAAACTTCTTATGCAGCCAGGCTGCTCCCAGCTCTGCGCAAACAGTCCTTGCAAGTGTGAGCTATGCAGATCCTGCTCCTGGTCCAGGTCAATATTGATTCAGAGGGACGTGGCGCTGGCCTCCATGGCTGAAGGAGTCCAGGGTACCCATTAGGGCTGCCAGAGAGACCTGGAGCCTAATCCACCAGGGCACTCAGACCTGGCAGAGATGGGGCAAATTCTCCAGCTCACCCATCCCACAGAATAAGGCAATTGTTTTGCATGACCAAAACCAAGTAGGGGAGAATTTGCTTATCTTATTTTAATGAAGACTCAGTTTGGTCACCATCTTTTCACTTGAATGATAATTGCCCAGGGAGAACTGTTTTGCTGCCTCCTCACTCTCTGGGGCCCTGGGGCTCTTCCAGAGGGTAACTGGGAAGGGACCTGCTCTCTAGGGGATCATGATCCAGGCCCGAACTGCCAGAGGCCTACAGACCCCTGAGGATGGAGGGTGAGCTGTCTCCAGTGCCCCACAGTATCTCAAGGTCCCAGTTCCCAGGCTACAGCCAACACCTCCCTCCACACCCATGCAATTTAGAAAAAGAGCAGTTGGCTTCTAGCTGGGCATGGTGGCACACACCTGTAATCATAGTACTTAGGAAGCTGAGGCAGGAGGATCACTGTGAGTTCGAGACCAGCCTGGGCTACATAGTGAGTTCCAGGTCAGTCTCAACTACATAGTGAGACCCTGTCTCAAAAAAAAAAAAAAAAA